>NC_142870.1:80324827-80631034 GCF_051225735.1 Oryctolagus cuniculus | reverse complement strand
TTCAGAATTTCAAAATCATTGAGTTAGGTCCCAAAATCTCTAAGTTTCTCCAGACATTTTCCTGTCCCCCTTTAGCTCATCAGCAGTATCAGCCCACCTTGTTTTTTAGATCATATCAGCTAGTTACTGAAGTTTCTCATTCAAATCACATACCTGCCCTGGGTTGTTCTAGCAGCATTCTTTCCCTTACAATTTTTTGCAGAAAACAGAACCTGCAACCCAATTTCACTTCAATTTCTTTGTCTCCAGCTAACCTGGGCATGCCCAGAAATTCATAGTGATTTTTGGCAGGAGAATATTCCTATTAGGATGGGTTTGTAATGTTCAATTCAATAAGCATTTGTTGAATGCTTCTAGCAAGTACTGGGACATCAGAGTGCAGATGGCTGCTTTTATACCATTAGCTGGCAATTATCTGGCAGACTTTCATCATGATAAACAACAAGATTCTTCTATGCTGCCACCTCGTCACTCAGCCTTGCTTGACTAGAATTCGGTAACTCTAAATATCTTTGAAATGTGGTTGTAAAGTCCCATCATTTAATAATACACACGCAGGAAAACACATCTTTACCATGGTATATTCTACTCAGAATAGTACAAATATCTTCGTGGGAGAATTAGGGAGGAGCTTGAACTACTACACAACACAAAAAAGTAGGCACACATCGACCTTTAGGGAAAAAACACTTTTGCCTAGGACAGGTGCAAGGCAGAACCTAATTATGCAGATTCAGTTAAAGGTTAAACAAAAGCAACCACGGTAAAGCTATTAGTGTCTGAGGCCCCCATAATGGCTTTGTCAGTGTATAATGTAGAATGATAAGTTAACAGACTGCTTTCTCGTCCAGGTGGGATTACAACAGAAACAGTCCTAGTTCCCATGCTAGTGACAAAAGGGGTACAGTTTCCTTCTGTGGAGATCTTAAAAAGGAGTCAGACAAGGAGGTTTCCAAGTGACAAGCCATAGGTGAGAAAGGAGAGGTGGGCTGTGTATTGGTCTTCTGTCCTCAATCTTCTTTTCGTGAGAACTTGGATGATGCCACAGAAAGTATGCTCATCCAATAATGCTGAAAGACGTAGCTAACAAACTGGACCAAATAATTCATATCCAAAAACACTGCTATCCAAAACTGGGATGGAACTGAACAAGAGAAGATCTAACAGACACAAAGCAGTCCTCTGCTCAGGCTACTTAGTCACCTGCTCAACTAAGATCAGTCCATGAAAGAAGGCATGGGAATTGGCTGAGCCCACACTGGACACACCTACTGGAAATGGTGCACCACCCTGGGGAGAACACTGTACTCAGTAGCCCTGGATTGAGGAGCTGTGTTCACACTACTTACATCACACATTGTGCACCATTCTCAATGGCTCAGTTTATATAGAAATTACACGCTGCAGGAAATCCAGAGGAGGGTGCACAGGATATATAAGGGTCTGAGAATATATCAATAAGGAACAACTGGAGAATTCTAAACAGAGAAAATTAGGAAAAAAGATGTAACAAGTTTCTTCAAATACCTAAAGCCTTGGAGGCTTCCACTGGCCAAACATGGGAAACTTTTGAGTTTTAAATGAATGCCTGAGAGTAATAGATTATAACACATTAAATAATAAAATAACATATAATCCAATGCTAACAACAAATATCTAAGCCGGAGATTCTAAGGGCTATCAAAAGGAAAGGACAGCAAAATCATTATAGACTGGTGAGTCAAGGCTACATCATTTTAGGTATAGTACAGAGCAGAACCTGCTGACTATTAGTGAGTAAATGATGAAACCAGACAGAAGAATTCTACTCAAGAAGTTTCAAAGGTCTTCACATTCTGCAAAAAATTGTACACTTTTATTCACAGGATCTAAATCTTTGTTTTCTCTCTATGAGAGAATTTATTAGATAGACCCTTTATTGAATGTCTAACAGTTACCATGTCAATATATTTTACTTAACCATCTTAATGACTCAGCAACGCTTCCAATGTGGCAGAATAAGAGTCAGAGCTGGAATCTGAACCTGTTTCAAACCAAACTCCTGCTACACCACGGCATACAAACTACACACAAAGTGATTGGCAGGGTACCCAGTGGCCCCAAAGCTCCTCATGGCCCTTTCATGGTTATATCTACCTTATCCACCTAGCCCAACAGTGCCACTGTCAATCATCTGACTCCAAAGAGGAAGACAGGAACAACTTTCTAGAAATCCATGATGGGAATGATGCTGATTTCTGTGGCTGTCTCTGCCCTGTCTCCTAAGATGCCCATATCTGCCCATGTACTTTGTGCTCTTTCTCTTCTCCAGAGTCTGTTCAACTGCTCCCTCAGACACTAGGAGTCCCTAGTCTTCTAGAAGAGGCAGGAGAAATCTGATACTGCTGATAAAATCTATGAATTCAGCGACCCGAGTGACTGATTTGATGGCTGACAGGAATTAGGGATCATGGAGGACACGTGGCGTCCTGTTGTTCCGTGTTGGGAGGGTAGGAGCATTCTAAATTACAGGGCACAGTCACAGGCTTTCCGTGGTATTTTGGAAGTGTGACTATCTCTAAGTGAATTTTCTAGATTTTGTATACGAACATTGAGTTTCATGTCATCTCTTAATCCTCAGCCCAGGTCTCCTCATGTCAGAGCACATACTTGGGGGTTAATATTTCCAACAGGCCAGCTTCTCCACTTCAGTAAACCTTCTGGCTTGCAGGTTAGGAAATACCTAAGCTTCTCTAGCATACTTAAGAGTACAATGTTTATAAATTCAGCTGCTTTCAGACTCTTAAGCCTGGAGTTCCCTGAGACCAGGCACAGCGCCCCCTCCGTCATTCCCCCTCCTGTGTCTCCTGAGCACTGAAGTGTGTGGTGCATGCCAAGAGTACCATAGCCAAACAGACAGACACAGCCCCATCCCTCAGGGGCCCCATGGCTGGCTATAGAGACAAACAGGAAACGGAAAATTGCACAAATAGTGATTCACACTCAACAAATAGTCCACATCTCTCTAGAAGAGCCAGCACAGAGCATGGCACGTGGTGGGAGTTTTTATGTGAATATCTGGATGATTTTTTTTCTTTTTGTGGAATGTGCAGAAAGACTGAACAGCTGAGTTAACCTTAGCATTCAGAGTTCACTGCTTTGACTTTCAGAGCGAGGAAGGGGGCAGGGACATGGCAGTGAATCAGGAGATCCAGGTTCTATCCAGTTCCTACTCTTCCACTCACTGCTAGAAGTTTCTTACAGTGGTCACTCAGTTTCTTTCCTGGTAGAATAAACCAGGATTACTCATTAATTATGCAATGGGTGTTGTCAGAGGTCTTCCAATCTAACCTCAGTTATCATACCAGAAAAACAAGGAATGGCTGGAGCCAAGGTCTTCCCAAGTCAGGTGATTCTAGCTTAGGGATGTCTAAGTAAGGTTGCTGGGATGACAGAGTAGCAGCTGGAAGGGATGCATCTCCTGGACCATGAAACTAATAGTCTATGTGTGAACATGGGTACCCACAGACAGCTTAAAAGGCAATACTTTTATTCATGGGGCATTCCAGATTATATTTTTAGACAATTGATCAGAGGAGACAGGAAAGCACAGAAAGAGTGCTTTTTTCTACAAGTGGGGGAAAAAAACTCCAATTTTCCACCTACTCTAATATTCAGTCCAAAAATGGCTTAACATCTTGAAGGCAGCTGTCAGATAGAATCATCTTGAATATCCCTGCACACTCATCTAAGGAATGATTAGGGTAATTTGCTCCCCATAATGTGGGTAGGTTTTAGGGTACAATCCCTACACTAAGGCCTTAGTAGGAAAAATTTAGGAAAAAGCCTAGTGAATGTAGAATGTTTAAAAATAAATACCCATAACCTAGAAAATGAAATGAAGCAGGGAATATTCTGCTCCCTGAGGCTGAAGGAGCAGGCCAAATAGTAGACCTGAATAAACTAGGGCCAGGTAGAGTCTGAAAATCCATAACTTCATTAAGAAATCACTAATATGCAGCAAGAGATCACCTGCTACTCTATGGATCCTGGGGTAGGTAAATGAGTGTAGGCTCGGACACAGGCACTTTCCTCCCTCCACTGCAAGTTCCAATGGTTGTATTCCTCGGCAAGCCTGAGCAAATGCACGGTGTCTTTGCTGCGGTCATCTTTCTTCCTTAAGATCTCCTAACTTTTGGTTACTTGCTCCAAGATGTAGGACAGCAGGTGACTAGGCTTTCTTACAAGATTACTACACCCTTACATGGTGCCTCATACAGCATTTTCTGTTCCTCCTGCCCCTCAGGAACTGAGCCCCAGTAATTTGGCCAGAGGAGGACATCATGTCCACTAGAGTCCCTTTGGATAAGAGGCCTCTACCAAGCAGCCCCTTTGTGGCTGTTTCCCGAATCACCAGTCTTGGTTTAACTTAGGGATGGGCCCCCGTCAAATCATTGTAAGTAGGAGCCAATCACAGTCATTAAGGTCTCAGGAAACTCTTCCAACCTCAGCCTCTCTGAGGTCCATGCGCCCAGCAGGCAGAGAAGCCCAAACCACCCACATGGGGCACCTCCAGAAGAGAAGCAATCTAGCACTGTTGACACTTATGTTCAACTCTCCCATCATGAGAGGTCACACTCAACCTCTCCACCTGTTCTTTCCTCTGTGGTTGCCATAAAGAGACCACTGGCTGCTGTGGTTAGGCACCACAGGGGAAGGGCAACTCTCCAGGGGTCGGTAAACCACAAGCAGCATCTGGGGGAAGGAAGCTGGGACTCTGTCCTACCTTGTCACTGTCCACTGTGTTCTGAGACGTCCTAGAGGCAATGGAGATGGTGTCAGGCTGGCTGCTGCCATCCCCCTGGCTGTCAATATCCTCCACTCCATCCCTGCAGGAAGAAGAGAGAAAAAACAGGGGTGGGGGTGGGAGGAACCACTGTGGGTTTAGAGCACACAAGCATTTCCAGCTGGGTTGGCAGAGTAGAGCCTCGGCACTTTCCAGCAGGGATTTGTCTAAAATTATCTCGATAAAGGGAGCAGGATCATTCTCAGTGCTGTTCTCTCTTATACTCAGTAAACACATAATCATGTTGACAAATGGTTGCAAAATGAGCCCTTCCTCTGGCCCATGCTGCAAAGGGTGCCTTTATTATTTTTTTTTAACTGATAATGGGTCTAAAATTCGCAGTGCCAGGGGATGTGTCTACCTAGGCTTCTGCCCAGCTGACTGGGTCATTTACAATAATCTCAAGAGTTCAGGGTATTCAAAGAGATTTTATGCATACTGTAACTAGGATGGGGGTTGGTTTAATGCTGGCCTACAAAGAAAACAGAACTGATACAATTTTTTTGACTTGTGCTCCTTTTACTCAAGAAAATGCAGTAGGATTTTTCTCCAGGAGAGACTAACTTTGGGAAGTTCCTAATGTTGAATCCTCACCTCCTGGGTATGCAGGAGCTTATTGCCCTTGTTTTCATGGATCTTACTGATCTCATGCTTATTTGTGATGATTTATTATCAGGTCAGAAGGCCGAGACATTTTCTCAAAGACTGGAGGCTGCAGATTCCACAGCAGCTTTTGAGCCAGCTGTGTTCCCAGGTGTCTGACACACTGCTGGTCTCTGGACCCCTTTCTCAGCACCTGGACCAGGCAGCTGTGCCAATCACAAGTTTTTTCAGATGTCCAGCTTTAGAACCATATCCCAACCCTGTAGGAAGCCCACAGCCAGGGCCAAAAGGGATGGGTGCTTGGGAAATGCTGAATAGCCTGTGTCAGGAAGAACGAGGGGAGGGGAGGGGTACAGGTAGGCTAGATCAGCACAGGAAATGACAGCTCTTCTCACGGGTGCTTGTGTGACCATCACAGCCCTGATGCTGCTTGTGGAAAAGCAATGGTATGTGGAAATAGGGAACTTGATGCCTGAGACTCTTGCCACATGGGCAAAATACCACAAATAATGACTCAACCTCAGGAGCATAAACAACTATAAATCAGGTATATGTGTCAATGTATGTAGACATGTGTGTGCATGCAGGTATCCACGTGTGTGCCTATGTGCACACACCATGTTGACTCATCATCAAAAGTATTTTCTCCCAACCAGAACATTCCTAACTTGCCTGATCTCTCACCACCACTGTGGGTTTGGGAAATGCCAACCTATTTTAATAGCTTAAGCTACACATTCGTAGGAAGGAAAATCTGCTGTAAAAGAAATTATGCGACACATTTCAAAACCAAAAATAAAAGACTTTTAGATCATCTGGTGCTTTGGATTATCTGGGCTCCAGCCCCCACCATTTGCAGAGTTGAGAGCTGGCTATACTTTGTGCTTCCTGCTGTTCTGGCCCACTTGGGGCCCTTCTGGTCTGCTGTAGACGAAGCCAGTTCTGGGGTGGAGGGAGGTTTAGGGCCCAACCAGGAGTGGAGGTGGAATGTCCCTAGCCAAGCCACTCCTCCATAAGCTCTGTGCCTATGTGCAGAGCCAGGCTAATGGGATTACAGATCGCCTGGCTATTCTCTGTCTAGTTTCTAAGGTTTCCTCCGCTCCTCTCACAGGACCAGAGAAGAGCTGGGGACATTTCCAAGATATGCCCTTCCCATGCTATAGAAATGCTCAAACTCTCCTACTCTAGGAAGAGGGGCTACCTCACCTGAGTGTCCTCTCTCATCATGGGCCTGGACAACCTGTTCTTACCAATACGTCCCTTCTATCATCCTTATTAAAATGGGGGCTCCTGAAGCAAGGTCTATCCCCAGTGCTAACCTAAATCTACCACTTACCTGGACTCCAGACACAGGTCACTGGAGTCAAAGTGATCCCTCCCCAATACAATCCAACATCTCTCCAGTACCGGGGTTGACATTGTCCTGGCAGCCTTGAAGGTCTGGTGGCTTTGTCACATCCTGCTTTGGCTGCTTTGATAACCACCTCATCCAGGACTAGTGTGACTTCATAGTTCCTGGAGTGGCTCCCCCATCCTGCTGATCCTGTTTGGTGCCAAAGGGTCCACTAACCTCTCTAGGTTTATCCTATTCATGAAGAGGGGAGGACTTCTTTCCCTTATCCTCTCTTTCCCAACAACCCAGAATGCTGTTTTATGATATTGACTTGCAAACTGCAATGTGAAGTTGCATATGCTTTCTGTTAAAGTACCCTCAAAGGGAGCCATTGTACACATGGATGGCACGTGGAGACTCAACTGAGGCATGCTTAGCAAGTCATTCACTGTTCAAAGGAAACTGGGATTTAGAAGGGCCCAGAGGACATAAGAAACCGGTCCTCCTCAGGGGGATGGAGGCTGCAGCAGGAGCTGTGATAGTAACAGCCACTTACCAGCCCACAGCCATGGAACACAAGGCCCTTCACTGTCTGAGCTCTCCACTCACAGCTCAGCTCCTTCCAGTGCCTTCTCTAGATGCTCCACTCTAGGGCCATCTAAAGTCCCCGTTCTTTTAAGTCTTAAACTATGCATTATCCCTACAGATGTTACTATCCGTGTCCTTGTCTAACTGGTCCATGTGTGAGACATAACTGTCCAGTAGTCCTTGAGGGAACCTACTCATCTTGTGTGTCCTTTCATCTTCATGTAGCACCCAGCAGTGTGTACCAGATGAGAAGTGCTCCAGCAAGCCCTGCTGAATTTAATTGACAGCAACTGGTGAGATGCTTAAGGAAGAACTGCTTGCCTTTTGTGGATCTTGGGAGCTTTCCTGGAGACAGCCTCACCTGCAGAGGGCACCACCCTGCAGGAGCAAAGGGCACCCCGCCCCCACTTCTGGAAGCACACGGTGGCAGGCAGTGCTGGTTACCTCTTACTATTGTTCCTCTGTTTGGCTGGTGTTTTGGGGAGCTGAATTGGCTCTTTTAAAGCTCCTTTCAGGTGAATGATCCTCTCTTGAATCACCTCTCGAATGTTCTTGATCCACTCCTGCTTGGTTTCAATGTTGGAGGCCTGAAGTGCCACAAGAAGAAAAACTGAGAAACCCAATTCCCTCCACCCTGCCCTCCTACAGATTTTGTCTGCTATTTTCAAGGATACCAAGGGCTTGGAGAGTTTATTTCTCACTCGATACTTGTGATCTGCTTCTCTAACTCCTAAAACAGGGCTGTGACTTCAAAACTCATTGTATACTTGGACAGGGGCAATTTTCAATGAATTTCATAATTGGGCCAATCCTGACACTTGCAAAGGGGCTGACACAGTATACCTGGAGGCTGCAATTGGGTGAGGGATTAATACTGAGCTGCTAGGCCCTGGGGAGGTATGGGGGAGGAGCGCTAGGAGGGGTGACAAGCTGGCATTTGAAGCAGTTTATTTACCAATCAGCCTATACATAGGTCATGATGCTCAGCACTAGTGTGGCCATAGAGGCCCATACTGACCCAACTGGAAGTCAGCACAAACCTGCTCACTGAAGGCAGTGCTAAATCCCATTTGTCTTACTGAAATTTTTGCAGGTAATTCTGCTTCCTGACAGGTGAACAAACATAACACTGTTGTTGGGGTTGGGCCATGCCTACCCCGTCTACCTCCCCACCGTGGTCTTGCACCCAGCAGAGAATGGTACTTACTTTTAGCACTGTTTTATTGTCTGAGGATGGGGTGCGCCCAGACCACAAGGCAAATTTGCAGGGGTCGCCCTCTACGTGCTCGGTCACACCCAGCTCTGAGGTCTGTAGACAGGAAATGCCTGTGAGAGGCGGGGAAGGGGAGGGCAGTGGGGAAACTTAGGGCTGGGGTGGGAAGGGAAGGGCAACAAAGAGGAGAGGACCGAGGGAGGGGCTTCTGTCAATCAAACTTCAACAGACTGGATATTTTGTTCATCTACCCAGGATGAGAGGACCTACAGGCATGTGCCTGATTAGCAGGTACCAGGGAGGGAAGGTGAAGAGGGAGGCGCTAAAAGCAAACAGAAAGAAGTACTGTGAACGCTAAAGTGCAGAAGTGGAAGGTGAGGGTGGGAGCTTTCCAAATGGGAAACAGTGGCATTTGTCCAGGACGGTTCTGGTGTGGAGGCAGGGGAAGAGATGAGCTGTGTGGTTCAAGATCCCTTCCTGCCCGAGGGTTCTATGCAAGCAGAGTCTTGTTTCACCCCACCTGTCCCACCTACCAGTAGCTTGTTCTTGTAAACATATTTCGTGTGTCCTGAAGAGTCTTTGATCTCCTTGCTAAAAACCAAGGAGATCTCAAAGAGGAACAAGTGCCGCTCCCGGCCCTTCCGGATCAGCGACTTCGGGTCCCACACTTGAAAGGCATCCTGGAGAATCAACTCGCCCTGCACGTCCAAGTTCTCGTCGAACCCTGAAAAATACCCATTTCCACCCAGTGGAGTCTGTGCTGCCACAGTCCACTCCCCTCTCAGACAAGGTCTTCTTTCATTGTTAGTCCCCCGTGCCCACAGGGTTTTCCCCTTTCTGCAGGCTCTAGAAACTCCTGGGCTCTTACAGAGACATCTCCATAGAACTGTATTCCAGTCCCTCCCTCCCCGTCCTGGGGTGTCTTATATACATAACTAATATTAGCAGGACCCCTGGCAAGGGTCTCTTTGCAACCTCCCCTCTCCCACACTTGCTGTCAGCCTGGGACCTTCTGCAAGGGAAATCCCACAGCTCCTTCTTCCTCCACAGCTTACCACCATGTGCAACTTGGAGCTCTGAGGGGGCTGAGGATAAACACTGCCTGATGGAAGGGCCTTGGCTCCACTTGTTATCACCTGTTTCTTATAAGGACCGTTTCTTTGGATTGTTCCCATACAGTACAGTTACAAGCCTTCAACAGTCATATTTATACCACTTTAAGAGAGAGTTTCAGATTTTAGTGTGCATAAGGGTCACCTGAAGAGCTTGTGAGAACACAGATTCCTGCCTAGTAGGAGATTCTGCTTCAGTAGGGGAGAGGTAGTGCCTGAATCTGCATTTCTGACAAGCTCCCAGGTGCTGCTGATGGTCCACAGCACAGGTCGGAAAGAGGCTGCGGGAGCTAAGTCCTTATTGAGAAGGACACTGGGGTGGAGGATAGGATGCAGGCATACATAAATTAGAAAAGCAGAGGTGCAGAAGTTGTGATAACAGGAATATATCTGAAGGTTAGGGTTTGGCCTGGAGAAGATAACCAGGATCTCTGCTCTAAGAACTGGGATATTCCCTGCTAAGGATAGTCCAGAAAGTACCCAGACCAGACCAAGTTTTATAAGTGGTATGGATTGTGGGGTGGCAGGGCAGGAGGGTACATTTGCTTACATAATGGCAAGAGGCTATATCTATTTCCTCTCGTACCTGTTTGCCAGCTTCGAATGGAATGTTTAGTCTTTTTTTTTTTTTAATTTTATTTCACAGGTAGAGTTACAGAGAGTGTGAGAGACAGAGACAAAGGTCTTCCTTCTGTTGGTTCACTCCCCAAATGGCCGCTATGGCCGGAGCTACACCAATCCAAAGCCTGGAGCCAGGAGTTTCTGCCTGGTCTCCCATGTGGGTGCAGGGGCCCAAGCACTTGGGCCATCCTCCACTGCCCTCCAGGGCCACAGCAGAGAGCTAGACTGGAAGAGGAGCAACCAGGACTAGAACCAGCGCCCATATGGGATGCCGGTGTCGCAGGGGGAGGATCAACCAAGTGAGTCACGGCACCGGCCCCCAGAATGTTTAGCCTTAACTCATCTATACAGTCCACCCTATCTAGCTGCTCTGCCCGACTGCTTGGCACCACTGAGACCACTTTCTTGGAGTCCTGCTCCAGAATGATTCTTGATGCCAAGGCCGGAGTTCCAGCTGACTGAAGTCCAGTTGGGGATATCTGGCTGGGCTTTTCTAACCTTTTAGGAAGGAAGAAAACCTGGCTGCACAAGCATATGAATGCACATGATGTCACCGAACTGCATGCTCAAACAGTTACCAAGGCAAATTTATGTGATTCACATTTTACCATGATAAAGAGCAAGAAGAGTGTAAGGCTGAAGACGGTGGTGTGTTTATGTGTACTCAGGATTTCTGCTCATTCTGATTTTTTTTTTTTTTAGAATTTTTTATTTTTTATTTTATTTTATTTTTTATTTATTTATTTATTTTTTGACAGGCAGAGTGGACAGTGAGAGAGAGAGACAGAGAGAAAGGTCTTCCTTTGCCGTTGGTTCACCCTCCAATGGCCGCCGCGGCCGGCGCGCTGCGGCTGGCACACCGCGCTGATCCGATGTCAGGAGCCAGGAGCCAGGTGCTTTTCCTGGTCTCCCCATGGGGTGCAGGGCCCAAGTACCTGGGCCATCCTCCACTGCACTCCCTGGCCACAGCAGAGGGCTGGCCTGGAAGAGGGGCAACCGGGACAGAATCCAGCGCCCCGACCGGGACTAGAACCCGGTGTGCCGGCGCCGCTAGGTGGAGGATTAGCCTAGTGAGCCGCGGCGCCGGCCCATTCTGATGTTAAGGCAGGGCAAAGGCTCACAGGACCGCTGTGAGTCAGGGCTCGGGCACATTTACATATGGATGGTGGTCTCTCCTGGGCTAGCTCATGTGCAGCCAGGTGTCCACACACCTTAAATGATTTATACTTGATCATCCCTGCAGTTGGTCTCCATGGAGCCCCTCTCACAGGCCAAGGACCCACATGAAAATGGCCACTTCTCCTCCTACAGCCTTGCCCCTTGTTGGACTGCATGTGACCTCCCCTGCCCCATGAAGCCCACTCCCTGGTCTTAGGCATGGGGAGGCTTCCCCAGAAGGGCAGCTACCTTCCAGCATGCTGACATGCATGGCATCGTTGGCTTTCTTTGGGACACTGAGCATCACCTCCAGGCCTTCTTTGAGCTCCCCTTTCCCTTCTTCACAGCAAGTTAAAAGTTCCTAGAGAAGAAAAAGTACAGACACAATTGGGACAACTCAGCTTCCCAACTCTCCCGCTCTTTACAGCATCAAGGAAATTATATACCAGTTTGGTCTCTGCACTAGTTTAGGAAAATGAGAGTAATCTCCAAGGAATCCAAGTCAGTCTGTCTCTCTCTCTCTCTCTCTCTTTTTGACAGGCAGAGTTAGACAGTGAGAGAGAGAGAGAGACAGAGAGAAAGATCTTCCTTCCGTTGGTTCACCCCCCAAATGGCCACTACAGCCGGCGTGTTGCGCCGATCCAAAGCCAGGAGCCAGGTGCTTCCTCCTGGTCTCCCATGTGGGTGCGGGGCCCAAGCACTTGGGCCATCCTCCACTGCCTTCCTGGGCCACAGCAGAGAGCTGTTCTGGAAGAGGAGCAACCGGGACAGAATCTGGCACCCCAACCAGGACTAGAACCCGGGGTGCCGGTGCTGCAGGTGGAGGATTAGCCCAGTGAACTGCAGTGCTGGCCCCAAGTCTCATTTTTTCCCCACACTGAGCTTCTTCAGCCCAAACTAGTCCAAACAAATTCCCCAATGACTGGAACGAGAAGTCAGCAACTAGGATGCTCCTGGAGAAGGGAACACCCCTGCAGAGCACATGAACAGAGGTGCAACATCGTGGAATCAAGTCTAAGAGGTGATGGAGGGTGTACCACAGAACATCCAGCACTGACAAACCCCTGCATGATACCTGCTAACATAATTTTTATGACTGTTTTCAAGCCCTTGCTGCCTGGGATGTTGATTTCCACTGTACTCAGAGCAATCTGAGTTTAGAGACATGATAGGTTTATAACATTGCAGAGTTATAAAAGATTTCAGGTTATATGGATCAGGAGTTCCTAAGCTGGGAATAGAAATCTGGACTAGTCTTCATTGGTCAGATGAGGAAACTATGAGAAAGACGGATGAACTGATTTCCTTAGGATATATAATTCGCTTGAAGCCATGCAGGGGTTTGAATCTAGGTCTCAGACTGGGTGGAAGTCCAGCAGTCCACCCACTACACTGACCCTATCTCCCTACATCCTCTATCACACTGAGACTTCTCAGAGTGTACTTTCCCCTATTTTACCTCCTGGGGAGCTGGGGAAAATATCCTCTTTTTCATGTCCTTATTGGAGACTTAGTCATCACCATTCCCATAAAAGATATACAGTGTCTGGCTGACAGAGAAAAGATCATTCCCAACCATCTTAGGAATCCTAAGACTATTTGCTCAAACGAGAGAGTTGATGACTTTTTTTTTCCTATGAGAGTTACTGATCTTGCTCACTTTTGACACTGGGAAATAAATGATAAGGCAATGTATCTACAATCTATGTTGTCTCCTTTAAGGGACGGGGTGGATGGTTGGGTGGGATGCACTTCCAGGAAAGAAAGCAGCTCAACCGATCAAATCTTGTAAACGCATAAATGACAGACCTCCTGGAAAATAAACAAATGAAACTTACTAGAAGGACAGTACTTATCTATGGAATGTTTTTATCAGGATATAGTTGGACTGTCCAGGGCTTCTTATGGTAAACAAACCTAGAATCTGTGACTTTAGGGGCATGGCCCTCTGGAAAGTGTCACATAAGCTATGAAACTATCAAGTAAAAATTAAGAACATTTCAGACCAGAATGGCTCTCATTTGGGAAAGTGATACAATGTGACACATCATTTAAAGACATTGTAAGCTCAGCTGGGCCAACATACATCCTGATGCTTCAAGACAGCAATTGGAGCTGCACTGATGGTGCTGGACTTGTCCCTGTCTCACTTCTGCCTTGAGATTATTTGTACCAAGATATATGCTTAGTGGGAGTCTGATATGAAAACCCAACCCATTTGCTATCTTGGGTATGTTCCCACATGAACAAGGAAACTCTGAGTGTCCAGGAAGAGGTGAGCTGCCTGGAACACACACTGAGAGGTAGAAGTGATTGGTCCTCAGCTGTCTTCCTGGTTCCAGGTCATTACTGTTCAGAATGCTGTACTTATTTCTGCTAACCTAAAGCTCTCTGATGCCCCTAACCCTTTCCTAATTTTAACCTCCAACCTTGTTCTCAAACACACCATCAAAGGAACTCCTGAGGCAGAGCGTAAGAGAGAAACAAGAAACATGCTTTGGTTTGCAACAGGAAACGCCAATGAGTCTAATCATCCAAAGCAATTTAGTAAGTCTCCAATCTACCAGGAGAGCCAATAAATTCTCCTTGGGGCCTCAGTATAGTTTATGATAAAGAGAAGGCACTATATTTAATGTAGACTCCAAGAGGACAGTCTGAGCAGATTTACACGAGGAATATCGACCGCTCTGACAGGTAGTTTCGACTTTCACACAAACACCTAAAGTGATGAGCCCCGGAGGATATGGTAATTAAATATCAATTTATTTGGAATAAAATTGACTTGAAGGAGAAGATAAACCCCATTTATTTATAGTAAAAGCTCAGCAAACTATTTTTCATTTATTCAGCAGGTATTCTGCCATCAGCATACTTCAAAAAAGTTAAAATTATCTTCATGTTTTTGCCAATAATTTTACAACCTCCCCATAATCAAATTCCCACTACATTATTTTTTTCACCTCTCAGTTCCCTGCACAGGCATCTCTTACTACATCGAATTGCAGAGCCCACCTCTCCATGTGCTTACGCAAAATGCACTGTGGCCTATTCCATCCTCACACAGTTCATCCTAGGAAACTTCAGCCTTATGGAATTCAGAGGGAGAGAAGAAAGCTATATTTCTCTTAGGACTGCATCTTAATTGATTTAATACACTGATAGTACAGATGGGTGAGTTGGTATCGGATTTTTAAAATTCACAACCCCACCAATTCCTACAAGGGTTTTGGGATACATAAATTAAAGACCACAAAAATCAATTTAAAAAGTCTATCAGCACAAGAAAAACAATTTATACAAGTTAAGTATCAAGTGGGATAGGGAAGGACCAGATAATTATTCCCAGAAATCAAGGCTAAGGAGACTGTCATGTAGGTAACCAGGCAGTAGATGCACTGGTGGATAAATGGCACCTTTTTAGTTGGAAAGTAGAAAGAGCACCAACCTTTCAGGAGAGACTTCCCCACCTCGCATCTCAAGCTCTTATGAGCATCTTACTCTTTATATAAGAAACTTCAAAAAACAAAGAAGAAAAGCAGTCTTGCCAAAACAGCCAAGCTGTTCTGCACATGGTCACTTTTCACACCGCCCTCAGTGAAGGCTGCGGGCGTGCGATTCTCCAAGTCATTTCTGGTGCAGGAACTAGAAGCACAAAGGCTCTTCTAGGAGATGAGGCAAAGAAGGCTGGCAGGAAGGAGGCTGAGGGACACATGGATGTAGGGGCCAGCCCCGGCCCAGATGGAGGACAGAGGGGTGAGGAGCACACAGGCGCTCTGCCCCTCCACTTCTACTCCCCATAACTCTCATCACAGAGCCACAACTGAGAAGCCAGGGGGACCTCATGGGCTGGAAATGGGCTACACAACTACAGTCCAAGATTTGAATCCAACCGTTCTGCAGGTTTAACGAACCTAGAATATGGAGATTCAACCAGCATATCCAGATATGAGTTGAATTTCATCATTTCTCAGAAATTATACAACTTATAACATGTCCTCACCATTCCTTTTTCCTTTGCATTTGAAGAGCAATCAGCAAAATATTCAAACTGAGGAAGAAAACCCACACACTTTATGAATGAATATAAACTTATATTAAATATCTAACTGCCTCTTATATCAATTTCCCAGATTTTCTGGGGGAAATTGCTGTTTTCAGAGTATCAATGTACCTTTATCTGAGAAGGATAAACTGAAAGTACTTAGTGTTTTACATAATTTGGTTATTTGACTTGTAAAGACTTTGGAAGAAAATCCAAATCTCTTGGCTGGTTCCAAAAGAACTCCTAACATATGGGATCCTACAGATATAACAGTGCCATTTAAAACAATATTTTAATTTTATTTGAAAGGCAGTGATAGATAGACAGATAGAGATATCTTCATCCCCTGGTCACTTCCCAAATACCCACAACAGCTAGAGCTGGCCCAGGTCAAAGCTAGGAGCTGAGAACCAATCTGGGAATCCCATATGAGTAAAAGGGAGCCAACTACTTGAGTCATCACCTGCTGCCTCCAATGTTGTATAATAGCAGGAAGCTGGAATTGGGAACAGAGCTGAGACTTGAACCAAGGCACTCCATTATGGAATGAGGGTGTCCCAAGTGGCATCCTAACCACTGCACCAAATGCCTGCCTCATCACTGCATTTTAATATTAACCCAACAATTTTTCCCTCAAAAATCTCCTACTCTTGACAAACAGAGATTAAAGCATTGGTAGATGCCAACATGGCCTCTATTATTCATGAAGTGCTATTTCCCTTGACATTCTGACCCTGGATTCTACTTAGAGCAAAGGACACCAGGAGGAATCCATTCAGGGAACAGGAACAAAAAATACCTAACAGCCTGTCAGTGCCTAAGGGTGACAATCACTAAAAGTGGTGCAGTGGTGGGTGGATGTGAAAATAGTCACAACTTATTCTTGCTCCCATTTTACCTTGTTCCACCCCAAACAAGCATCTAGAATTCCATAGGATAGGAGATTAAGTTTGGAGCCTGCAAAGCCAGTGTGAGCTCAGCTCTGAGCTTTTGTTCTAGGCAGAAATAGGTCTTCAGCTGGAAGATTTACCATCCTTAAGTGAAAAACTGGACTCCCTTGACCTGGTCAGTAGTGCAGAAGAGGATGAGATAGGGCAGGGAGATACCTTTAGGAGTAGTTGGTACTTGGTGATCCTCTGGACAGGCTTAATTAGGTAGGACGAGATGGAGTTGGCCAGACCATGCCGCTGCTGTATCTCCTATAAGGATGAGAACAAGGCACAGTTAGACATGGAGGAGCCTGTGTATGTGTGTGCCCTGGGAGGGATTAGGTAAGGGGTAAGAACAGAGGAGAAAAGATGGACAAATATGAGAAAATGCTCTTGGATAGGGAGATAGGAGTAGAAAGAGAGACCAAAGTGCACATGTAGAGAAAGAATAAGAGACATGGCAAAAAGGGGGAAGGTTTAGGAATGAGTTAGATTTGTGAAACAAATGGAAATTAAGCATAAATGGGGAAAGACATAAGTAGAAAAAGTAGAAAAGGCTAAAGCAGAAGGGTAAAGGAGAGGTGAAGAAGTAGAGTGAAAGAAAATAGCCCAAAGATGGGGGAAAAGAAAGAGGGACAAAGGAAGATAGGAGTAGAGGGAAGGCAAAGGATGAAGCAGTGACTTCTGTTCTGGTAACTCTAAGTCTTTCTCTGCTCTAGGTCTCTGTCAATAGCACAAGGACATCTCTCTTTCATCATCCCTTCCCTTTAGGTTTAACAGATCACAACTTTGGGTCATTGTTTCATTTCTTATACACTTTTCCTTGCAATCAATGGCACCTCCCTTGTTCCTTAGGTCTCCTGAGCTAGAAGCCATAGAGTTATTTTTAGCTCTTCCTCTGTTATTCCTGGTGATAAATCTTTACATTTCCAGGGATACCACCTTCATCACTCATGATTAGGCTAAGGCCATGGCCACCAACTCATGTTTGTGCCTCTAGCCTCTCCTTTTAATCCATTCTGTATTCTACCTCAAAAATGATCTGCTTCCCAAAATCTATGGGATATATAGGGTCAGAAAATGGTACATATTAGTCTCTGCCTTCAAAAGACTTAGAATCTAGCTAAGAATACTCAATCCATTGAAACTAGAGAACAATAAAGAATGACAGAGCATTTGTCCCAGTCAGTGAGAACTTAAGAATTACTGGGATTGGGAGTGGTCTGGGTGCTTAGCAGAGACAATGCCTCATCTGGGGCTTAGAGGAGGGGCATGGGATTGTGAAGTAGAAAGCTGAAGGTAGAACATTCTCTAAAGGGAAAGCATCAAACACAAAATACACAGGCTGAAATACCCATTTTATGTTTCGATGATAATGAGGAGCATGTCTGAAAAGTACAGAGAATGTATACCTAGAGTCTAGAAAAAGTAAAAACAAAACAAAATAAAAAGTTAGATAAGCAAGATTAGTTATTCATTGATGGGGCTGAGTTCGAGAAAAAGGAGTTAGGATTTGACAGTGAGTTTTAGGAAGACACGGGGAAAACAATGTTTCAGAAAGAATAATATGCACCTAATAGCAACACTGGGTAGGAAGTTGAGGGAATAGAGATGGAGAGGCAAACTAGGAGGTTATTATAAAAGCCAAGTGTGTAATGGAAAATAACCATGTGATTCAGCAGTTCTACTCCTAAGCATATATACAAGATAAATGAAAATATATTTTTACATATGGAAAACCCAATTGTACACAAGCTCATGAATTTAAAAACAAAATGTGGCATGTCCATACAACATAATAGTATTTAGCCACAAAAAGGAAAGAGGTACTGGTGCATGAAACAACATAAACTTTGAAATCCTAGTGCTAAGTGAAAGAAATCAGTCAAAAAAGATGATTATATGATTCAATTTTTATGACATGTAGAGACAGAAAGTAGATAAATGTTGCTTCAGGCTGGAGGTTTATGGTGGGGGGATGGGAAGTGATATCTAAATAACGCAGGCTTGCTTTCTGATGTGATGAAACGGTTCTAAGATTAACTGTAAGGATTGTTAAACCAATTTGTGAGCACACCAGAAAACACTGAATTATACACTGACATGTATCTGAGTTCTCTATGTATCTATGTGTCTATGTTCTCTATGAACATAGTCACTAATTTTAAAAATCTCAGATATGTAATGTGGGGAATTGCCCTCAGCTAGAATTAGTAAGAGCAACACATTAGGAGGAATACAAGAAATATTTTAAAGTTAGAATGTACAAGACTTGCTATGGGGTTATGGAAAAGGGTGAAGGAGAGGGAATAATTTAAAATTCACCCCATTTTCTGTCAACTGTCCCAGAGAGTAGTATTTTCCCCACTCATTTACCTCTTCCCTAGTGGTGTGTGGTTACAGCAGGACTTGTTCAGGATGATGGGCAAAAACAGCTGGCAACTTGTCTCTTGGGACAAACGAGCCTTTTAAATTTATTTGGGAGCTTTGGATCTCATGGAGAATACCAAGAGAATGCAGAGATTGAAACATGGTTCCAGGACTAGGAGATCACAGGCAGTAACACACTTTGGATGTTCTTCTCTCTGCCTTAAATTGGCTCTAGGAACACTGTTCTGTACGCGAAGCGGTGAGGAAGGGACTGTGCCCAGGAGCTAGACCAACCCAGCCTCAGCAATCAACAGGGCAGCAGATGCCGCACCCATATTGTTTCATGTCAAAACACGAGATCACATTCTGGATCATGCGAATGTGTGGGCCTATCTAGGATCTCAGTTTTTTGTGTTCTCTTTATAAAAATGGATAAAGAGAGACTGCCTTTATTAAGTTTTTATCTCTTTTATAGATTGAGAGCCTGGAATAGATGGTTCCCACGTATAGAATATCTATAGTATATTTAATGGAATAGAAATAAGCAACTACCAAGATTACCTTTCTGGAAAGCTTTGGGAACAAGTAGGAAAGTTTGCTGCTTTCCCTCCCCACTTCCAGGCCAGACTTGATGAACTTGTGCTAGTTTTCTGGTTTCCCTTAGCCTTCTCAATTAAACCGGGGACTCATTAGGCACTTCATCGGAAATGGGGTGAGAGAGTTGAGGTATATTTGAGTTATCAACGTTTAGAAATTGGCTTGAAATAGCGGCATAAAGAACATATGATTAAAGGAAATACAGCTTAGTGCCTGGCACTAAGATGTGTGCTTGGTGTAAGATGCATCAGGCATCCATCAGAGCACCAGGGCCTCATAGTGGAGGGCTGGCTGTGTGTATAACAGAAAGCAACACTGTTAATCGCCAAAGGCAAATCATTACAAATGTTATCAGGGTACAATGCATGGAAAGGATTTGTGCAGGAAGCACCATTTGACCTTTGAAGGATAGGAGAGTAGACCGTGAGTGTTTGTGTGTAGGAGTCACAGAACAGTGTGAGGACAGATAAGGAAGCACAAGTGTCTGAGGCATGCTCAGAGCATAGGACATGAGAAGGCCTCTCAGGATACTGTTGCTGAATAATCGAACAGAAACACCTGAAGGGAAATACATTATCAATCAGAAATTAGTGGTATAGAGCAGCTGATATGATACCCAATAAATTCTGATGCTAGTTTGGAGAAGCACTTTCCTTAGGGTTCTTCTGTTTTAGCAAATCTAGCCCCAGAAATTCCAGTTCAGAACACCTAGAGTCATTTCCATATTAATGCTCCATTAAAAAGTATTGTGTATGTTTATTCCTAGTGGAGCTTCTCCCAGTCAGGTGCCATCCTGTCACCAAGGAACAAGAGCCATGTAGTGTCATTTCTGTTATAGCCCTGTCAGGCTAGAAATATGCTTAGAGGTTTATTCTGTAAACTTGAGTGCCAGAATCATGTTTAAATGTCTGTATTCTCTAGGGGGCTTAGTATACCATCTTGTCTACAGTAGATACCCACATATGGAAGGTATGAAAGTCAGGCAGAAAGGCAAACTGATAGTCTTTGAAAACTAATGAATTTCAAGCTTTGGTCACTTCTGCTATGACTATCAGAGTAGCCATCACTGCTCTAATCTGTCACTGACCTTTCCCTTTTTCCTAATTTCATCTTTCCCTTTTGTTCATTCCTAAATCCTGCAATGACTCATTTGATTCCATTCACTTTATAGCCAAGAGTTACACCCTTTGGGGACCAGTTCTAAATAGATGTATCCCCCCATTCATCAAAAGGAATATGTTCTCAATGAAAACTAAAGAATCATTCAACATCCTCTCTTCTAACTATCTGAAGTAATTAATCACCACAAAAAAAATGAGAAAAGTTAAAGGTGATGAATATGCTAATTATGCTCACTTACTCATTACCCAATATATATGAGGTCATTTCAGAAAGTTCATGGAAAAATAGAATTAAGAATCAGTTTGTTTTGGTGGAAGATTTGGAAGCCAATGCTCCTATAAGAATGCAAATATCACACTATACTTCATAAATATATGCAAACATGATTGATCAAAAAATTAATGGAAACAAAACAAAGCCCCCAAAATCCAATAAAGAAAATAGCCCACTCTCTTCTCTTGGCTTCCATTGTAGCAGAAATGCCAAAGCCTGTCTGTATGTTTCTCTCACCAGAAGTTTTTAAAGATTCCCAATGCTTAAGGCATATCCAGGCCAACCACATGAAAATCTGGGGCATGGGATCAGGTATCAGTTTTCAAAGCTCCCAGGTGATTCTAACGTTGAAACAATTGCATTTGAAAAGTGATTTTCAAACTTCAGTGGGTGTCCAGTGGACATCTTGAAACTCAGATGATTGGGTCCCATTCCAGACACTGATTCTGTAGATCAGGAATAGGGCCCACAAATTCACATTTCTCATTCCCAGGTGAGGTTGATGTGGGTGGACCTCCGACCACATTTTGAGAACCATTAATTTGAGGGAGGGAGGTATGAAGAACAGAAACATCTTAATCAACAGCTGCATCACCGTAGTCCTCCTCTGGTCATGGGATATATGATAACTAGGTTTGATGATGAGGCATGGAAGCAAATTTGCCTTATCCAAATCACAGCAGTTGAAATGAATAGGTAAAAACAAAAGGTAAACAAATAATGTATTCTGTATACACAACTGGAAGAGAAGCACTGGAAGCTTTAAAGATAAAGAAAGAGAAATGCTAATTGCCTCACTGGATCAGTTTTTCAACTATATTCCATAAAAATGTGCAAATTATACATATTCATCAAAATTAAGAAAAACACTTCAAAAGGCAAAAACACCATAGGTTTTTTTTATCTATAAGATAAAGGTTTGGAGTGACCAGCAAAGAAAATTGAGAAACAAAGTTAAATACCCATTATCCAAAGCAAAGAAGCATTTCCACCTGGTCATCAATTGCTCAAGAATGGAAAACCACAGCTTACATCAAAGAAGGTGCCTGCGTGCTCCAGGATCAGCTGGTTGGAATCAGGCTTGTTTTTACAGTAGGTGACATACATCTGAAATTTATCTGCCTACAAAGAACAAAGACAGTAATAGATAAGCATCTATTGCTCCCTTCTGTCCACTCTGCCTTGGGCCTGGCAACTGATATACAATCAAACCCTCAAGGTGGTGCCTGGGTTTTCTGTGGCAAATGTTCTGTGTGTATCTAGCCCATGGTCTGCTGCCAGACTTTAGGATGCTGTTTTCCTTTTGGTAGGTAGATAAAGCTGGCTGAAAATGAGCTCATTCTAATAGTAGTCTGTGCCAGAAATAAATCGAAAAACCAGTGATACATCATAATGCATTCTTTTGCAGAATTTAGAAATTTTCTCCTTTTTAACATTATCTAGGATTGTGCTGCCCATCTTGAAAAAACACAGCACTTTTTCTAAAAACAAAAATCAAAGGTGAAAATAACATATGATCTCAGAGGCAGATCCACTTGTTATCCAAGTGTCTCCATTAGAGGGAGTTTGTGGGAACACGTCAGACAACTGTACCATCATTGCCAGCTTCCCAGAAGCAATGATGAGAGAAGAAAGTAGGGAGATCCCCCTGGGCAGGGTCTGGATACTGACTCCTAACCATGCTGTTACTTAAAGCCAAGAACCTCATGATTGCGTGAGAATTTACTGCTTATTTTGAAGGACCTCCAGTTTGGTCCTCACACACTTTCCCCTGGGAAAGATGTGTATATTTTGGTCACCAAGTGCTTTCCTCATTGGCAAAATGCTACCCTTCTCAGTCTTTGGACATTTGGCATGACGTCCTCTTCTGAACGGTTTCATTTATGTTGGCAGTGAGCTCCGTGCTGACACACACAGATTAACTCACTTGGTTCTCACAGACCCCTCTGCAGTGAAAGCCATCTCTATCCTTGTCCCACAGATGGGAAAACTATGGCACAAACTGGTTCAATGACTTTAAATTTCCACTGTTAGAAGGTGGTGGAGCCCAGGCATCGTGACTTTAGGCTTCTTGGTCTTAACCATTGCTTTTTAGTACATTACCAAAAACTCCCTCTACCTTCATTCTTGTACAGCACTCATATTTTAAAATGATGAGACTTAAGAAAGTCACCCTGGGGTAATTCTTGGCAAAAGGTGTTTATTTTGTGTAGTCACCCAGGGTTTTATGACAACAATTTTAGGGGCTATATACTACGTAGGAGGTTATTCCTCATTCTAAGAGATGACCATAAATCACACTTAACGTTGATTATAAAGAAAATCTCCAAATCGTATGAAACAGGATCTTTAAAAATTACTTAATGGTCAATCTTGTTTTCCTCTGGCTGTGCAAGGGATCATAAACTATTGGTTAGCATTCATATAAGCTGGGCACTGACTCATGTATTTAGAGGTGGAACACAGAACAAAGTAAATGCCAGAATGAGACTTCCTGAAGAAACGAAAGTATGTTTGAAGCAATCATCAAGATCTCATGTAGACAATGTGTGTCTGGGAGTCAGTCCTTAGTCTGCAGGACTTGTAGTGATGTTTATTACCTGTCAGTGGACTAGTTAACCTTCTATCTCATCTGGGATATTCTCATCTTTAAAATACAAAACCGAACCAGAGCCCTGCCTACCCCATAAAGGTGGTGACAGCACAAACTCTGAGTTGTGAGCACATTTTGAAAGGGAATCAGTACACTTGGAAAGGAAGTTATAATTAGGTAATTATTAAAAAGTACAATTCCTGTCCCTGGGCACACAGTTCCATGTTCAGTTGTCCTCAGTGTCCCGAATGGACTTCCCTGAAGATCAGTAATGTGCACTGGAGATGCTAATGAAGATTAATGCTTCAGTTTACACGATTAGCACCTGGTACCCATGACAACAGTGCCAACAATGAGGGTAGTGGACACCAATTTTGTAGGTCAGAATTGGGATACCCTAGGAGTCTGTTCCCTGTTAAGGAAGAACATATAACCAGTGGTTAGGTGGCTTCCAAGAGTTCTAATTCACTACTCCACATCCAGAAAGAATAATGAGTATAACTAGTGGACTGAGCCAGTTTGGTTCTTCTACCATGGGTGGTAGTCTTGTTCCACTGTCCTAAACAATTTTAGAAAGTTCTTAGAGAATGCAAGGTGGAGCTTAAACATAACATCTAAGGGCTGGACCCCAGAGGGATGGGTCATTTCTCGCAGATTTACTTGTAATCCCCTTTGCAGCTGCTTGCCCTGTGTGAGACCACCAGTGACACCAATATTCAGTCCAGACCCAGAGTAGTGGTACCATGTGTGCCCCTGGAAGCATGGATAATGGAGGAGGAGTTCAGGTTGGTTACCCAGGTAACGAAGCAGTGTCCCACATCCTCAGGCAGCTGCTCGTACTTCTCCAGCTCTTTGAGGAAGATGCTGCAAGGAGAGAGAAAGGCTGCATCAGAGCCCTCTGCACACTGGCCCCTTACCCTTGGCAGATACATCCCAGGACCTCCAGCAGAGGCCTGAAGTGCAGGTAGCACTGAATGCTGTATATGCTATACTGTTTCCTATACATACATATCTATGATACAGTTTAATTTAGAAACTAGACAGACAGTAAGAAATCAACAACTAAAGATAAAAGAGAACAATTCTAACAAAGCATTCTGATACAAGCTATGAAAATGTGGCCTCTCTTTTCCTTTCTCAAATGCCATGGGATGGGTAGCATATATAGTGTGTATATATGATGACATACTGGGCAGGACAAAGAGGGACAGGTCAAGATTTCACCACGCTGTTCAGAACAGCACACAATTTAAAACATGAATTATTTCTGAAACCACCGAAACCATGGAAAGTGAGACCACAGGTGGGGGGGGGCATGGGTCTAAGAATAATACTACTGTAAACTTTCAATTATTTACATGTGGCTTTTTCATTCTATAACTGACATGTGGCAAGGTATCATTTTTAATATGTTAGGATGAATTTCATTAAAATGTACATTAATTGATTAATTAATGCTACTTAAAGTAATATTATTTACCTTAGGGACTCAACACTTCTTGGATGAAAATAATGAAATACTGTACTAGTGTTAGGCCTTCCATTTTTATCAGAAACTATGAACCTAATTTTTTAGACAAGTAATCTAAGCACATGGTAAATATTTTAAATAATAGAGATACCAAAAAGAATAAAATAACATCCACAATCTGAGAGATAAAGTAGAAGAAAATTTACTTTTACATTGGATTATTTCTAGTTCTTAGCCTTCTTCTTCCACTCATACACAGTTTATGCTAAAAACTAAGAATTCAATTTAATGCTTTATAATAAAGACATCAATAAGAAAGGAAATTTAATGGAGGAAAAAGTCATAAAATACCCCAAAGCTGAGTTGAATTACTGCTGAATTATCTTCCAGGGTGGATATCTAGGCCATGGAGAAATAATTCTAATGACTTCAAATTAATGTATTAAACAATTGATTTGAGTTTGGAGGATATAAGATGCTAAGAAGCCAGCATTACTGGAATGAAACCTGCTTTTTAAAAATTGCACAAAGTTTTTCAAATAAAAAATAACTTGAAGTTTTGGGGACTCATACTGATAGAAATGGAAAATGCTATAATCTTTACAAAAAGGAATTTGACATTATGAAAACCACAACTGTTCTTATATTTTGACTGCGCAATTTTTAAAGACTTATTTATTTATTTGAAAGGCAGAGTTATAGATAGAGGGAAAGACAGAAGGAGGAGTGGACAGAGAATCTATTTTCCATCTGTTGGTTCACTCTCTAAATGGCCATAACAGTTAGGGCTGGACCAGTTGGAAGCCAGGGGCCTGGAACTCCATCCAGGTCTCCCATTTGGGGGCCAAACACTTGGGTCATCTTCTACTACTTTTCCAGGCACATTAGCAGGAGTTGGATTGGAAGCAGAATAGCTGGGACTCGAACTGGTGCTAATATGGGATGTTGGTGTCATGCAGCAGTGGCTTAAGCCACTGTGCCATGATACTGGCCCCCAATTCCAAAATTTTAATTCTAGAAAATTTCCTATAGTTACATCTACACTTGTAAGATAGCATTCATATGAATATCAACAGTGACAATGTTCATAATGGCAAAAGATGGTGTATATGAACAAAGTATTTACACTGTAGTACATCTACTGAACTGAATACTGTGTAGCTATTTAAAAAAATGGCCACATTCTCTGTTTTCCTGGGGAAGGTCTCCAGAGCAAGCTAGTGTACAGAAAGCAAGGTATAGCCGGCGCCACAGCTCACTAGGCTAATCCTCTGCCTTGCGGCACCGGCACACCGGGTTCTAGTCCTGGTTGGGGCTCTGGATTCTGTCCCAGTTGCCCCTCTTCCAGGCCAGCTCTCTGCTGTGGCCAGGGAAGGCAGTGGAGGATGGCCCAAGTCCTTGGGCCCTGCACCACTGGGAGACCAGGAGAAGTACCTGGCTCCTGCCATTGGATCAGTGTGGTGCACCGGCCGCAGCGCACCGGCCGCGGCGGCCATTGGAGGGTGAACCAACGGCAAACGAAGACCTTTCTCTCTGTCTCTCTCTCTCACTGTCCACTCTGCCTGTCAAAAAATAAAAAAAATAAAAAAAAAAAAACAAAAAAAAGAAATATTCTTTAAAAAAAATGCAAGGTATAGAAGATTGTCCATCATATGTTACCTCTTATAAAGGAATATACATTATTATTTCCAATCCAAGAAACCAATAAAAATCATTACCATAGAACTAGAGAAGGAACAGAGCAGAAGATATTGGTAGGGAAGATTTATCAAGGTTTACTTTTTCTATTTAATTTCTATTTTTACAATCATGTGAATGAATTACCTACAAAAATTAAAACATATAAAGTGGTTCTGCATTATTCCACTGCTTAATGCTGCCATAGGAAAAACATAAATTTTATTTGGCTTATTTTGCTTGGCTCCTATTGTCCACACACTTAGGCATATCTTGTAATTAATTACAAGTATTATAAATTTTATTTATGTATTGCTTATGCTTCCCTCCAGTGACATAGTAAGATGTTATTTTGGAGTTTAAAAAGGATATACACATCATTAAAAATATTTGGAAAGTTCTATTTGGCGGGATCATAGATGAAGTTTTTCTTTGTTCCTCTGTAATTTAAATATTTCTATAATAAATTGGCATTATTTTATTAATAAGATAAAAGTCATTTAAAATATTTGGTTTTGGGGCTGTGTTGTGGGACAGTGGGTTAAGCCACTACTTGTGATGCTGGCATCCCATATTAGAGAGACAAGTTTACGTCTTGGCTCCTCTGTTTACAATGCAGCTCCCCGCTAATGCACCTGGGAAGCAGCAGATAGTAGTCCGAGTACTTGAGTCCCTGCCACCCAAGTGGGAGACCAGGATGGAGTTCCCGGATCCTGGCGTCGTCCTTGTCCAGCCCCTGCTGTTGCGGCTTCTTGGAGAGTAAACCAGCAGATGAAACATCTAAATTCCTCTCTCTGTCTTCTTCCCTGCCTCCCTCTCACTGCCTTTCATATAAATTAGTAAATCTTTAAAACTATATATTTGATAGCAGTCATCCTTCCCCTAATGTGTAAATTTTAGAGTATGTTGACCTGAATCATGGAGCAGGAGTAATTAAAAATGCAATGTGAGGCTTAGAAATGCTAACTTGTAGGGCAAATTTAGTGTTAAAAGGCATTACATTAACTGATACTTTGAAAAGCACTGCAGGTAACACAATTTAATATGTATTTAATATACCTTCTAAAATATAAATGTAATAACTGAGGATCAAGCTTGGTTCAAGTCCCAAAAGGAGATATACTTTTTTGTTTCAAAGAAAACAATCCGGTTCATCACCACATACACAGAGGAGATATATATATTGTGTATACATATACCTACATATATATGTATATACATATGGATTCATATGTGTATATATATATACATATAATAATATATTTAACTTTTTCACCACCTGGACCTAAATTCTACTTAGTCTTTTTTTTTTTATAAGGAACACTAAATTACATAATATGCAACGTAATCTGAAGCAGCTTTTCAGAATGAATGAGATATCCTTTATCCTTCATATTTCTCACACCAGCCTTCAACATGAATCTCTGTAAAGACACTGCACGGAGACCCAGTTCTGAGCCAGGATGGGCTGAGCAGCACCTGAGGGACAGACTCAGCTGGCTGGCAAGTGGGGCTACAAAATGTGATGAGCCATTACAGGACACAGACTGGTGGGAGAACACAGAGTTTTAAAGGAAAGAGGACCAAGAGGAGAGAGATCTTGGATGAGATGGTGAGGAGAAAGGGGACAAGCTGGAGGCCCCAGGCCCTGAAGATAAATGTTCTCAGCTTGTAGGGTGTCAGGACATCTTCACTCCCCTGAACACTGACTCAAATGCAATACAGGTCATTCTCCTTTGAAAATAGTCAAATTAAAGGTAAAACAGCTTGGATTGTGACTCTGCACAAAGGATATAAAATCGCAGTTTTTGGGTCAGATGTTCCAAGGTCATCTATGATGTCTCAGAGAGTTTTACTGTTTCCATGACTTATGACTCAACAGTCAACTGGCCTGATCACTTCACATAAATTTTAAACAAACAGTGGTCCTTATAGCTACAGAATTGATAATCCATGTATAGGAAGACAGTGCTAGCAATTTTCCTAACCATGCTGGTGACTTAGAGTAACACCATGACTTGTGATAGCAGTTACCAAAAACTCATGGGAAAATGCTTAGCTTAAAATTCTCAGGAAATGAAAACACTACAAATTGAATTAAATGCATGGCTTAAGGCCTTTCTATACAACGAAGATTTTACCAATAGCCACTGAGAGTTCACCTTCCCGCTATCCCAGATCTCACCTTCATTTGCTCCTACAACCAAGCCCGAGGTGAAGAACCACACTTCACATGAGCTCACAGCTATAGGGGTCTCCCAATGCCTCATTTTCCTCATATTTAAGTAACTACCTTGTGCAGTTATGAAGATTTAATATATACACACTGTTAAAGATCCCAGTTGAGGGCTTTGTGCAACAGTAGGAACTAAATAAACAATTGTTCTTCAGGATCTATTGCTTCTCAGTCATAATGAACTCATCTTTTCTTAGATAAACACACATATCACACACTCTTCCCAAATCCTGTTCATTTACACCTTAGGGGCTTCCCTCACCAAGCCCCTGTTGAAAAGTCTATAGTAGGTTCCCTTCTCCTAAACCAAATCTCAGCACACATCTTGGTTGGGTGTTTATACAAGACTTCAATTCCAAGATCACCTATCATTTAAGTTCTGGAAACCCTGGGTTAAGCTGGGTTCTTTACTGTAGCACTTCCAAAATGTTACAACATAATGAGGTACCTTGTGAACCTCTGCGGCAGACACAGCATATGATGCTTCTGAACTTCTTTGCAGCTGCAACATCTCTGGGCAACCATCAGACTTTGTCTCAAGGAACATTCTTGGAAAACCCTATTGAGTACTCGCTACACCTGCCTGTGCATTTCCCTTGAGGTTAGGATCTGGGCATCTGCACTGGGAGAAAAGCTTCCTAGGTAATTCTAATGTGTTTGGTTCTTACCTGGGCATCTCAGGGCAGATGCTCCAGATTCCAGCATGTTCCTGGCTGGCAAACCCTACATCTTCTCTAAAGGATTTCACTTAGGGGGAAATAACTAAGAGCTAAAATAAATATTTAGTGTGTGTTGGGCATATCAATTCACAAGTTTGAGGAAGATATTCACTACCTTTTGAATGTCACTGTTGAAGGTAAGTGGTGATAATAAATTCTATTTTGCTTTTTAGTCTGAAGCTTATGAAAATGACAGCCTGGATGAGCCTGATCAACCTCATTCCACCAAACTTCAAAAATGCATGATGAGCTTAAATTAAAGCGCAATGTCACAACACTCTCCACATATAACAAAATGTTCCACCTCAGCTGTTCTACAGGGATTCCTCAACCCTCACTATTTCAATAATTACATGTAAAACATTGTGGAAAAACAAGCTAAGTAAGTAATCTCTATGAATGGGGTTCCTGCAGAGATGAACACAACTTTTAAAGAAACATTAAATCTAATCAATGCCATTAGCCCATTAAGTCATTATGATGCAATATATTATACAGTTACTTTATGTGGAAAATGCTTCCCTCTGGCTTTGTACAGAATCCTGGGAAAAGAAGCATGTCTTGATACAAACTTTTCTGAGTTTTGTCGCTGAGTATTATGGAGACAGCACATTCCAAATGTACTCTGACTCACTTTGTAAATTAGGTCTATAGTTTCGTGGCTTCCAGGGGGGCTCACAACCCTCCAGTAGACAATCTTTACATCCAGGATATATCTGGAACTAAAGGGGACCTCCCATTGGATGATCTTGTGTGTGCACAGGCGTGTTGGAATGTCAGCAGTGGTGAGAAGCGGAAGGATGGGGGCCAAAGAAAGGGGTGAAAGAGGAACAACGAGGAGCAGACAGAACATTTAAGGTGAGAAGTAGGGTGGGGAGGAAGGTACCATGCTCACTTACTTTCAGTAGGTCCAGAACATTGCCTCCTGACCAATCAGGGCTGGGTTACTGCTTTCATACAAGAGAGCTAGTGACTAGTTTGAAAGAATCCATTAATGAACAGGCATATTCAGGCCTTAGAATATAAGTGGCCTTAGATTGCAGAGACTAAGGCAGCTGGTTAGCACACTGCAGCAGAAACCAAGCTAATGGAAAGTCACGTGCACGCAGAAGGTGTTAGATTACTCTTGGGACAGTTCCAGCACAGTTTGATCAACTGGGCTGAGCCATGGAAATCACTTGGTTCTGTCCCTTCATTTCACACCAAAAATGTTAGTCTGGGATAGAAATGCAGTGCCAGCATCCCATATGGGTGCCAGTTCGAGTCCTCACTGCTCCACTTCCTATCCAGCTCTCTGTCATGGCCTGAGAAAGCAGTAGAAGATGGCCCAAGTCCTTGGGTCCCTGCACCCACGTGGGAGACACAGAAGAAGCTACTGGCTCCTGGCTTCTGATCGGCTCAAGTGAACCAGTGGATGGAAAACCTCTCTCTCTCTCTGCCTCTCTACAACTCTGCCTTTCAAATAAATAAATAAATAAATAAATATTTTAAAAAATTGTACCACAACCAAAGTTAAAAGACAACTGGAAACAAATATTTACATCTCATATTATCAACAAAGAACTACCCCCCCCCACTACAAAGAGCTCCTAGTAATTGCATAAAAAATCAACAACTCAGTAGAAAAATGAAGCAAGCACAGGATTCCCCAAAACAGAAATATAACTGGCCCTTCAACAACAGACCAGAGGCTCGGCCCCCTCCTGGTGAGATACAGAGGGTTTAATATGATGGTTAAGAGGACCCTCTAAATCTTAGTGGAGATTTTATGAAAACGTTATTACTTACTTAGACTTATATATGATCATTTTTCCAAATAACTAAAAAGGAAGCAATTCAGATTTAACTGAAGGCAGTGTGCATTTTAAACAAAAGGATGTCCTTACCAAAGCTGCATATCTAACAATGGAACTTAAGGATTTCCTTGACTTAAAAGTTCTAATTTAGGTAAAATGGGAAGACTGCAAGACTGCATCAACAAAACCATTACCATTTGCGGGGTCTCTTTATGAAATAAATATTTTTCTGAGTGCTCCAGGAACATTTAGCAAAATGCAATAGAAATGAGTCTAGTTCTTCTGAGGATAAACAAATTTCATGATCTTTTTATTCAGGTCTGTAGGAAAGAGATGTGCATAAAATGGGGAGGGTGGAAGGCAAAACTAAGGATCATTCCACTTAAACCTCCACTCTGCAGTAAAATCACTGTTTATAGATATTAAATTCTATACACTGAATTGTTATATATAGAACTCTTGGTGCTTGAGAATTTCTCCATTCAATATTTATGCTTTACATCTTTTAAGATGTTATTTATTTGAGAGACACAGAGATAGAGACAGAGCTCCCACTTGCTAGTTTGCTCCCCCAAATACCCGCAACAGCAGGGGCTAGGCTCAATCCAGGTCTTCTACTTGGGTGGCAGGAACCCAACTTCTTCTACCTCAGAGGGTTTGCATTAGCAGAAAGCTGGAATCAGGAGCTAGAGCAGGGAATCAAACCCAGGTACTCAGATATGGATCACAGGCATCTTAACTGCTAGGCTAAACACTCACACCATCCATTCAATATCTACAAAGACAAACAGATCACGTACACTCGATTTAGATGCCATTTTTCAAAATGGTACCATTTAGATGGATAAATACTACCTAGCAGAGGTATGTAACATATCTACCAATCAACTTTTGGTGTAGGTACTAATTTCCTAGGGACTGAACTAATTAGGTTATCTAGGTAGTGTTACTTAGTCTGCCCCCCACCTTCAATCTTTCAGTCTCTAATACACTTTATCTGTAATAAAATTGTATCTTGGATAACCTGAGTTATGCATTAGAAATGAGAGGAGTATGTTTCTCTGTTGAATAGTACTTAACTGAAACTTCAGAAACATCTGAACAACTGGGGTTAAAAAGAATCATTTGGGGCAGACGTTGTGGCATGGTGGATGAGTTGCCAGCTGCAATGCTGGCAACCCATGTTGGAGTCCTGGCTGTTCTGCTTCCTATCCAGCTCCCTGCTAACGCACTTGCCACAGCAGCAGAAGACAGTCTAAGTACTTGGTCCCCTGCCACCCAAGTAGGAGACCTGGATGGTATTACTGTCTCTTGGCTTCACAGTCCGTCTATTGTGGGAATGAACCAGCAGATAGAAGATTTCTCTCTTTGTCTCTCTTCCTCTCTCTATCACTCTGTCTTTCAAATAAATAAAAACTAATCTATCTTTTTTAAAAATAACACTTTGATATTTTCAGACTAAAACGTGACCATTTAGGGGGTAGATTAAGATAGCAGAATTGGGAGGGAGCTTGCTGTTCGAGTCAAGGAGAAAACAGTTTTAAAAAAGTGAGAAGAGTACAGTCTCAGGGAAGAGTTAGGGAGAAACAGCAGAGAAAACTCTACATAAATTGGAGAAACACAGTAGACCCAAGTGGAGGGTGAAGACTCACACAACTTAAGATCCCACCAGCTGAGAACCTCTGCACCAGCGTTGGAGAGCAAGGTGAGACCAGATTGCAGCAGCCCAAGCCACTGGCGAAAAAGCTTCAGGAAGAGCCTAGAGGGAATCCAGCTTGGAACCCCATAGGGGACAGTGTACCCACCAAACTAGAGAAAAAACCAAGGAGGGCCACGTTTTCTCTTTCCCCGATCATCCTGCAAAGGCATCCTGTAACAAGCTGACAGAGAGCAGGTGCCATTTTGGACATACCTAACAGCTGCACCAGCTCGTGTCCGCACCCAGCAACCAGCCAAGCAGAGACTCCTGAGTCTGGTGGGGAGAATAGACAGGGTGCTGGGTGCTCGTGACTGTGGGAGGTTTGTGTGCCAGGACTGTGGAAACACTGAGGCTGCATGGGAGGACTTAGGGTGTGATGTGGGCACTGGGCATTCACTGTGGGAGGCTCCACATGATCAAGGCCCCCTGGTTACCTGGCGAGAGACATTTCTAGGGGATCTGAGCTTATACTGAGGACTGTACAGATCCTTTGTGTGGTCCTTGTGTCAGAGAAGACAATATACTCACTGGGGCTAGCACCCAGGCACTGGTCTCCTTTGAGGACAGGAGCTCAGCTGAGTCTATGCCAAAAGACAAGAAGAAACATCCCCTCTGATTAAAAAAAAAAAAAGGGAGATTTACCATCCCAAACCTCGGTGTGTCACTTCAGACATGCCCTTCATCCTAGAGCACTGAACAGAGCTCCCTTGCTACTCCCACCACATGCCTCTAGGAATTCTCTGAAAGCAGACACTATGATAATCCAATCAGATGAAGTGCAAAGATAAAAGCCACCACAGCAAAAAAATCAAAGAAACCAATGAGTACCCCCACAAATGCCAAATAACAAATGCACCAATCCAAGAAGCAAGAACAAGGAAGACAACATGACACACCCAAAAGAACACAACACTGCAATACTAGATTGTGAAGATGATGAGCTTGAATGCCAGAAATGGAATTCAAAAAATTGATCACAGAATTACTTAGAAATAATCAGAAGCAAATGCACGAAGTAATGAAATCCTTACATGACATGAAAGAAAATTTTTCACATGAAGTTGAGATTTTAAAGAGAAATCAAAATGAAATCTTGGAAAAGAAGAATTCAATAGAACAAATAAAAAATACAGTGGAGAGTCTTAACAATAGAATCGACAAAGGAGAAGAAAAAATATCCCACTTAGAAGACAAAGCACAGGAAATTCTACAGTCAGACCAAACACAAGAATAAGAAATTGGAAAACTAAAAAACACTGTTGGGAATCTACAGGGTACTATCAAATGACCCAACATATGGGTTCTAGGAGTTCCTGAAGATGTGGAAAGAGAGTAAAAATTAGAAAGCCTTTTTAGTGAAATAATAACAGAAAATTTCCCCAATTTGGAGAAAGAAAGGGACATCCATATACAGGGAGCACATAAAATTCCTGAGACATGATCAGAAAATATCTTCACCATAACACACTGTAATCAAACTCTCCACAGTAAAACATAAAGAAAAGATTCTAAAATGTGCACAAGACTGAACACCAAAAAGGAAACCTGTTGAAGTGAAATGGACACTATGAGAAACGGTGACTTGATCAGCATAGCCCTGACTGTTAATGAACAATTTAATACGTTATCCCTCTTAGTATTTTTTTTGTCTGTTCTACTTAATACTACTGATTTAATTCTGTAATTAACACACAGTTATTCTTAAGTGTTGAAATTTAACTGAAATGTGATCCCTGTTAAATATAAGAGTGGGAATAAGAGTGGGAAGAGATGTACAATTTGGGACATGCTCAAGCTGACTTGCCCCAAATGGTAGAGTTAGAAACATACCAGGGGATTCCAATTCAATCCCATCAAGGTGGCATGTACCAATGCCATCTCACTAGTCCAAGTGATCAATTTCAGTTCACAATTGATCATAATGATAGGACTAAGAGTCAAAGGGATCACATAAACAAGTCTAGTGCCTGCTAATACTAACCGATAGAATAAATAAAGGGGAGAGTGATGCAACATGGGAAGCGAGATACACAGCAGACTCATAGAATGGCGGATGTCCTAAACAGCACTCTGGCCTCAGAATCAGCCCCAAAGTAATTCAGATCCAGCTGAAAAGCCCATGAGAGTATTTCAGGCATGGAAAGCCAAGACACTCTGGCAAACAACACAACAACAACAACAACAACAACAACAACAAAAAACCACCTAAATGAAAGATCTCTGTGAGTGAGATCCCAGGGAGGAGAGAACGTCCACTTTGACTATGACCTTGTCTAAATATGATCAGAGTTGGTGAACTCAAAAGGCTTCCATAGCCTTGGAAACTCATGACTGGAGCATAGGGAGATTAGTGATTCCATAAACAGGAGTGTCAATTTGTAAAGTCAACAACAGGAGTCACTGTGCACTTACTCCTCATGTAGGATCTCTGTCCTTAATGTGCTGTACATTGAGATTTAATGCTATAACGAGTACTCAAACAGTATTTTTCACTTTGTGTTTCTATGTGGGTGCAAACTGTTGAAATCTTTACTTAATGTATACTAAACTGATCTTCTGTATATATAGAAAATTGAAAATGAATCTTGATATGAATGGAAGGGGAGAAAGAGCGGGAAAGGGGAGGGTTGCAGGTGGGAGGGAAGTCATTGGGGGGGGGAGCCAATGTAATCCATAAGCTGTACTTTGGAAATCTATATTCATTAAATAAAAGTTAAAAAAAAATGTGCACAAGAGAAACAGCAGATTATTTTCAGAGGATCTCCAATTAGACTCACAGCAGACTTCTCATCAGAAACCCTACAGGCTAGGAGAGAATGGCAAGATATAGTCGAAGTCTTAAATATAATTATGCTATATTGTAATACTGTAGCTCTACTGGGCCCTACCGTAGGACAGATGGAACATGGTTTGCATCAATACTGAGCAGTCTCTGACCACTAGGATTTCTTTGGTTTTATTGACTACTTTTTGTGTGTGTGTGTGGTTTATGTCTTCTTTCTTCTCAGGTTTTTTCTTTATGTTGCTGATATCAAACTATTTGCTAAACTTACCAATTCTTATTTGCTACTTCTGTATTGCTATGGGCATGGAAACCATATAACCAACAGGGAAAGGGTCTGTTACAGGACAGAAAGACGCAACTGTGAAAAGACAAGAACTTTACCTTTGTGACATCTCTTTTGTTGCTAAGAGGTTAGCTTATATTTTTATCTTGTTTCTTCATGATGCCCTAAATAGTTAATGGGCTAGGTAGCTGTGTTCTGAGAGCTAAATGTATTCCTCCATTTATAGAACCCAGCATTCTATAGGTTAAATTTCATCTTTTAAAGGGTTTCTTAAAAAATATTTTGTAAGTGATGGGTGGATTTTTAGCTCTTCATAAAACTTCAGAGCTGTTTGCCTTGGTTTGCTAGAGTATAACACGAAGCCAGAGTAAGATGGGTGGTAATCTTCACTTTTTCCCTTTATAAATGGATTTGGCAAAAGTAGCAGGCAGTGCCTGAATTCCATGCTTAGTCAATATGTAAGAATATGGGGATTGACTAAGCCAAAAGATTGTAAGTCAGAGAAGTAAAGTAACACGACTTGCTGTTTGCCAGCGCAATGTCTTCTCAGATATCCTCGGGGGATGGGATAGATTGAGCTGGGCTCAGGTCATAGAACCTGGGATCCATGGTCAAGAATGGCTTTATTGGGATTGTATTAAAGATAGGCATGTGGACAGATTGTTTTTATGTCTGGAGATTCCAGACAAACCAAATAAGGAGTGTTAAATTTGTGATAAAAAAAAAAGGACCATGAACTTTTATTAACTATCCAAGAAGGTCAGAAGGGTCTTTTTACCCCCTTTATAATAGATCATTCCTTGATCTGACAGGGTTAGCATACATGGGAGACACAGATTTTCTTTTGTCTTTAGGTTGATGTAATTTGATGATACAGCAGGGATTTAGTCATCAGGAGTCGATGAGAGCAGTGACTTTCTGTGCCATATTTGGACCTCTCAGAGCCCAGGATCTTTTTACACTCAACTTTCCTTTGCCTCTTGGTCACTCTCAGCACTGGGATATACTGAGGTCTGATTTTCCAGAGCTAGGCTGTCTAATATGGTGGCCACTCACCATTCGTGGACATTTAAATCTAAATTTATAAAAATTAAATAAATTAAAAACTCAGTCCTTCATTATTCACATTTCAAGTGTTCAGCAGCATCAGATACATAGTGGCTGCTGAATGGGACAGTGCAGAAGAAGAACACTGCTTTCGTTGTAGAGAGCTCCCTCAGACAGAGCTGTGCCAGGGACTTGTGCAAGGTGGCTGCCACCCCTCTGCACATGGCCTCCTCGCGACTTCTCAAAGCTGACTGTTCTATCTCCTGGGTTTCCACTTAGCTCAGAAAAAAAAAAAAAACATGATTAGCCTGGCTTGGTGCCTCTTTGCAACAGGATCCTGAGGGAGCTTGAGGACTTTATGCCAGTATTCTGCCTCCTGTCTTGAGAGTCCCTTTATTTGTATTTTGGAAACTAGGTTGTCATCTTTGGTTGTTTCCATAATAAATCTTATAAATGCCCTTGTTGACTCTCTACTAGCAATAAATGTGTTTTGTATACTGTGAAAAAGATTCCTAAATCAAATTAGAGGTGGGAAAAAATGAGTTGTAAGGCTTTAGGGCTCTGTGACTCTATTTATTTCCACAAAACACAGAGTGTCAATTAGGTTCTCCTCTATATGCTGTAAAGATATTTGTTTTGCTAAGAACTCTGATTATTTATTTATTTTAATCGTTGTTGTTTAATTAAAGGTCAGAATGATAGGATAGTTGAGGATGGAGGAACTATTTAGGTTGACAAAAAACTTCTACCACAAGGTAGAAACATTAACTTCAGATGAATTGTAATGTGTGGGTTTCCCATAAGCTTTAGTGAGGGCAAGCTACGTTTGTTTACTGGTAACTTTTCTGATTGGGGATGTAAGAATGCTGCCAGTCTAGTCTCTGCAGAGAACTGGAGAGGGACATTGAGGGATACTTGACATCATCCCCCACTAGGAAGTCTGGACAACAGTGAGAAAGCAGCTGCCTAAGAAAACTGACCAGACAAGTCTTCCTCGGGCGCGGTTTACCAAGTAGCTTGGATCGCTTGTTGAGAAGCCTGTTCTCTGTATTTATGGCCCTGCAACCTTGCACCAACCTACTTGTTGTGAAAATCGTAGATCTCCTGGATGTTTCCAAAGATGATGTGCTCTTTATTGAGGATCCCAGGGGGGATCTCCTCCACACCACTGGTCATTTCCCACAGGTAGGTCTGTAAGACAGCAACAGTGTGGTCATTGGCAAGCAGTGCCACATGCAATACTGACAGCACAAGCAGCCTCACGCTTGTGGGTGACACTCAGACCAGAAATGCTTATAGAGCTTAGAAAAATAAATGTTAATCAAGCAGAACAGAAGGAAATAAAATCTGAACGTTTCATCATCCCAAACTTTACCAAGAACACAAACCCTGTTAACACTCTTGTTATTTACTAAATGTGCTTGGGCTTGAGTGTGTGTATGTGAGTGTGAGTGTGTATAAGTGTGCATACATGGTAGGTCAGATCCAATCTGAGCTCACTGGTTTTTATTTTTGAATTGATGTACCTATATACTTTTTTTGTTTGTTTGTTTGGTCTAACTATAGTCTGAGAAAAGTTTAAACTTTCTTTTCAAAAACACTTTAAACTCTCATGCAGTTACTGTTGATGCTGGGAGACAGATTTCCTCTGGCTGGCTTTTCATTCATTACTCTTTCAGAGGAAAGCAAGAGTGATGAGCTCTGCTCAAGCACCAGGCACGGGCAAGGAAGTCATTGTTCTAAGACAGCTGTGAACTGATGACCACAGGACTTACCTCCAGGCACTCGTGCAAGTCCCTCACGTAAGCCTTCTCTGTTTGGAGTAGTTCAGCCATGATGAACCTAGAAGGCAACACAGGGACTGAGAGTTGGTCACAGGTGTATTACCCCCTTTCCTTCCACCTCACTTCCCTTCCACAGCATTTATGATATTCTTGGATGTCCTGTTTTCTCCCTTCTTTCAAACTCCTCCCTCTGTTATTGAGTCATTCTCACCTTGATCACTTGCTTAGCATCCCCTGAAACAAGTCTATGCTCAGCCACTTCCATGTTCTCTCTACCTTTTTCATCCTGGTCCTACCTTTCTGTGATTCTGTGCTGCTAGACAGGAGCCCTCACTTGCACATGTGCACTTGCCTGTGTGCACAAGATGCAGGACTATTCACTTGAGATCTCAGCAACTGGAGAGCTTGCGTCTTAGCGGCCTCCATTCCTCTTACAGCTCCCAGAATGACAGTATCTGTTCAGTACAGTTCGTAGACTTAAATAATTCCCAGTATTCTAAGTGAAACCAGGTTTTAAAGCCAGGAAAAGATCCCAACATTATCACCAACATCAGGGGTTACCAACTTTTTCTGTGAAGAGCCAGATGGGAAAGATGTGTAGGCCATTCAGTCTCTGACATAATCACTCAACTGTGTTGCTGTGGCACAAGAGGATTCATAGACAATGTTTAAGCAAAAATAAGTATGGCTGTGTTCCAATAAAACTATTAATGGACTCTGAAATTTTAATTTCATCTGATTTCTGTGTCATAATTTTTTCAACAATTCAGAAATGGAAAAAAAATCATTCGTAGCTTCTAGACTATATAAAACAATTAATGGCTCAAATTTGACCTGCATTTGCTGACTTCTGCCCTAGATTATACTTTTTTCTTTACAAAATATCCATTATAGAACTTATTTTTAAAACCTATATATTTATTAGAGAGGCAGAGGGACAGAGAGCTCCCATCTGTTGGTTTACTCCCCAAATGCTGTCAATAGCTGGGGCTGGGCCAGGATAAAGCCAATATCTGGGAACTCAATCCATGTTTCTCATGTGGATGGCAGGGATCCAACTATTTGAGTCATTACTTATTGCCTTCTAGGGTGTATGTTATCAGGCAGCTGGAATCAAGAGTGGATCCAGTACTTGAACCCAGGCACTCTGACAGGGGATGTGGGAATTCCAAGTGGTATCTTAACCACCAGGCCAAAATACCTGTCCCCAGGCACTCTTTCTAATGGGGTCTATTTATATCACAAACCAATGTGCATAGGGCATATCACAAGCACAGCATAAATTAACAATGCTAAGTTGCTGATCTTCAGTCTCCCATACAGAGTAGTGTGTGATACACATCTTTGAGTGCTAGGGGTTCTTTCCCTCCTTGGGTCCCCAAATAGCAGTCTCCCTGAGCACCTGTTCAACTTACACTGTGTGGCTTCGTTGTAGGATTAGCTACTTCATATTTTTCTTCCACAAATTTTTATTAGAAATGGTGCTTCCTAGTTGGCATATGGTATCTAATTTAGCACAAACCATATATTTATACATTTATATTTTCTATATCAGTTTTCATGGAGTTCATAACGAGAATCCCTATTTCCAAGTGTTCTATCACAGGAAAGTTTTGAGAAACAGTATCCGAGAATGTCCTCTGCTGGAAATTTCACAAGAAATATTAAACAAGGAGCACCATTTCCTGGACCCTTATGTAGTGGGATTTTTCCTTAAAGCAATAAATTGTTCTAGCACAAGCCTATTAAGATTTTAAGTAGTGATTCAAAAAGTTTTCTTCTGCAGGAGTTAATTAGCTGCTATCTTCCTATTCTTCTCCACTGGTAGGGTGGAAAGTGCAAAAGCTTCCAACAGCAGCTGAATTATGCTTTCTCATTTACTAGAGGTAGGATTTGCCGCTCCAAGCCTCTAACACCTTACTTATGAAATAGCTGATCACGCAGAACTGCCGCAAGGATTAAACAGGAACGTGTAAGCAAAGTGCCCACCACATGGTAGGTGCTGGTTAAACACTCAGTGATTAAACGGCCCATAAATGGTTACGAAACTAGGAAAGAAGGAAGATCAGAAGGAACATGAATTGCTGGGCCTTGAAATATTCCCTTTGATGCCATCGCTGAGGGTTCTCCAGCATTGTTCTTTGTCTCACATCTGCCTCCTGCAGTTTCACCTGTCTTTACACTCCATCTCCACTACCCTCCACTCCCATTTTGTGCTCTCCCCATACCTCCTTTACCCTCTTCCAGATATTTGGTGCCCCAGAAGTAGCCCAGGAGGAGGACTTAGCTAAGTGTAGGATCCACATTCCCCTTCCTATCATGTGTTGAGCTGTGTGGCCTTACCCACAACACCCTAGTTTTGACTTATTTGGAAACAGAATCACCGTGGAATAGGAATAGGGTGGGCCCTAACATAATTGGCATCTTTACAAAAGGGGAGACTTTGGATGCAGCATTTTTTTTACACACACACACACACACACACACACACACACAGTCAGGCAGAACACCATGCGAACAGGAAAACAGCCATCTACGAACAAGAAGAGAGGCCTGAAAACTGACTGTCCCTCATAGCCTCAGAAGGAACCAACGACGTAGATACCTTTATTTCAGACTATCAGGCAGCACATTGCTGTCAACTGTGGCACCTGGTCACAGTGATCCTAATGAACAAATAGAATCCCCCAGGGACACAGCTTCTGACTTTGCATACCAGTCCTTATTTTGTTAACTTCTGCACGTTTTTCTCAATTAATGATGTTATATTCATCACTCCCTTAGCCCTTGGTTCATACAACATCATATAAAATACTTTTTTGACCTCAAGGAGTCTAATAGTTAGAGAAATATACCAAGGAATCAGCTGAATAAGTAAAATGTGAATCACTGTAGACAAAAAATAAGTGCAGGGGTTCAGAAAAGAATGGACTGATGACAGTAGATGCTGTAGATAAAGAATTCATAGAGGCATAGAGTATGAGCTGGATTGTAAATAACCAATAGGATACAGACAGGAGAAAATAGAATCAAACAGACAAAAAAAAAAAAAAAGAACAAAAGGAAGGGAAGAGGAAGGAAGGACAGGGAAGGAAAAGGAATAAACAAAAAGGAGAGGATTCCAGGTTAAGAATGTTACACGAACAACTATGTACAATGTACACTGGAAAGGAGCTGATGAAGTGATCTGACTGAAGCATGTCATTTGAACTGGAAAGTACTTTAAAAAGATTGACTTAGATGAGGCCAAATGGTAGCACCTCAGGGAGTGTGGATAAAGCAGTATAAAGCCATTTAAAATTTGGAGCTAATTTGGAGCTGGTAAGAGACACATGGAAATGAATCACAGTATACAGAGTGGTAAAGAGTCACATGGAGCTGGTTTAAATTCTGCCTCTGGGGACAACCTTATGGCACAGTGGGTTGAGTCACCATCTGTGACACTAGCATCCCAAACGAGTACAGGTTTGAGTCCTGGCTGTCCTACTTCCTGTAAGATTTCCTGCTCATGTGCCTGAGTACACAGCAGAAGATGACACAAGTATATGGGATCCTGCCACCCATGTGGGAGACCCAGATGAAGCTCCTGGCTCCTGGCCCTCACAGCTATTTGGAAAGTAAACCAGTGAATGGAAGATCTCAAGATTGCATGCTCTAACTCTGCCTTTAAATAAATAAATAAATTTTAAAGTAAATTCTGGCTTCACTGCTTATTGTCTGTGTGGCTTGGGGAAAGTTGCTTAGGAAGAGCAAATGAGAAGATGTGTGAACGGCACTGAGAGGGTGTTCAACACAAACAGCAGTTGGGTGGTACTGGGGTGGTGGTAGGCAGAGTATCAGTATTAGCAATGATGAAACACAACATCACAAGGATAAATCTGGCATCACTGTGCAGGTGAACTGTCAGGGACAGGCAGCGGGAAGGCCGGGGCAGTTTTGGCAAATAATCTAGACTTCTGGTGACAAGGGCCACAAATGGGAAAAATGGCAGAGACACAGAAACTTCGAAAAAAGGACTGACACAAAGAACAAAGAGTTAAGCTGAAGCATCCTTCAGAGCCTTAAGGCTACAAAACTAAAATTAGGAAACCAGAAGGGAAAACTAAGTTTGAAAGGGGATAAAAAATTTAAATTGGTCCATGTTGAGTTTTGAGATTGTGAAATGAAATGTGATAGTCCAAAATGGTTTTCTTTAGGAAGCTACTGATAGATGAGGAGTACTCAGCTGAAGGACAGATAGGAGAGACTTAAACATTTTCAGAGTGAACCCTATTCTCAATGGGAGCATCATGTCTGTGTACTCCAGTCTCACAGGTAGTCACGAATATACAATAAGCTGTCAAAAGGTGGCAGTGAAGGCCAAAAACAGTCACAAGGAGCCTGCTAGTTGGAGTGGGAGCTCCCCAACACGTACTCTTTCTTCCGGGCTGACTTCCGCTTCTCTTCATTGATTTCGTGGTTGGCATCCCGTAGCTTGACCTCACGATCGGAAAGGCTTGCTGGGATGATGTCCAGCTCCAGGTCCTTGTTATCCTACAGAGGGATCACAGAGGTCACCTTGAAGAGGCTTTGGGAATCAGCTCATCCAAGTTGGGGGAGGTGGCAAGGGGGATAATAGAGAAAAGTATCAGAAAAAGAGAAAAAGATAGGGGACTCTATAGAGTTCATCCACAATCACACTTCTTCAAGGCATACTTTTTTTTTTCAAGTCAGAAATATATACAACTTTCAGGTCTAATGTTCAAGGCTGATATCTGCAGCAAGAAAAAACAATGAACACATTTGATAATTATGCCTCTATTTCCCTGAGGCTTTTGGTTCTGATTAACTCTAAACACACACACAAATTAGCTTAAGATTGATTCTTAACCATTAAAATAAATGTGGAACAGAAACACACACAGACATTAAAAACCCCTTTCATTTTCAAAAGAAAACAGTAAAACTAAATATTTTTATTTAAATAAGCAATTTCCCTTGGAAATAGAATGCTAAATGATTGAACAATGACTGAATTTTCTAATTGCTCATCGCTCTTTATTTGAATCACCATTTGATATTTATAAATGATAGGATCCTGTAGGGAAAAAAGAAAACCTCACAGATGAAAGCCTGGGGGAGACATTAACTGACTCAATTCCTAGTGGTTTGACCACTTCACTCTCTAGGCTGCTCTGCTTCAAAGCATGGGTCTATTTAAAGAGTTAAGAATTAGAAATCCTAGAATTAAGCTGCCAAGCTGTATTTAGCTCTTAATTCATAGGTTACTGACCCCTATTATGAAGAAGAGATTAAAAGTCAGCCTTCTTTTCCTTCATGGCAAAAACTACCTCTTTTCAGTCGAAATGCCAAATAACCTTTGTGCAAATGGTACCCCCTATTCTTGAAAGAGTACTATTGTTCATACTTGGGACTCTAATCATTTGCTGAGGATGCTAATCATTTGCTGATTAACATAATTGGCTGGAAGATGGTACTGATGAAGCCAAGATAGCAGGTTTAGTCCTCAAAGCCAACGGTTAAATCTGCACAGAGAGAAGCTCTGTTCTGCAGCCATCAGTCCCATTCCTGGTCAGCCCATTTTGCAAGATACAGAGTGCTAAGCATGGGGACCTGGAAATGAAGGGAACAGCAAGATCCCTCTACCCTCACTAAAAAAACCCACACAAGGCGAGTGTTCCAGGGATCAGGAGCTCAGAGGGACGGCTCGAGGGCAATGGAATCGTGGGTCATGAGAAAGGAGGTCCTCCCAGGTGGAAATACCCCACACCTACCTCTGTGTTGACTCCTAGGGCTTTCTCTAGGGAGTGTCGGTATTTCCCCATCCTCAAGGAGAAGTCTCTGTAGTGCTTGTCCACCGTGGTCACCCACTTCCTTATCTCCGTGGCATGGATGTGGCCTTTCTCCACAAAGCTATCTGCCAGCTGAACCAGAAGCTTCACCTTCTCCTTGGTTTGCTGCCCCAAAAAATGGTCTTAAGTTACTGAATCACGTTTACTCTCATAATAGTGCCTGCATTGCAGGGATGCTGTGAGTATAAATGGGCTGATCAGGAAGCATGTTTAGAACAGTGCCTGAAATACAGTAAGCACTCAATTACAGCAGGAACTCAGGAGTCACAAATGTCAGCCATTATTATTGTTATTGATATGAGAATCTCTTAAATTAATAAGAGTTTTACCAGTTTACAGAGTAGGCCAACATCACATCTGAGGTTCATTTGACTCGTAAAGCATCCTTAGGGAGTAGATAGAGGCAGATGGTGCAGGTCTCTTTTAATCATCCAGGAAGAAAACCCACACACAGAGAGGTCTGAGTGCATACTACCAGTACATCAAAGAACCTGTTTGCCTCTGATTCTTTGTCCTGGTTTTCTCTCTTGACTGTACTGGCCTGAAGTAGGTTCTAAATACCACATAAATTGACAGGTGTTAGGCTCCAAAGAAGTCCAATTAGCAGGACTGAACTGTGTTCCTTTCACCACAGCACTGTGTCTTTAGTTTCCACCAGACAGAGGGAGAAAGGGGCTAATGAAGTTAGTGCCCAAAGGACTAAGGAAGGCAGAACTACTGCCATGTACTGGCTGAATTTCATGTCTAGCAAGAGTCTGTCCAGCACCTCCTCTGTCCACAGCCCTGAGCTTGGGAGTATACAAAAAAAGGGGGAAAATATCACTTCATCCAAAGTTTATAATCTCTAGAGCAGAAAGACTTCACATATGATAGTCTCAGAAACTACTAAATAACTCAGGGCATTATATAATTGAATGTAGAAATGAGAAGTATATATAGTTAACACATCTATTTTATTTATTTGAAAGACAGATACAGAGAGAAATAGAGAAAGATTTCTCATCTACTAGTTCATTCCCAAAATGCCCTCAACAAAGCTGGGAGCCAGGAACTGAATCCAGGTTGTCCAAGAGGGTAGCAGGGACCCAACTACCTAAACCATCATCCCAAATGGCATATTAATGGCTATGCCAATGTCTCTGCTCCTCAACAAGAATTTTTTGAAAAACTAAATAATTTATATTGCTTTTCATGTTCATTAGCAATACATATTAAGTAACAAATCAATATTACTTATGCAGCCTTCATTAGAAACAGTAATGGGTTTATTGCTGTTTTTTCTTAATAAATATATCAACATATTTTTAAAAGACTCACAAATTTTTCTCAGAAGACAGCTGAGAAACTACCTTAATTTTCCTATTCTTTGGGTCAGCATTGTGCTTCATCAGGTAAAGCCACTACCTGCAACGGGTGCCAGTTCATGTCCAGGCTGCTCCACTTACAATGCAGCTCACTGCAATGGCCTGAGAAAAGCAGCAGAAGATGGCCTAAGTGCTTGGGTCCCTACTGTCCATGTGGGAGACACAGAGGAAGCTCCTGGCTTTGGCTTGGCCCAGCCTAGGCTATTGTGACCATCGGGAAGTGAACCAGTGGATGGATGAGCTATCTTTCCCCCTCTGCATGTGTAACTCTGACTTTCAAGTAAATCAATCTTTTTTTAAAAAAATTTGTATGTATCTCATAAATACAACATTAGGAATATAGTAATTATTCTCACCATACCCACCCTCCCATCCATTCTCCCCCCCAACTTTTCCTCACTCTCCTTTTTTATCCAAGAAAGCAAAAGCAAAAGAAAAAAAATAAAGAATGGAATAAAAAAAACTAAGAGAACTGGGAGAGGGAGAAGAAGAGGCAGAGGGAGAGAGGGAGAGGAGAGTTTCCAGCAAGCAGAAAGTGCTTTGCCTGCTACATGGCCAGGGAGATTATGGCTCCAACTCTCATAGCTCACTCAATACACTCAAGCCTCTCCTATCTCAGGACAGCAGGCTCACGCCCAGGATTAGGAGATAGAGACCTCAGAGATTTGGAGTGAAGGAAAGGAAGTGGTGTGGGGACAATAGAGGAAAGACAAGGAGTAAACAATTCAGCATTTAGGAAGAAAAGATTCCTGGTGTCCTAAAAATGTGTAGTTTATTGCATGTAGAGTTTTTCTCCATGAGAACAACTTTGCTTAGGTTTCCTATTGCCTTAGAAGGAACTTTGTTATAATAAAAAATCCATTTTCATGTAAAAGTCTTGGAAATACAAGGGTAAAAATTTGCAGGAAAAATGGAATAGACAAGTTTATTTTGGTGCACAAATTTTGAAATCCATGTAACATTTTGCCATAATATGCATTTTCCATGAATTTTTTTGAAGCTCCCCCTACCTTGTCTATATTTTCTGCTTTGGTAAGATATCTTCACCTATGGAAGTTTTATAGCTAGCTGGTGGCAGCAGCCCACCAGGGTAGCTGTATCAAATATTTTATCCTGAAGCATCAAAACAGTCATTTGGAGTTCATAAGGAGAATTCTAGGGATGTGTGGCACGTGGGAGAGCAAATGGTGAAATGAGCCGAGTAGACAAGCCCATCCTTGTGTGGTGCTACACATCTTACTGCTTTCTGTGTCCCTAACTGCAGCCATGTTTAGTGCTGCATGCCCCTCCTGCTATGCTGAGCATATATGTGAGGGAGTGGGTGGAGGGAACCTACTCATCCCCACCTGAATCCAATGGCTCTCTAGCTTTCCTCCCCTCGAGAAGAGAGGGTGATGCCCTTCCCAGTGTTCCACAGTACCATAGGCATGCGTCCATATGAGTTATTTATGTGCCTCTTTCATTAGACATTCCTAAAAGGTAAGTATTACATTATATTCATTTATATATTTCCAGACCAGAAAATAGTAGGCACACCATACATGTTGAATGGAGTAATAAGGAAATGGATGAGCAAATCTTGTGGTTAAGGGCAAGGTAAGCTAGACCAGCAAGAGTTGGATGTTTGTTTTGGAAGAGTTAGATGATAAGTTTGGCCCATCAAGTAGACAAGCCCACTAAGCTGCCAACCAGGGTCATGGCCCCCATGAGAGCAGCCTGAAATGGTTTCTTCTGCACTTGTGATCATGACGGTACCATGTAACCTGCCACATGCCTGGTCTCAGCTGATGAGATCAGAGGTAAACACTTGACCAGTGACTTCTAAGGTGTCCTGGCCTGAAAGCTCTGTCAAGACAGTGACAGTAGCAATGTACTGGGTCAACTGAGGTTGTTTCCCTGGGATTTGAATTGCAGACAGGGATCTGAGAGGTTGGCTGCAAAGCAGAAGTGAACATACAAATAGAATACAGGAAAACTGAATCATAGCAATGGAGGAACATCTCAGAGAGCCCCTATTCCCTGCTCTGGGAAGATGACCAGATCACACGGCTACTTGAGCTGCTGCCGGTCTCGGGTGACACCCCAGTTGCCATCTCCAATGGTAAGGCTGTGCACATAGGGCTGAGTCATCCAGCTTTTCCTGCATGCTGGGTGGTCCAGCCACAGAGCTTCTATCTTCTTTGTTGCCACAAACAGGTGCACAGTACCTTTTCTCCTTCATAACTGAAGCCATTTTGAAACTCACACCTTGCTACCAAGGTAACTCATATAGAATGATAAAGTAGGGGTCACATTGTAGTGGCTCTTGAATGACAGGTTTAGAAATATAGACGTGATCTGTGAGCAAAAGGGAGACTTCGGAGACTAAACTCGTCTAGAGCTGGAAATCTGAACTGACAACTCACTTATCTTGGGTTTCATTGTGTCCTAATGTATGTTCTATCCTTTCCATTTCGAATTCCATGTGAACTGCAGGAAAAGACAGATGTTAAGGAAAAATGAGTTCAGTAGTATATTTTCTTCTCTATCTCCCTTTTCTTCTTCCTTTCTTTCTTCTTTGATCAGTTAATATTTACCATCTTTCCCTAATCAGTGATTCTTACTTTGAATAAAGTTTTTAGAAGCCCTTTGCCTTTAACATATTTTATAATTCTTTAAGATTTAGCCTTCTTGATATTATTATACTCTGATAATCTTTGATAGTTGACTTTCAATATTGATAGTCCTGGTATTTATTGTATGTATTTTTTGTAGCTATGAAATTATCATGCTCCTTGTGTAGGTAACAGCTTCTTAAGATACATCTTCATATTCACTGCACAGGGGATCATTTGTTACTATACATGAAAAACTAAAATTCCATCACATATAAGCTATATTCCTCTTAGGAGATCCAGAAACTGAATCATGCTGTCTTCTATCTGAACCTTTTAGACTTTTCTTTGTCTGACTGTCCCTGTTATCCCCTTTCCTTGCTGCCTGAATTCCAAGCAGACATAATTTAGTTGGGTCAAGGATCCAGTCACTTTCACTACTGCTTAATTCTCTTTTGTTAAGAAGAAGGAAGTCCAGTATATCTTATGACTTCCTTCACTTTCAGAGATAAAGATCATCAGTTTAAAAAAGTGTTATCTCAATATAATTGGTCATTGGCATGGGCTAGTCAAAACCACTATGGATACTCCTTCATACTTTCTTGGATAGCTGTATCAAAGAGACAAACATGGACTTTGTGTTGGTCAGGATGTGGAGACACTGGAACCCTTATATATATGCTGCTATCTGATAAGAGTGTAAAATGGTACAGCCACTTTGGAAAATGTTAAATACAAAGGCACCGTATAACCCTGACATTCTACTTCAAGGTATTCACACAATAGAACTGAAAACACAAATTCACATCAAAACATGAATGTTCATAGCAACATTATTCATAATACTCAAAAATTCAAAACAGCCCAAATGTCCATCAACTGATGAAGGGTAAACAAAAAGTAGTGTGCCCATACAATGGAATATTATTCAGCCATAACAAGGAGCCAGATACTCATAAATGTTACAACACAGATAAATCCTAAAATATATGCTAAGAGGAAGAAGCTAGTCAGAAAAAACCCTACATATGACATAACACCATTTATATGAAATGTCCAGAGCAGGCAAATCCATGAAGACAGAAAGTAAAACAGTGGTTGCTAGGGACTGGGGGGAAGGGGAGAACGGGAAGTGACTGGTAATAGGTATGGGGTTTTTCTGTGGGGGTCATGAAACTATTTTGGAAAAAATAGTGCCAATGGTTGTGTAGTCTCATGAATATACTATACTGAAAAACACTGAATTGTAGAAAAAAAAAGAATCTTAAAAAGTTTTGTTTCTAGAAGAAACAGAGTTCTCCCAGATGTCATGACGATTAAACCTAATACTGTGTGCCTTGACTCCTTCTATATTTTGAAACCCACAATAGGAAAATGTCATTTGTATCCTCCTAATTAGATTGTCTAGGGGCATACCACAACATAGAAATTTTGTTTTCCTCTTATCTTCACCCAAACTCTCTGCCTCACTTTGATTCTTACATTGGTGGGTTTTATAGAGAAAGTATCTTTTTATATTCAGTGTTTCTTCTACTTGATCTGTTTCTTTGGAGCAGAGTATAATAATACAATATACTCTATTGCCTCATTCAATCACAAGAGCCACTGTATTCATTCTTTTGTGGTCCAAGGTCAATTTGGTTTCTATTTCAGATTTTTTTTAGTGGTTATAAAGATTAAAAGCAATGGTGGTGGGCTGGTACTGTGGCGTAGTGGGTAAAAGCCGCCGCCTGAAGTGCCGGCATCCCATATGGATGCCGGTACAAGTCTCGGCTGCTCCTCTTCTGATCCAGCTCTCTGCTATGGCCTGGAAAAGCAGTAGAAGATGGCTCAAGTCCTTGGGCGCCTGCAGCCACTTTGCACCCACTTGGGAGACCCAGAAGAAGCTCCTAGCTCCCAGCTTCAGATTGGGACAGCTCTGGCCATTGAGGCCACCTGGGGAGTGAACCAGTGGATGGAAGACCTCCCTCTCTCTGCCTCTGCCTCTCTGTAACTCTGCCTTTCAAATAAATAAAATAAATCTTTTTTTAAAAAAGCAATGATGGCTGGTTAACAGAGGCTATCCTCTGGGAAGTGGGACTGAGGTAGGGCAGGAGGCTATTGCTTTTCCCAGAAACTCCTCAGCTGGACTTAGGACTCTTTAGCTACTGACACAAACAGCATTGAGCTCTAGGGCATGGTAGATATAAAGACAGTAGTAGAAGTAGTTATGTTGAAAGGGAGAGAGAACATTGAGAACCAAAGTAGCAGAATCATATTAAATATAGATTGGGGCATTGTTGAAATCTACCCAAACTTCCTTTTCCCTCCTTATGTTCTTGAACATATTGTGGCCTCCCTTCAATGTGTAAGACACAGTCAGGCAGCCTGAGGAACAAAGCATGAACAACGTGTGGTTCTCATCCATGGAGATCTCGCTGGCTGACAAATGGAATCCCATTGTACACAGATTACTGAAGAGCAGACAATCCATGACAGGTGCCTTATGATTATAAAGACAAGGGTGTGTGCAGGGATGGGTCAGATAATACCCTGACATGCAGCAGGAGAACAGAGGAGCAGGCATTGCATTGGAAAGATGAGCATCTGTTAAAAAGTATACACTACAGGCCGGCGCCACTGCTCACTTGGCTGATCCTCCGCCTACAGAGCCGACACCCTGGGTTCTAGTCCTGGTTGGGGCGTTGGATTCTGTCCTGGTTGCCCCTCTTCCAGTCCAGCTCTCTGCTGTGGCCAGGGAAGGCAGTGGAGGATGGCCCAAGTGCTTGGGCCCTGCACCCGCATGGGAGACCAGGAGGAAGCACCTGGCTCCTGGCTTCGGATCGGTACAGCGCACTGACCGCAGCGGCCATTTAGGGGGTGAACCAATGGAAAAGGAAGACCTTTCTGTCTCTGTCTAACTCTTCCTGTCAAAAAAAAAAAGTATACACTAGAGGGAAGGGAAGGACATTTTGGGCAGGAAAATGGAATGGGAAATGTGCAGAGGCAAAAAGTAATACATGAGGTATTTCTCAGAGGTAAGAAAATACATCCACTTAGCTGGAGCACAGAGCTTTCATAAGAGATGGATGAAAGTAATTCTGTGGGGGGGGGGGTGATAGGGTGGTACAGTTGTGGAAGTTGCTTTAAAGATGAACACCAAGAATAGATTGGAAGGAAGGAAAGGTCACAAGCATGGGACCTAGTTAGGAAGCTGTTGCTGCTTAGGGTGCTACCGACGTGAATGGAAAAGAAGGGAAAGATTGGAGGAAGGTTGTAAAGGAAGGATGAGCTAAACTGAGCAATTCTCCCAATTTGCACTTAGCATTTGGACAGATTCTGATCCTAGGAAGCTTTTGGGTATCTGCCATGACCCATCCTATGTAGGTAGAAACACCAAGAGATCAGATGGGATTCGGTCAGTGAGTAGTTAATTACTGACACTATTTGGAGAGAGGCAGATAAACTCAAATTAATTCAAAAGCCATTTTCATTTGTATTTGAAAAGGGTTCTAAGCATCTGCCACCTTCTTTATGCTACTTGCTCCAGTTAGTATTGAAAACAGTCTCTTAGCTGAACTCCCCATTTTTCATATTGGGCAAAAAAGCCCAAATACCCACAAGCATGCAGGAGAAGGCTCCCTAATATTGAGAGTTCTGATAGGGTTCATAAAGTACACGGCCACTTCTCAAATATCAGTTCAGGAATGAATGAGGATAGGGCCTAATTTTGCCACAGCAAACTAGAGGGGCACTAGTGCCAGAAGTATCTCTGGTAGGATGGGAGAAGTAACACACTCTCCTCCTTGGCCTCCATGGAAGCAGCTCTTTCCACCTTGGAAGAGCAGCTGCAAGGGTGCATGTGAAGCCAAGAAAGGCTCCTACAAAGCAGGGAGCACAGTGTGAGGGATGAAGGTGCTGCAAGAAGGCAGTTGAGACCAGAGTTTCATTCAAACCCATGGCTTCTCAGATCAAACTGAAATTCTGGCTGTGACAACAGGTGACCAGATTTCTTATTATGATAGCACCTCTCTCCCAGCAACCCAGCTTGAAAGAGGCTGTGAGTGTGTGTGTGTGTTGGGGGGTATGTGTACCCATGCATGTTTTGCTCCCTGGAGATCCAGATTGGCTCAGAAGCAGGTGTGAGGCCCGATAGAAATAGTCAGCTCAGGAAATAAGAAACTCACACCTGCTTTATGAACCCACCCATAATCATCAGCCTTTCCCTTAAGGTGTATTGGGCATTGCCTACAATAGTTCCTACAACATGGCGCCTGGCAGATGTTCGGGGAGTGTGTTTGCGGCCACTGCGCTTAAGTCACGCGAGATCGGACCACCTGCAGGGATAGGTCCACTTCAGTTCCAGACACAGGGACAGTGCATGAGCCCTATATGCCCCTGTGCATGGTCCACCCATGCCTGCATGACCTTTTCGCTGATTGGCTCCCCTACTGCGCATGTCTTTCATAAGCTTTATAAGCCTGTACACTTCCTCATAAAGTAGTTTCTGCTTCAACAGAACTCACGGGTGCTTGCTGCAGTGTGCTTGACCTGTCGACTTTACCTCTCCCGTTCGCCTTGTCGGGGAGTGCTTGTACTGTCCCCTGCTGGTCAGGGGCCAGCCTCAGGCTTAAGACCCCAACAAAGGTGGACTTCTCAAGCCATTCAAATATCAAGAATATATGGATATGTGCAAATTTTTGTATGAGTACACATTTGTCAAATTTGGTCTAAAAGAACATTGCAGATTCTAGAATGTGGAGCATGAAGCCTAGTATTTGGGAGCATGGGGTTAGTAGTTGACCTCCTATAACTGTTTTACCCAGCAGCTGCAATCTTTGGGCATACAGGTTTCAAAGGAGACAATCCTAAACATGTTTTCCTCCTTGCCACTGTGGCCAAGTATTTCCCCTCACAAATGGCCTTTTGCTTCTTTAATATGAAACTAGTCAGAGTGGGGCATGCCAGATGGATTTGGGGAGGGGCTTGGGAAGTCTCCTACCTTGGCAGGTACCCTGAATTCCCCATATTCTTTCAGCAGTTCCTGAGTCTCCTCTGTGGTCTCTCCAGTGGAGGTATGTGTTGAGAGGTAATATTCACCTGTTTCTTGAATCCAGTCCAGTGCCTGTGGGAGAAAACAACACAGCCAGTTCCCTGAAAGGCAGCTATCAGTAGGAAGTCATGCCACCATGCCACAGTGAAAGTTTACCACTGGGGACACAGGATGAATACAGGAGACACTGACACAATTTGCTCAGCACGTAGCTCTGAAGTTGTTGTTATGAATGAGCCAATCTCCAATTTAAAACTTCTCTCCAGTGAGGAGAGTGTCTGCTCTAGTAGACCACAGAGTCTTCCAGGCCAGGCCCAGGAGCTTCCAGGGCCTTGGGGCACACTGGGTGCCCTAGCATCTCCTCATATTGAACTCAGAACAGAGTGTGGTAAATGCTCAGCCAGTCAGGTGACACAGGTTACAACCTATTCTCCTTCCTCTCTTCATCCCCACCTCCCATTTCCACTCTGCCTACTGCTGTGGACTTCCTCTGCACTGTCACAAGCTCTGGTCAGCTGGGCCTCTGATTACTGCCCAGAACTGAGGCAAATCCTGGAGAAGCACTGGACATACCTGCTTGGCGCTGCGCTCAAACACCACATATTGCTGGCACTGGTCTAACCGCCGCTTCTTCAAAGTCCAGAAGTGCAGGACACGGTTCTCCCTCTGTAAGAGCTCACTCAAGATGGCTGCAGGGCAGAGGAGACCACACCAGTCACAGGAAGGCTCTGAGCAGACCCCACCAAGCACTTCAGCCCCACAGCCCATGTGTCATGTGCCTGTGACTTTCAAGCCTCCCCAGAGGACTCACCTAGCGTCAGAAGAAAGGGAGAAAACTCTGGGGACAGAGAGAATTTCCCAGAAGTTCTCCCATTAGAAAGCAAGACTTGGGAGTCTGGGGTGAGACAGCCTGTTGACAAGAGTTCTGTCAATTAATGGGAGAAGGATATGACACAGTGGACTTACCAGTGGTTCTCATTCTCTTCACACACAAGTTAGTCTGTGGTTGTAAGGGACCCTGGGAGGTGTCAGCCCCCAACACAGAAACTAACTCGGTCAGTCCCTAGAGTTTACTGAGCATGGATGGACTTTGATAATCTGGGAAGGTCTGGTGGAGCTGCTGGAAGGGAGTCAGGAGGTGAGCATGGAGTGAGGTCAGGTGTAGCTGCACGGACAGCCCTTGTCATGAGCCACACTCTCAGTCCTGCACAAGTGTGTTGATTTAAGCACTTCTAAACAGTGAACACAGGGAAGCTGTGTTGGAATCCGGTCTACACGTAGTTTCTAGGAGCAAATTTCCACCTTGTTTTGGACCTGATCATAAGAAAAGCTGAAAGCTATGCTCACATTATCTCTAGAGATGCCAAATGAGAGGCTACACACACAGTGTGTGGCACCACAAGAGGGCCATGGCATGCATTCAGTCCATGATACTCCCCACCCTACTTCTTCTCTCACTGCAGGAGTGACTGGCTGCATGGACAGATTTCCTAAGTGTTTTAACTAGTATGCTCCACACTCGAGTGATCAAATTTATTTTGATTCGCCTCCTGCTTTCTATTCACTATATCAGATATTAATAAAATACACAATAATGATGACATGGATAATTAATATTTATGTGACACTCACTATGCGACAGGCACATATTTTCATGATAGCTCGGGGCATACTACACTATTACTAGCCTCATTTTGCAGATGAGGAAACTGAGGTTTACAGAAAATTGGTAAGTTGTACATAGTCATTCAGGTAGGAAGGGGTAGAATCAGAATTTGGGTCAGGTCTGTTCAGAGTCTGTTCAGAATCTTAGCCACCATGGTTCCTAGGTGACTAGGGCAAAGAGCACATTACTATTTTTTACAAAGATGACATAACTCAAGTCACAGGCCTTGTACTTAGACATTTTTTTGATTTTTATGTACTTTACATTCCTCGCTGAAGGTTTGGCTCTAAGGATTGTTGCTGTCTCTATTCTCTTAGGCTGAGAGTGTTTCTGAGTCCCAATTATTCATCCCTGCTTGATCTATTCCTTTTTTATATAAAAATTTATTTATTTCTTTGAAAATCAGAGTTACAGAGAGACAGAGAAAGATCTTCCATATGCTGGCTCACTTCCTAGATGGCTGCAATGGCTAGGGCTGAGCCAGGCCAAGTCAGGAGCCAGAAGCTTCATTTGGGTCTCCCATATAGGTAGCAGGGGCCCAACCACATCCTCCGCTGCCTTTTCCAGGCCATTGGCAGGGAGCTGGATCATAAGTGGAGCAGCTGGGGGCCCGTTGCTGTGGAGTAGCAGATAAAGCGGCCGCCTATGGTGCCAGCATCCCATTTGGGCGGTGGTTCGAGTTCCAGCTGCTCCACTCCCATCCAGTTCTTTCCTGTGACCTGGGAAAGCAGTAGAAGATGGCCCAAATCCTTGGGCCCCTGCACCCACATGGGAGACCTGGAGAAAGCTCCTGGCTCCTGTCTTTGGATCAGTACAGCTCCGGTAATTGTGGCCATCTGGGGAGTGGACCAATGGATGGAGGACCTCCCTCCCTCCCTCCCTGCCTCTCTGTAGCTCTGCCTTTCAAATAAATAAATAAATCATTAAAAAAAAAAAAGAAATGGAGCAACTGGGACACAAACCAGTACCCATATAAGATGTCAGCAACACAGGCAGTGGCTTCACCAACTACCTCTCAATACTGGCCCCCTAATCTATTTTTTATCTTGCAACTTTTTACTTCTTTCCTTAAAAGGCAAAGTATACTTCCTTACTCTCTTACTGACCTCCGGCTCATCCACATGACTTGCTTTGACAAATTGGTTGTTAACAGATATGACACAAGCAGGGGCTTGAAAAATGTGCTGTGGACTTGACCTTGCCTCCTGCACCCCTGCCATCACCCCTATAAGAACCTCTGGGTATCCACTTCCCCTTTAATCCGGGACTCAGAATGAATATACATGGAACAGACGAGACCCTTACCTGTAGTGAGGCAGCCAAGCCAGGCAGACTTGGAGCTGAAGCACAGTGCATTGCTGAGCCCAGCCACGATAGCTAACCCCCAGCCACGTAGCCTCTCAAACAACACATGGTTACAGTTGTATGCTTCTGAATTTTTTTTTTTTTTGGTTGTTATGTAGTAATAGTTGCTCCCATAACAAAAATCTATGTGGCACTGGTTTTGGGTCCAGGCAGCAGGTGAAAAGGAAACAGATACAGAAGAGACTAGAATGGATCGTAAGTCCCTGCCCAGGTGGAAGCTTTCACTGGGTAAAGATGGGGTGAGAACCTGTGGTCTTTAGTTTCTATGTCCCCGCTTTGCTCATTGCAGCTCCCTCTACAAGAATCAACAGAAATCAAGAAAACATCCTGAAGGAGGTCAGGTGTCATTTTTCTCTTTGAAAGCTTTTACAAAGACAACAACCTGCCCTTGTCCCCAAGAAGCAAGCATCTCCTCTCTGAGAGCCTGCTACTCTTTAACAAACACAGGTGTGGGCGGCCTCACCCAGGCTGCCACCTGTGTTGGAAGTCAGAGCATATGCTCTGAAATGTGGAGGAGAGGGTGACATAATGACAGCCACCCACAGGGTACCTCAATCAAAAACAGAGCAGCACATCTGGAACAGGAACCCTACTACCTTCCTCTCTGCGGGGAACTTTGATTCCTAACTTTAAGTCTTTCCAGGGACCTCTGATCTTCCCAACTCTTAAGCTTTCTGAGCAGGAGGCAGAAGCTCTTCCTAAAGCAGACCATTGGACCTCCACTCTGTCCACAGTGTCTCCAAGCCTGTCCCAGCCCTTGCTCCACGTCAGCTTGGGTTCCCTCCCTAGCCTCAGTCTCCAAGGTTGTATTTTTCTGCTTTGTCATGATGACATCTGCTAAACTCTTCACCTAACTCAAAGGTTAATTTGTGCATGGACATGGTAACTCCATGAATAATAACTTAAAGTTTGCATTTTTTTCATATAATCATGAACTTAACAGAATTCAGAGAGATATTAAAGATTATTTAGAATAGACTTATCTAAACTTTATGTGCACCTACTCCACCTGGTTGGTGGGATAAGCATGGGGGGTCTCATCAAAATGCAGATACTGACACTGTATTTTGGGTGGTGGGCTAAGATTCTATGTTTGTTACAAGCTCCCAAGTGATGTCAGGACTGCTGGTCTGGGGACTACATTCTGAGTAGCAAGGGTCTAGACAAGCACCTCTTTTTAAAATAAGAAGACTGAAGTTTTAAAAGCTTAGACAATAGGTGACAGCTCTAGGATTAGTACTTGGCTTCATGATTCTCAGTCAATGTCTTCTTCCCAGGCTATAAGATACCTTAGCCTTGTGCTGTTCAACCTGTTAGCCATGAACTATATTTAACTATTTCTTTTTACATTAATTAAAAGTAAAAATTTAGTTCCTCAGTTGCATTAACCACATATCAAGTGCTCAATAGCCACATGTGACTAGTGCTACTATATTGAACCATGTAGATACAGACCATCCGTTCCCATTATCTTAAAACTATTAGGCAGTGAGGCTCCAGACTCTAAGAAAGATGAAAAATCTTGAGAAATTTTGTCCTTATTTCTCCATGTCAAGTCTTGATGCATGTTTACAAACTGACCATGAATCACTGTTACCCACATTGTCCCACATTCTACTTTTCTTCTTCAGGGAGGAGGAGGAGGACATCTGGGCCTGCTGAAGGCTGGGTGTGCAGTGCACGGAAGGGAGGGGCTGGCTTCCAGTGCATGCTGCTGAAGTGGCTTGTGGCCCGGCAGGTGTCTCACTGACCTTTCACTTGCTGCTCAGGTCCCCGGGTGTGGCTGGCGACACTGGGCATGCTGACGTTGTTCCTGTGGATGTACTTGAGAAACACCTCAGCGTTCCGCCGTGCCAGGGTGCAGGCCTGAGGGAAACAAAGGCGTGAGGTCCTTGTCCCCTCTAGGTGTATAGGAGCCAAGACCCCAGGGGGGCCTCCTTTCACTCTGTAGGAGGCTCAAGGACTTAGCAGTGATGAGGGTCCTGGAGGAACCTGGAGGGGAAGAGCCATGGCAGTCACTTCTGGTCCATGGACGCTCCTATTCCAGTTTAAGAGGCTCACACGTCTGAGCCTTCCTTGTGTCTTGGGCCTCTCCTCTCTCCTTAGAGAAAAGTCAGACACCCGCTGTGCCCTGACTCCCTATGACTCCCTATGTGTTGATTTGCCATTGCTGATGGTCACTCTTGGGCTGGCTTTCTTCTGTCACAAGAACATCCCTTCTGTGACCACTGGTGTAAGCCCAGGAGATATAAACCTGTTTAACATTAGTTTGATTTAGACTTGAGCAAGGAAATTAGGCAAACATACTTATTAACCATACTTTCTAAATCTAAATGAAAATTTCCAACGTTTTGCAAACTTATTTGCCTTCCCACCGAGCCCTCCTCACCTAAGTAACACTCACAAGCATCCTACATTGGGGAATAATGATCTACATGAAGAAGTAAGATTCTCATCAGCTTGGACTACAGACAGGACAGGTCACATCCCCCTGTTGTAACGGTGGTGAAGAAGGCTGTGGGTGCCACAGGGGCAGGGCCCGGGAACAGCTTGGATCTGGAGTCTGGGTCTACTGAGAATATTTCTAGAGTCTCTCAAGCCCACAAAGTTTCTGGATTTCTCCAAAAAAGTAAGTCCCCCTCCTTTCCCTTTTGATAGTACTCCAATCTTTAATATATGGCTTTCAGAATTAAATGATCTCTAGACAAAACTTAAATTTTAAAACCTTTTAATACTTTGCCTCTGTTCCTGCAAATTACATAACTGAAATTATTATATAGTTAATGTCATGGAATTATAAAACTACATAATTTTATTAATGAAAATGAGCAACAAAGGCTTTAGGATCTCTGGCAGAAAGCCTGCTGGGGTCCATGAACTCTGAGGCTCGTGAACGCAACAGCCTGATGGCAGTCCAGTGCCGAGGAATCTAAAATGGACCAACTAGTGCACACACATGCGGAGCCTGGCATTCTGCAACTCCCACAGTGATGGGGAGTTGTTCTCCGTGGTTGTAGGAGCATATGGAAAACATCAGGCCAGAGGGCTTGCTTTTTTCCTTCTTCAAAAGAAACATTTTCTTTTACTTTTATGAAGAAATATCTTGATGCCTCTATTTAAAACCATTAATGTTCTCTACTTAAATCACACTTTGTTTTAAGCTTCATTTGTGCACTAGGAAAGGCTTTCTAAATCCCTGTACAGAAAAATTTCTATTTGATGTTATTAGTAAGAGCTCATTACTAAGGGTTCTAACCAATACCAGTGCAGACACCAGATATATGGGAGGAGGGCAGGGAGAGGACATCGTAAAAAAACAATAAAACTGAAACTCAAAGAGGTGGTCAAATAGAGAAAATCCCTAATAAAAGAAAGGCAGTTAATTATGGAATTGTATAAATTTAGTGGCAACATATCAGGGTATAAAAATTCTCTTTTATACTTTCAGAAACCTCAGAGGAAGCAGAACAAAAACCAAGAAATTTAAGGGCAAATGGAGCCTTCAGATAAGCTTGAACAGGAATCCTCTGACAGAGAGGATCAAAGGCTGGGGAGGAGGCTCGCAGCACTTCCTACAACCCAGACAGCCTGCATGGGTCAGGACTCCACTCCTCACCCTCTCCCCAGAAGCAAGGGTTTTCGCAAAACCCCCAGGGGGCATTTCCATCTCAACACATAAGAATAGTTTATTGGTAATTGATAATGTCTAGATGAATAAATAGGGTATATAAAATTACTCTTTTAATTCTATTTTTTAAAGATGTATTTTACTTGAAACGTAGACTTGAGAGGGAGAGAGAGGAAGAGAGAGGTTGTACATTCATTGGTTCACTCCACCAACTGGCTGTAATGGCCAGGAGTTGAGTCAGAATGAAGCCAGGAGTCTGGAATTCCATCTCTCACATGGGTGGCAGGGCCCAAGTACTTGGGCCATTTTCCACTGCATTCCCAAATGCATTAGCAGGGAGCTGGATCGCAAGTGGAGCAGCCTAGACTCTAACAGTGCTCCTATGGGATGCAGGTGTTCCAAGTGGCTCCATAACACTGGCCCCATTTAATTCTATTTCTTTTAAGTATCTGCTTACTTATTTGAAAGTCAGAGAGACAGAGACAAAAGAATAAGGTTGGAGTCTGAGACCTTGCATGACAATGTCCTCTGACCTTAAGAAAGGCCTCCTTTTGTTCCAAATGTTTGCTGATAAGTGGGATGACGTGGTCCATCTCTGTTGCTGGCCCCAGTTTATCTCGTCCACCGCACCAGTCCTCATCTCTCCGGTATTCTTGTTCTAAACTCTCCAGGACACTGCACACCTAATGAATCATGGAGGAAAAGAATCAGTGAGTTAATTGGTCAGGAAGTATCCTCTGAGGACCTTCAGCCCACAGAACTCTCCACAGGTGACACTTGTTATTAAAAGTTCAATTTGTAGAGTTGGAGTATGTAATGCCCTTGGGACATCTAACAGAAAGCCAGGAGGCAATAAGAATCCTGTGTCCAGGGCTCAGGAGACAGATTACAACTGGAGTTACAAGTTTGGAAATTATCTTCTTATAGTTCATGGCTGAAGCTGAGGCTATGAGGATTGATGAGATCACCTAGGAGTGGTAGGCAAAGTGAGAAAAAAAAGGACAAGCATTTGTCTGAATTTCAAAGTGTTGTAACTTCCCATATATTACACTGGTATAACCTCATGACAGTCCTGAATCAGGTAGAACAGGAAATGAGATGTGGAGAAGCCATTTGACTTGCCCAATCATCTGCATCTGTCCCAAAGTTAAGTAGCCACAAGCAGCCGTAAAGGAGGAAGTTGCTTGTTGTGTGGTTTATGGGTCATAAATCTTTCCCCTATGCTGGGGAAAAATGTCCTGGCTAAAATGTCTCAAAATCCTACCATAAGGCAATTACATTTCCAGGCCCTCTATTATAAAATACACATTACCTTATGGGGGAAGACAAATTTAGGTTAAACTAAAAAATAGGTAAGAAGTTCTAACAATGCTCATAGGCCATGCTAAATGACTTTATAAATGAACTCAGAAAAGAGCGGAAGCATTTTGAAGAAGGTTAGGAGGGAAACTTAGGTCAGGTCCTGCAGTAGAAGACCCATGGCAGCCTACTATCAGGAGCTAGGGGAGGATGGATTACTTGTTTAGATATGGCAGCAGGGGAGCAGCCCTCCTCTGAGGAAGTCATCCCATCTCATGAAGGAGGTGTCCTTGGACAGGCTGCTCATTGAGTTAGGAACTGAGGTGAGAGCGGAGCTGAAAGACGTCCCAGGCAGCACACCCACGCAGCCAGACAGGCTTCCCACATCCTGAGGTCTGTCCCTGAACTCCAATGACTTCTCAAGCCCCACCTTCAGCACCACATCTCTTCATGCAAAGCAAGAAAAGGTGCAGGCAGGCTCATGTCTTGAAATGAAACAGAGTATGGACATGAAAATGTTTTAAATAAAGGAGTACTTGAGATCTGTCCTATGTTAGGACTGGACTTAGAACAAATCAACTTGAGAGTAAAAAGAAATGAGAAGATTATAAAGTGTAAATCCTTTAACTTAATAGGTGAAGAAACAGAAATCCAAAGAGATAAAGTAACTTTTGGCAAGGTCAGCTCAGGGTCATATTTTCTGACTTTTAATCCAGTGCTCTATCGTTATCACCATCTTGATCTGTCTCAAATGGAAATTTGTGTATGATATTAGACAGGGATTAAGCCTCATTTTTTCCATATGGATTTTAGTTATCTGGCACTATTTGTTGAAAATACTTTTCTTCATTCACTGAATTTCTTTGACAGAAACCTAGTGACTGTACACATGTGAGTACACATGTGAGTCTCCTTCTATGACATCATTCTGTTCCATGGTGCCTATTCTTAACACTGGTACCATTCTGTTCTCATCACTGTGGCTTTAGAGTAAGTCTTTAAATCAGGTAATGTTGCCCTTCCAACTTTATTCTTCCTTTTCAGAATTGCTTTGTCTATTCTAAGTTCTTTGCATTTTATTTCCATATAAAGCTTAGAACCAGTGTATCAGTTTCTATAAAAACTCCTGTTGGTATTTGAATGGGATTGTGTGGAATGTATAGGTCAACTGGGGAAGCTCTTTATTATGTTAGTCTGCTGCTCCTACTTCTGTGGCTATCAAAGGCATCATTTTTCTGAAACAATAGGAAGAAGGACTGAGAGATGTGGAGACTGTAATGCAGGTTTCAGGGCCCTCTGATGGGCATGTTATATTTGCTCCAAGACAGACTTTCCCATGGTCTCTGTAAGTCAAGCAGAGGGAAATGTTTCTTTGATCTATTTCTACCAGGGAGCAAATCAAATGAGGAAGTTATTATACACCAAATAAAATTACTCTGCTTTAAGCCCTGATTTGAAAAAAATAAAGAGCTCTCTAACACCACCCAAATCATTTAAAAAGTCCTCTTAGCACTTGGACATATTGTTGTACAGATGTAATGGTAATGTCTCTGCTTCTTTATGACCCTGTTATACGTATCTCCTGCCTTTTCTCTCACAGCTGCACCATTTTATCAGTTAGGCTCATAGCTCCCTACATACAGAGGGCTGTGTTTTCCTGTATTAGATTGGGAGCCCCTGAATGAAATAGCAGCATGTTTTTCAAGCACTGCATAATACCTAACTGTGATAGACTGTGTTATTGTTCAGCAAATATTCAGCCTCTCCTCTCAACTCTCATAGGAGGCACTGCGGCCTCATTGACTTGTTTCGGCCAAGTGGATATTAGACAATGTGATGTAAGCCAAGACTTGAAATTCACTCATACAGTAGATTTTGGATTCTTGCACTCTCACCTTTAATTATAAATGTGCCTTAAGCAGTTGCTGGTTAAAGAGGACAAGAGACATGGGAGCAGATCTAGACTCAGTCCACAGCCTGAAGCCTGGTTCTACCAAAATAAGCTGAGATCAACTCAGTCCCATATATTTAAGCAAACAAACAAACAAACAAAAAACCAAATATGTACCATTTTATATCACTGTGTTTTGGGGTGGTTTGTTATACAGCATTATTGTGTCAATAGCTAAGAGATATGTTTCTCAAATCTGGTATTCAGCATATGCATGATTTCTAATCCAACACCCCATATGGAATTGATGAGTTTGAGAAATTTATGAGAAATGAAATAAATGATCCACTGCTCTAATAGGTGATAAGCAAACCAACTGTGATGTTTTTATAAACCATTCTCCTATTCCAGTCAAAGGCTAGCACTACGGACTGGCGTCTTGCTGAAGTAGTTTGTACTGCAGAATTGCAATGTGAGGCAGGAAACAGCTCTGTGTTAACCTCAACCCAGCATGTCCCATGTCCTCTTCTCTCACCTGTTCGGAAGTTTTGTAAAAGGCCACAGAGGCATTGACCAGTTTTAGCCGGTCTTCCATCTTCAGCATGAGCTGCTGCCAGTGGAGGGCCACCTTCTCAGCACATTCTCGGATGGCGTCGGCATCGTAGTGGCCAGCCTGGAGCAGTGCCTCAGCTTTCTGCTGTACCTGCAGGGCGCTCTGGTGTGTCTTCTGCAAGGAAGTGGCATGAAAGAGGGACTGGGTACGAGGGGAGGAAAGAGAGGTCCGTGGGAACAACCCAGGCGTGGTATGGGAGGGGGTGGAGTGAGGCGTGAGTGGAAAGATGCAGAAAAGTTAAAGAGCTTTAAATGACTGATCTGTTTTTGTCATGATGATCAATACATTCATGTTTTTAAAGCATATTTTAAAGCCAAGAATATCACATATTTTCTCTTATCATTCAGGGCCCTGACTTCTGAGCCCCTCCTCTCTTTCTATTTGTATCACTATATTTTAAGGACATTTCTGTTTCTCTGGTTGAGAAACAAAAGTTGTGTATAAATCGGCTCCCTGATTGGTTCATAAATTTGCCTTTTCAAATCTATTCATTAAATTGTTAATCAGTAAATTCTCAAAGGAGGTTGTTGATGCAGTCCCATTTTACAGATAAAGTCCTCAAGCATAATTTTAAAACTTCACATAATACAAATCTAAAATAACAATGCAATCATTTTACAGGTTAATAAGCATTCGAAAAGGGTTCCAGTAGAAGGAATACATTTAGCAAGTTAGAAAAACTAAAATGTAACCTCTCACATCATCCTGTAGCACCTTCACCAAGGGAGTGGAGCAGTATGCTAGGTAATTCAGCTCAACACACAATCCCCACAAAATTTATGTTTGCTTTTAGACGATAAGCATACATCTTTGCATTTGTAGAAAGCTTGTTTTCTTAATGCTGTCTGATCCAGGCTGTATGTGCTTTGCATTCTCTGAGCTCACATTCATTGCAGGAGGTCAGGAGACCAGGCTGTAGGACTGCATAGCACAGAGAGAATCAAACGGGATTCAAGTTCCCTTAGACAAAGTATTGATACAGATGACCCAAATTAGAACATTAGAGACCACTGACTTGCAAGAGCTGATATTCCAACCCTAACTTGTGGGGCTGTCCCAGCCTAATGGTGTAGTAATAATTTGGTCTGTGTACTTTTAGGAAAGTGTAGCTCAGCTGACAGTGAACAGGAAAGGATTAGAAAGTGCTTGCATTAAGCGACTTCTAACATATTTTTGAAAACTTTCATTTTATGCTCTAAATATCCCACCCTTTTCTCAGTTCAAAAGCCTCCAGTGGTTCCTCTACTGCTATGACGCTACATCCAGACTTTGTAGGTTGTCATCAGAAACCCTTCACACTGTGGTTTCAGACCAATTCCATGACATCATCACCTACTACTTCCTCCTAAAACCCCTTGGAAAACACGTCATACACATTCATGCCTTTGCTGCCTTTATCTTTCCTGACTCTGATTAAGCCTCCTCCTCTTCCCATGGGCGTTCCAGCTTGCCTTTGAGACTCAGCTCAAGTCTCCTCTCCTTTGAGAAGCCTCTTTGAACAGCCTGAGTCTCACTGAAGACCACCTTCCTCTGAACTCCCAAGCTAGTCATTTAATATTTGGCTGAGTCTTCCCAGACTGTGAAACTCTCAAGGCAAAGATAGCTTGAAAAAATCATTTGAACAGCAGTCATTCATCCCGTGTTACATTTTGTGCTCAACACTGTGCATATGCATATATTTTCTAGTTCTCCCAAAACTATTACAAGATAAATATACTATTCCCATTCTACAGATTAAGCAACCAGGGCTCAGTTGGTTAAGTGAGCTGTTCCAAAACACACAATCTAAAGAGTGATGAGATCAGGAACAGGACTGTTTTGACCTATCCCCAAATCTACATTCTTTCCACTATATCACACCACATCAATTTATCACTAGCAATCAGAACAGTATATAGTATCTCACTCAGAAAAAGCATTCACCAAATCAACATTAGGGATTATGATAATTGTATGGCCTCCTTTAATATAGAAAAGCAGCATTTAGTTATCATCATTAAGTCCCGGGAACCCCATTCTTCTTTAATTTCCTAAGTGATAAACTCTTAACCATTGGACATAATCTTTGCTTTGCTAAGCTTAAATCATTACTTTGCATTTATTTCTATTCTCCATTATCTAATCCTATTGAGTTTTATATATTTAAGACACAGATTATCAAGGACATTCATATTTAGTAGGAGTACACAGAAGAAAATTGAACAAAATCAATTGAATTTATTATCCAGTTTTAACTACTTCTTCTGGTATAATACTTGTGTTTAAAATGCATAAGAGGATTTAAAATAACTAATGGATTTTAAAATTGAGCTTATCTTTATAAAGTTCACATTTCCTAAAGATTTAGTAGTGGCATCTTGGGCACTAGAAAACAATAATAAAGTTCACTTGATAAGCTATGCTCCTTCTAGGTGCCATGTACTGCTCTCCATTCTGAATGGCTCCTGGGAAGTTTTCCTAAAGCAAAGGTTACTTTAAGGTGAAACTTCTAAGCTTCCCTAGGAAGACAAAACCTTTAACCCAATGAGGCCACTCAACCCAGGGCCGGCCGGTAGAGCTTTACCATGATAAAATGTTTATTTTTTCTGACTTAGTTATTAATTATTCCCTCCTTCACTGTTAAGAGCATCTCAGTCTAGACAATAAATTATATGACCACCTACCTATACCTATGATATTTCTTAGGATGGAGGAGCCAAACTATGCCCCCAGTCAGCAACCATTGTAAAGTAACAACTTCTAAATAGGGTAAGTCAGACCAGATGACTTACATCTCCTTTCTAATGGCTTAAATCCTGCCTGGCATATTTCTCCCTTGAGGTAGAACCTGGTCTACAAACACAGTTAGAGAGAAACACAGCCAACCAGAGAAAGAGAATATGCTGAAATTCTTCATCAAGCTGTCCATGCCACAGACCCTGTCTGCCTCCATTTCTAAGACCTTCTAGAACCCCTGTCTACTCTGGCATGCCCTCTTGAGACCACAGACACAGATCCTAGAGTTGTTTATCTCGGAATACCACATGCAGGAATGTTTGACCACGTTGTGCTCAGACACTCAGGACTACCAGTAGACAGTTATGCTGAGGAAGCCTCTATTCTGTAGGGCTGCAGCAGCATCTGATATGAATTAATACTGCATATACAGTCATGTGGAATGTAGCTGCTTCAATACCAGGGGAATGATTTACCCACTCTTCCACCAGTTCATTGAGATCTCAGTTTTGTGTCATGACACTCAGTCTTACTTGCCCAACATTCATTAGAGGACTGGCAATTTAATTCCCTGACACAGGGCATGTAAGCCTTTTTATTCAAGATGAATAAGGAGTACAGCAAAGGGCTGTCTTTTCTGCTTAGCATCCCTCACAGCTTCGTGCCATGCTTCTAATCTGATTACCCAACTTTTGTTGCTGCCTATGCCCATGGGAAACTGACCACTGGGTGTCTGATTCTTGAACAGAACCTGGTTTGACCTCACAGCGAAGAGACCTAATACTATTGCATGCCAATAGATAAAACAGAGACAGCTAATGATAATAAAACTTCTCTCCTCTGGTTAATTACTCTCTAGAAAATGTTTTGCTCATTGTGTCTTCACAATGAGCAATATATAGGTTCACAATATATAGGTTATTTTTAAATCTCAACTCCCAGACAGAACTTCTAGTACTAGTAATGGTTCCTAAAACATATCAAGCATCTTATAGAAACATTTCCTTCATCTTAATGGTATGTTTACACATCCTAGTTGGTTTCTGGAAAATTAAATGACTGAATTTTATCAATGCTAGTTTAAAAATGGCTAGCAGTTTGTATTTATTGTATTTAAGTTGAGTTATTGTATTTAAGGACTTGTGGGATCAGATGATTAAAATTTTATTTTTGCCATCCTTGTGTAAAAATCTGAGAAGATAACAGCTTCATAATTGTTAAATTAGGCTAAATTTTACTCTGGACATGAGTAACCAGTGTCTTTAAAGTTTCTGCTCTTTATCTTGTTTCCCAATGGTACTGAACTTATTTTAATATAGTTCCCCTGTCCCATTTTCTACTCTTTCCCTGCCATATCATTGTAAAACAATCAGCTTAAGTCTCTTTGGGAAGGAGAATGTCCTAGTGGAAAGGATAATTAAGGGTATTATTTAAAGTAAGACAAAATTTATATTAGATTATAAATGGAGCTTTATTTTAAAATAGGCTTTTAAAAAGTCCGCATTGGTGAACTTCTTCTGATTGCAGTTTATTCTTTAAATATGACTTCTGTCAGCATTCTTGACAGAATGCTTCTCTTGCTGGGAAGGCAGGCTGAGGCAACAGCTCCAATAATTACTGTCCTTCCTCACAGGCACGCTGACAATAGTATTTGGTGCTACTTGTAAACCAAAGGTTTAGAAACCGGATCTTAATTTACTAATCACTTTTGCACTTGTTTACCCTCAATTCTGAGTGATCCACTGAAAGTTGTCTCTAACCTTTTACTTTTATTTCCACATGGTACAGAGTCTATAACGTGTAAAATTCTCAGTGTACCATGGGCCTTAAAAGTTGAAGGTACCAATGAGCAACAAAGATTCTCATGTGAAGATGAACGCCTGTCTTCTAAAACGAGGCCTCCTCAGCAGCATGGGCCTCTGCATCTGCTCCCCCTCAACCCCTGGGTAATAAGAAGGCTCCCTGAACCAGTTCAGAGTCAAGGCTTCCCCACCTGAAAGAACAGCCACACCTTAGGGAGCCCCCCTGCTTGAGGCACACAGCAGAAAAGGGAAGCGAGGGCAGTGCAGCCAGATGTGGGTGTTACCTCAATGGCCAGCTGGAACTGCTCGTGCTCTCGCTGCAGCTGCTCTGCTTCAGACAAAGAGCTGGCATTGACCAGGCTGGCGTTGAGCATGGACTCTCCGTTGCGGATCCATCCCAGGACCTAGGGAGTGAGGACAAGCACACAGGTGAATGACCTCCCATAGCCTCCCCAGAGCTGCTGCTTTCTCTGATGGGTAGATGAGTCAGGAAGTTCACTTTTTTCACCATAGCAGAGAGGACAGGAAGACTAAAACAATGGAAATGGTCATCTCCCCAGTCTTATCTAGCACCTGTGCCATAAAAATACTTATTTCATGTACCTGCTTCTCTTCCAGATCCACTTATTATTTCCTCCCTTCATCATCCTTCTGTCCCAATGTCCTTACTCACTTAAACATTACTTAATCTGGTTGTACTGCATGTGTATTTCTGAGTTCCTTATGGAACACAAATAAATAAATTCCATCTGTTGGGAGTCTTTTCTTTTTAAAAGGCCCAATTTAAAGCATAACAACGTCTTGTACTCTTCCATACCTCCCATTAGAAAAACCCTCTTCCTTATCTAGTACAACCATACTATTTCTTATGTACCACCTTAACAGCATTCAGCACAGACTGCCTTGTTCTGTTATCTCAACTTTATACTCCATCTCCTCTTTGAAGTGTAAACTTTTTGACATCTGGGGCAATATATTAGCCATATTTTAATCTAACATAGTGCCTAGCCCAGTACCGTGCATATAATGGGGGTGATGTAGTAATATTTTGAAAGTAGTGGTGAACACCCAAGTCACACCTGAGTAGTAGGTCCAACAACAGACAAATATGAGCTTTCACAGATAAACTATCCAAAGAAAGCAGGATGGGGAAAGAAAACAGGCCAAAAAACATCAATAATTTATATACTAGATCATCAGAACAAGGGAGAGTAAATTATAATTGGCTTAAATTACTTAGAGGCTGTGGTTAGGCTGCAATCATTTTCTAGGTGAACTTAGTGAGTAGTGAGGGAAAGAAAACTCAGCTGGGAAATATTAGGATGGAAGAAGAAACAGCTGGCACTAAGTCCTAGGTGAAATGGAGATGTGGCAATTATCCAGCTAACATACTCAGTGTAAATAATACAACTGGAAGAGTTAGGCTCTGAAAATCTACCTGCTGTCTGGTCAACAGAACATTCCCAGATGTTCTCTTTATTAGGGAGTCTGAGAATTTGCTTGGTGAGAACATAAAAATTCTTCTGAAATTTCAAGATCAGTAAATACCATCCATCACCTCAAATCAAAGAAGAAGACACGACAATCTGTTTGAGATTTGCTTTCAGATTTTTTCCACTTAACTTCCTCATGTTGAACAACTAGAAAACTCCAACTCCTGTCCCGTGCCCCATAACTCTCTTAGGCATCTCTCAATTGTCATCCCTGGGCATAAAATGACCGATGCCTTATTGTGCATGGATAATATAGGGGCATAAATTCCAATGAAGTTGGGCTATTTGGACTCATGTTAATTCATGGCCAGGCTGGCAGATTGTGGATGAGATGCCAGTCTGCAAAGCAATTAGTTGCAGGAAATGACTGCTTTGAGTGTACGTGTGAAATGTTTGTAGTCACTGAAGGACTGCAGCTGGCTGGCTAGAGGGGCTAATAATTTTGAGAAGCTGCCTGTGAGTTTGGATCCCTGCAAGTCACAGATTCCATGCCCAAATGTGTCATCTCTTTGGGAAAATGCAGCCGACAATGTAAATTTTGAACTATGTCCCCTTGCTGTGATTCACTGCATTTTGCTTGGTTAGGAGATTCATTTGAAGGTGTCAGAATTATATGTTCTCCACGTGCATCACAAATCAATGCTTGCAGGGTAATTTGATTCCCTCTGGGCCTTCTGGATCTTGCAAGAATACTTTTTTCTCTAGTTTCAGCCGACAGGAAAATAGCCTGGTGCTAGGGGTACCCATTTACCAGCTTTCCACTTAGAAATATGAATATCATGGGATTCAGTCCTTCTTTTATTAAATGATGCCATACCCTTGCTCATTTTAATGTCCCAAATGCTGGTTATGACAGCAGACCAGGAATTTAAAGTGGAGATGTAATTTCTGTAAGATAAAAATGCATGTGTTTATATCCGTGGCTTTGGTCAAGGGTAAGATTGATCCCCATGAATCAGACTATCCTAGACATAGAGCTGAATTTGTACAGAAAAAGCATAATATTTGAAGTCAGAATACCTGGCTCTGTTACTTACCTGGAACCATCACTTAACCCCTCTGAGCCTCAGTTTTCTCCTGTTTAAAATAAGAATAGTTGTACCTTCTCTTTCTGCATTACAGGGTTGAAGTCACATATGAAAAATATAAATTCTAATGGAGAAGGTGGTTGTAGTGTTGGTGGCAATTGTTAGTTTGGAGCAAAGCTGGATAATGCTGTGATTAAAACTGGTTAGTTCTGTGAGTATACAAATATATGTGAGGAATACTGTAACTAGAATGAGAAAATATTGGTTCTACTATCTTGAGCGTGTGTGATCTTGGAAACACCATCTAATTTCTCCAGTACTCAGTTTCCCATCTGTAAATAGTGAATACTTTCCTTGCCTAAGGCACAGAGTGGAGAAATAACTGATATAAAATAGCATTTTTCAAGCCATAAAGTAAATATTTTAAATTGATCAATCATCATAGGCCACAATTTACCTAACAGGTGAGATGATCTTTAAAGATCATTTCCAGATGATCTTTAAAGAACATTCCACACTGCTTTAAAATCTCGAAGAGTGCCTCTACATCCATAGGATACCAAAGAAAATTAGTTAATTAGCAATGAAGGATGGGAAGAGTACTGGTGTGCAGGACTAGAGCAAGAATTCTGAACTTAGAGGGAAACTGAGAATACAGATCTACTGTTTCCTCAGGCCAAGGAAACTCAGATAAGTCCAAGTCAGGAGAGGGGTGGATTTGGGCAACCAGGTGTAGATATCTACAAATGATGATTCCACCTCCGTGAACAAGCTGGACCTTGTAACTACCCAGGCTGGGGAAGCTGCTTATAGATGGCTGTGTTCTTGAGGTCAAACCTACAATACAGCTATGAGGTGCACTGCACTTAGGGCAAATGATTTGAAGGACTGCTACTGAAAATGACTTATAAGGGATAGTTATTTCTGAAACTAGCTTCAGGAAAAAAACACCAGTTCCTCAGATGGCAGCAGTGAGCCTGTCGTGTTTGTGATGTTTTGCAGTTTTAAAAACTCAGGATCTGTAAGAATGCACATGCTCATCCTTCATAGTTTTACAGACTGACCATGTTTCCTCTTAATTATCTCCATTCTGAAACAAAAGGATGCACTTGTTCCTTTGGTTGCCCCTCCTTGGCTCTATTCCACCTCTGTTCTAACTTTTATATACACTCAAAAGCACCAAACTGAACACAGTATTCTCTTTGGGAGTATAAAGACAGGTTAAAATTTTTTCTTTTATTTTGAATGTCTATCTTGATCATATGCAAATTTTGGCCAGCATTTCGTTCAAGGAAGCAAATTAAGCCACTCTGTCTTTAGTAGTCAAATACGGGTGATTTTTTTCTCCATAGGTTAGGGACCCAACATCCACACCAGCTTATTTTCTGCTAAATACACTGCTTTGCAGGAATACATATGGAAATTCATTTATTTTCCTGCACATTATGTAGCTTTTAAAATCTTTCTGAATTATCTAATAAATGTAAGCTCATCTTCACCAGAGTAGTCATCTTCCTGGAAGCAAACAGAGCCTACTGTGGGGTTGGGAGAGTCCTGTGAGGGACATCTGGGGGCCCAAGGAGCCTAGGCTGTAGGCTGCAATAAGGGGAAGGGTTCACACCTCTCCCGAGATGTTTGGGTTATCTATCTTAGACATCAAGCCCTCTGTAAACCCTCAGAAAGAAAATCAGTGGCATTGATCTATTTCATTTGTTCTGTATACTTGAAAATAATTTCAGTCTAACAGCTTTGCCTTCTTCACTCATCAAAGCTTCAGTTTAATATACTTTTGATGTAACTAATCTTCAGGTTATGATGGCCAAATGATCAAATCTAAATCTTTAATCGATGAGCTCTAACAACAGAGCTGTATCATAACACACTATTGTTCTCTCCCTTTCTGTCCCCATTAATGACATTTCAATTAAGGTGTCCTTTTTCTTTTTTGAGAGTATATTCAACAGAGAAACTCTTAAGCTAGTATCTAAATTTAGCCTCACTAATCAATACTGACATCTAAATTAACTCCCCCTTTCCAAGTGTCAACAGCTTCCAAATCAATATTTCCTGCTCCACCAATTTCTATCAAACACAAACGCCTTCTCTGAAACTGGATCAGATGATTCCCTAAAGAAAGAGCCCACATTGACAAGGAAAACAAGTCTGTCTAATGAGGCATGGTGGCTTAACCAAGCAGCTGTCCCTTAGCGCCTCAAAGGGCTGCTGTCCTCTGCAAAGGCCTTGGTAGGTTTCCTCAGTCTGACTTCAGCAATCTCAAGCTACAATCCCACAATGAATCATTTTCACCATGGTGGGGAGAAGGGATTTTCCTAACTCTGCAGAAGAGCTTTTTCTTTCATGTAACTGATACAAGAATGAATGGGAATGTATATAGATATTAGTCCATCTAACATCCTTTACAGAATGTATACTTGGAGAATGAAAATTCATTTCCATTTTACTATTCTAAAAAAACACAATTGTAGAACTTACCAATGATACTAGGACAAAAAATAGAAACTAGGAACAGAAGCAAAACTATAAGTTTCATTTTAAAAATCAAATAGGGGCCGGCGCCACGGCTCAATAGGCTAATCCTCCACCTAGCGGCGCCGGCACACTGGGTTCTAGTCCCAGTCGGGGCGCCAGATTCTTTCCCGGTTGCCCCTCTTCCAGGCCAGCTCTCTGCTGTGGCCCGGGAAGGCAGTGGAGGATGGCTTGGGCCCTGTACCCCATGGGAGACCAGAAGAAGCATCTGGCTCCTGCCTTCAGATCAGCACGGTGCACCAGCCACAGCACGCCAGCCATGGCGGCCATTGGAGGGTGAACCAACGGCAAAAGGAAGACCTTTCTCTCTGCCTCTTTCTCTCACTATCCACTCTGCCTGTCAAAAAAAAAAAAAATCAAATAGGAATTATTTTCCTGTTATCTGTTTTGTTGAGATGGTCATTTCTACCACGTTCAAATGATGGAAATAACCAGGTATAAAAGCACAGGAAGAATCTGCAGACCTGTAGAAGCCCTGTTGACCTCAGGCAGGTGCCACCTTCTCTGTCAAGCCGAGGCCTCTGTCTTCTTAGACATGCTGCTGGTGAGGCCAGGACACCTCAGACTGTGTTCTGCCAAAGGGCTCCTTTCTATTCTTCCTGAAACCCTGGGTGGGAGTGAGGCCCATAGAGGTAAACTGCAGGAACCTGTCCTTGCGATGCCTGGGCTCAAGTCTGAGTTAACTTACCAGGAAGCCCTGGGAGCACTCATCTGATGTACTTCCATTTCCTCATTTGTAAAGTAAGCATAACACCACTTTCCCCATGGGCTTGTTCTCTTAAAATGAAAACATAAATGAAAAACTACTTCTCATATGAAAAGAAAATATTACAATTACTATTGAAAGTCACAAAATTTGTGTATTCATTACTGCTCTCAGCCTGCTAGGATTTCTACCACATCCTTGTCCACAATGTGTCTAGAGATTCAAGTGTGATCCCAGTGTAATTAAGCAGAAAACAACCTGATGACAGCATTGTGATCTGACTTTGCATGGGGTTCAGGGACTTCATCTGCATAGCAGCTGAATATGGGTGCTGGATGAACACCAATTGAAAGAAAAGGGAAATAGAGAAGATAATTTTGCCCGTTCTAACAAATAACGATATAATAACTATGACCCAGGCATTAGCAGAGAATACCCTGAAAATAAGGCTCCTAGCAATAGTTAAAAAAATATGATGCTTTTGTCCCTTGTGTTATATAGACTTAAATCTAAAAAGCTCCAGCAGCCACTTATACACAAGAAAAAAGTGTTTAAAAGAGGAACACAATTATTCTTAGGTGTTTAAATTTTAACTGAAAAGTGATCCCTGTTAGGAATTTGGAAAACATTATGCTGAGTGAAATAAGCCAATCCCAAAGGGACAAATACCACTTGTTCTCCTTGATAGGTGACAACTGACTGAGCACCAAAAAGGAAACCTGTTAAAGTGAAATGAACACTATGAGAAATGGTGACTTGATCAGCCCTTACTCTGACTATTGATGAGCAGCTTAATATGTTATCCCTCTTAGTATTTTTTTGTTTGTTTGTTCTACTTAATACTTTTGGTTGAATACTGTAATCAATACACAATTCGTCTTAAGTGCTGAAACTTAATTGAAAAGTGATCACTGTTAAATATAAGAGTGGGAATAAGAGAGGGAAGAGATGTGCAATTCGGGACATGCTCAAGCTGACTTACCTCAAACGGTAGAGTTAGAAACACACCAGGGGATTCCAATTCAATCCCATCAAGGCGGCATGTACCAATGCCATCTCACTAGTCCCAGTGATCAATTTCTGTTCACAATTGATCATAATGATAGGACTAAGAACCAAAGGGATCACATAAACAAGACTAGTGTCTGCAAATACTAGCTGATAGAATAAAAAAGGGAGAGAATGATCCAACATGGGAAGTGAGATACACAGCAGACCCATAGAATGGCAGATGTCCTAAACAGCACTCTGGCCTCAGAATCAGCCCTTAAGGCATGCAGATCCAGCTGAAAAGCCCATGAGAGTATTTCAGGCATGGAAAGCCAAGACACTCTGGGGCGGGGGGGGGGGGGGACCTAAATGAAAGATCTCCGTGAGTGAGATCCCAGTGGAAAGAATGGGCCATCAAAGAAGGAGGTACCTTTCTCTGAAGGGAGGAGAGAACTTCCACTTTGACCATGGCTTTGTCTAAATATGATCAGAGTCAGTGAACTCAGGGGGCTTCCATAGCTTTGGCAGCTCATGACAAGAGCCTAGGGTGATTACTGATGCCATAAACAAGAGTGTCAATTTGTTAAGTCAACAACAGGAGTCACTGTGCACTTACTCCTCATGTAGGATCTCTGTCCTTAGTGTGCTGTACATTGTGATTTAATGCTATAACGAGTACTCAAACAGTATTGTTCACTTTATGTTTCTGTGTGGGAGCAAACTGTTGAACTCTTTACTTAATATATGCTAAACTGATCTTCTGTATGTAAAGAGAAACGAAAATGAATCTTGATGTGAATGGAAGGGGAGAGGGAGTTCGAAAGAGGAGGGTTGCGGGTGGGAGGGCCGTTATGGGGGGGAAGCCATTGTAATCCATAAGCTGTACTTTGGAAATTTATATTCATTAAATAAAAGTTTAAAAAAAAAAGTAAAAGGAGAGTTGACAAGAAAAAAAAATAAAAGAGGAACATGTTTCTCACATTAGCATAATTTGGGCAGCGCTCTGCCTAGGAGAAGCAGGGGGATAGGGATTGTTTTGGAGAACGTGGAGCTGAAAGGAGCACCTATGGAAATGACAGGGCGCCTGCCCTGCTGGGGAGCCCTACAGGCCCAGTGGAGGGTGGCGGTGATTTTCCACCAATGTGACCATTGTCTGGTGGCCTCACTAAGCTTCAGTGCCCTCATCTGTAAAATAGGAATAATATCTGCTTCAGAAGGTGATTGTGAGGACTGATTGATATACAAATGGCACATGGAAGTGGAACTATTATTAATACTTCTACTTCAACCTGACTTTGTCCAAACAAGAGATCTCTATTCATTATGGCTACAATAATTACCAAATTAATTTCTTCATAATATAAGAATGTAATATTTTATACTGTGTCAGCAGTCATTGTGTGTTCCTAGAGGTTCCTGGAGATCTGGGTGTGCTTTTGGGTAAAACGCCCAATATAATGCCTCCCGCAGATAAGAATTTTTTCTTTTTGACATTGATTTGAGAATGGTAATGTTCTTCTAAGAATCATACACACACTAGAAATAACGATGGTGATTGCTGCCGCTCACTGTCCACGACTATGTGTCAGATACCGTAACAGCATATCTGCACCCTAATGGATCAGCCTTGCTTTAAAGCCTGAATATCCTTGTTGATAAATTTGTATTTCACATGGTCTATGTGACAGAAAGGAAGAGAATAGATTCACTGACTGAGGACAACTTGAGAAACCTAGTATCTCCTAGATGGCTGTGTGAGAGAGTGCATTTATACTTTGAACCTTTGCACTGTTGGGTCTATTTGTTACCAGCAGTCAGACTTTCAGAAGTTAATACAGGTGGTCTTAACTTACCGATTTCCTAACTTCCAGATACTTAAGGGATACACCAGTGGCTCTGTATGCTTTACTTCCCTACCAAGTGCAGGCCTCAGGCCAGGCTCAACTAGCCAGTAAGCACAGGCTGCACCGAAGGGCCAGGCTCACCTGTTTGACCTCGGCCTGGAGGTGCCGTAGTTGGAGGCACTGTTCTAGCCGCTTATGGGTCTGCTCGGCGTTGAGCTCCAATTCATGTTGCTTCTCATGGAGAAACTCCAGTAGTTCTTGCACCTGGGCTGCCAGATCAATGTCTTTTTCACAGATTAACTCAATTCCTGATTTTCAAAAAAGTAAACAATTAAAAACCAGATAGTACTGTGAATACTACATTTCCTTCAATAAGCATAGGAAAATTGGAGTTTGGAAATAGCTGTTGTCAATCCCCTTCCAAACTCTACCTGTCCCTCCATGAAACTAGACAATCTTCATAGCCCTTGTTTACGATACTCAAACCATGCCATCTCTGTAGGAGAAATGGATGACCGTTTGCCTGGGAACTGCTTTGCAACAGATGGTCAGCTCCTCATTATCAACGGGAGTTAGAGATTGTTTCTCTGGAAGTCCATCCTTAGACAAGACAGTGGCCAGCAGGCCTTGCTGGGGGATGTGCTTACACCTGGATGATTCATGAGCAAGCCTCTGGATCACACTGGAAACTGCAACGCCAACTCCAAGAGACCTTGCTTCAGAAACTGCTGCCAAAGGCACATTCTCTGTTACCATGTCAGAAATAATTTACCACTAGATGGTAAGTCCACTCTGATGAGAGCAGCTGGGTAGTGATGATTTTATTAGCCAACTACTAATAAAGCAGCTCTTAGAAATACCTGCTAGCTCTCAAACACACATAATAAACTACGGCCACAGTGCCACAGGGAGACTGAATGTTATCCATTTGGAAAAGCCGTTACACTGAAGTTGTGAACACACGAGGAAAGTATGCTCATTTTTTTCTATTGATTTAAAGCAATTAGCAACCCCAGTCAGTCACTGACAAGTGTTATCAATATTTATGGAAAAACCACCCAACATTAATAAACTGCCAACTGCCTGACTTGTTTTGAGTCACTATCTGCCTGTCGGGAGCTGTGGCTCCATTCCATGCCAACCTCCTGTCTTGCTTTTCTATATACCTCTCCCAGTACATGAGCACAGGTGTGCACAAACTTTCCTCCCCATCACACATGGCTCCTACTCATACCCTACCACCAGCAGGCCCCAGGCAGAAACTCCTCCAGTGGATTTCTGCCTTTGGAAGTGTAATCATCTCTGAGATGGAGCAAAGGGACTCCCTAGTTATCGAAGTTCTTTTGTCTGCTTGTGACTTGAATTTGATGTCTTACTTGGTTCTTGAAGACTACATGAAAAGTATACTAGCTTTGGAATCAGTCCTGGGTTAGAATCTTGATCTTGCACAAGTTACCTATTCTCTCAAAAGCTTCATTTTCCTTGTATGTAAATAGGATTTTACATATCTACCTACTTCATAAGTTACCTACCTCCTAAATTTGTTGGTAGGATTCAATGAGATAATGCATGTGAAGCATCTCTCTCTCTTACACACACACACACACATGACACATGCAAACAATAAATATAGATTATTATAGTCACATGATTTTCTGGGTTCCTAACTCTTACCTAAAACAATTCTGATAGTCTACTTGTTTGCTCAGATTCTAAGCCTTGGGAAAATTCTAACTTTGGATTACTTGCTTATTCTGATCCCTGACTCCATCTGGCTCTGTATCCTCTTTGTTCAGTCCAAATCCTTTTCCTGGTTCCTCATCCTATAATCTACGACCCATTGTAGCTGTGGTCCTGATGCTGACACCTGGTCTGAGAAGCTGAAGAATAGAGAGCCAAAGAGTATGAGAGTTCAGGCTCAAAAGACCAGCAGTGAAGTCACCAGAGGGAAGTGTACTTCCATGGGGATCAAACGCAGAGCAACCCACCAATCTGAATATATAGGCACCTAAAAAATAAGCCTCCTTTTGGAGATTTCCCCATCCTGCTGACTCACACAATCAGAAATTCATCACTGCTGCCACAAATACACCTGCAGCACAGTTGGAGGAGTGTAAGGAAAGTCTGTACACACCAAGGGAGATTCATTTCTGGAGGCAAAAATAGTGTTTTATATAAGGACAATATGGGAGAGTGGGAAGAAGTTTTTTTTTTCTGGTGCTACATGATAATAATTTCAGAAGCTTTTCATGTTTATTTTTTCTGTCATTTCATAATTCCAAGTCCCAGATCCTGAAATATCTCCTGGAGACAGAAAAGAACTGATTGTGCTTTTGCCAGCCAACTCCCTCAAGTTACTATTTTCAGTCACCAAAAGGATGAGGTAGACCTTCTCCTTTACTGAAATAAAAAACAAGAAAGAAAAAATTCTACCACTGCAGTGCTAGGAAAGGTGGGATGACTCCTGACCCCCATGTTTACTTTCTGGAAATGAAGTTTAAGGTCTATCAACAGAAGTAGAAGCTCTTCCTCACTTGCAGTCACAATGCAGATTTATTCCAGCTCGTTTCCATTCTGTGTGTGTGTCCAGTGTTTAGTATGCCAGGCCTGGGCAAAGTATCTTTCTCTGTGAAGCTCTTGGCTCACCCCTGCCACCTGCATGCAAATAGGCTCTCTAAGCGTGGTAACTCATTAAAGAGGCCTGCCACCGGGTTAGAACTTCTTCCAGGACAGGTTCTCTGCTTCCCTGAGACCCAGCCCCTGTATGTTCATCTATCACGTGGTATTATTTTATGTGAGATGAACACAAGGAGTAAAATGATGAAGATGATGCCCACTGCTCCTGCCACTCTTCAACAACGCAAGAAGACTTACTCTAGATGGACCTAATAAATATTAACCCTCTCTCTTACACCTCCCAAACATACTGGCCAGCCTTGGCCATTGCAGCCATTTGGGGAATGACCCAACAGATGGAAGATCTCTCTCTTTCTGTAATTCTGACTTTCAAATAAATAAATATTAAAAAAAACTATGGTGGTTTGAATGCTATTAGACCAGTACTCTCAACCCTGGCTCATGTTAGAGTCAATTGGAGAACTTTAAAAAAGAATCACCATGCTCCTGAAGTTGTAATTGTGAAATGTATGAAGTCTGTATTCCTTAACTAAAGGGTTTCTGGGGAGAAAAAAAAAACCCACCACGTCCTGGGCAGACCCCATGACTGGGACATTTGAGATAATTTCCAGGAGAGACATGGCTATAGTTCATGGGTCAGAATTTATATTCCTGGCCACATGGTCCATCCTGTAAGCATGGCTTTTAGTTGTCAGTGTGTTGAAATTTCTGTGTCTGTCTCATAAAGAACATCTTTTCTCTTTTCTCCTCCTCTCCCTACTCTTTCTGTGTCACTTCTTCTGTATACAACACCCAAGTCAGAGATTACGAAGTCCTTTAATCAGGTTTTTAGAGCAGTGTTCTCAACCCTGGCTGTACCACAGAATCACCTGGGAGTTTAAAAATATCTGGGCCTGCCCTAGACCACTTGTTAAGACTCCCTGAGGGGTGGGGCCCAGACACTACTTTTTAAAAGAAGTCCACTAGGTGATTCTAAATCCACAGCCAGGCTGAGAACCACTGTTTCACATCAAAGTTCTCTTCTCCTGCACTCAGCCCCCACCACATCCACATTCCTATTACCCTCAGAGTAGCATCCATTTTGAAAAAATATAGGCCTCTCCTTTTACAACACAAATAAGATACTTGTGGTCCATTATTTTTACCTACATCTGTTTCACCCTTCCACCTACACTGAGGTTCACCTGTGATTAATTCAGCAAATGTTGTTATTGAGAGTTTGCTGTGTGCAAGATGTAACCACTCTGCTGGATGCTGGGAAGGTCAAGAGAAAAAAGGGTCCTACTCTGGAGCCACTGGAAAAGCTACAGGAATGTCAATAACTCAGAGGCCCCAGCGTGTGTAAGGACAGTAGTTGGGCCTTCCTGAACCCTATGCATGCTCTTGTATTATCCCACAGGCCCCTCACAGAGACTCCAGGTGGCAGGTACTCTGGTGATCACCAGTTTTCAGGGGAAGGGAAGGCTTCCTGGGACTGAGTACCATGCCCAAAGACATCCCACTAATGAAAGCTGTGGCTGAGATTTCAACTCAGGATTTCCTCTCATGCCTGTGCTCTTAATCTCTGCTCAGGGAGAAGAGTGATCCTCACAAAACATTATTTAACAATTTATTTGCAGTATTTGCAAATGCTGGAGCTGGATTCTTCTCAGGCACAGTAAATTTTAAGCATCATTGCCATAGAGTCCAAAGATTTTGTAAGATTTAAAAATCTTACAAAAAGAGAGAACTTGATGCTTTGATTAAACCACAAAGGCAATATATCTACAGGACATGCAGCATTTGTCTTATTCCTAAGGAGGATACAAACATGTGGTCAATCTCATCAGAGAGAAGGAAAACCTGTGGCATAATGGGGGGGGGGTTTGGCTGAGTCATACAGGTGAAAGCTGGAAGGCCCACCTGCTGCACTGGACAGAGGAGACTGAGGTCTAACGAGAAAGGAAAGGGACTTCCAGGCTGCTCACGGGGAGTGCAAGAGGCTCTTGAATTCATCTAGCACATTCTCCCAAACTTAGTTCTTCCCAGCAAAACCTACCACCTCCCAACCTGAGGCTGAAACAGATAAAGCTACAGCGAGGTAAAAACTTGAATAAATTAAGAAGTTGTTTCTATTTGCCTTCATCTCTATTGATATTGACTTAATCTAGTGCTTTTGCTTTGGTTGGAACTGTTGGTACATCAGAAGGATTCAGTAGAGCCTGGCTCAATGTTACAAACCTCACATTTGAAACTAAGTGTTCACTGGGGCCAGCAATGTGGTGCAGTGGGTTAAGCCACTGTCTGCGGTGCCAGCATGCCACTTGGGCTCTGGTTCGAGTCCCAGCTGCTCCACTTCTGATCCAGCTTCCTGATAATGCACCTGGGAAAGCAGCAAATGATAGCCCCAGTGCTTGGGCCCCTACACCCACATGGGAGACCTGGAGGAGGCTCCTGGGTCCCAGTTTCAACCTTGCCTAGCCATAGCTGTTGTAGCCATTTGGGGAGTAGACCAGCAGATGGAAGATCAATCAAAATTCTCTCTCTCTTTATCTGTAATTATGACTTATAAGTAAATAAATCTTAGAAAAGAAATGTTTGCAACATCCCAAGTTGCATTTACTGTAAATTTACAAATCAAAATATAAATCATTAATTAATTTACCATGGTGGTCTAAAAACAAAGTCTTATTTTGTTAACTGTCCTTTTTCTAGGACAACAGTTTATGTTACCTTTAATCCAAATGTAGTTCATTAGACAAACACTGTAAATGCCTGAGCCATTTATTGCCTCAGTTCTATGTCTCTGAAGTCCTCATTTCTAGGTCATGGTTGGGGAGTTGGGCTCAGCTGTGTTTCACCCCCGTTCTAACTTCACCTCCGCCATGCTCTGTTGTTACTCTAATCCCCACCCGCACCCCACTGCAAGCCCAGAGGTGAGATAGACGTCTTCTTTGCAGGAGCAGGCAGACATTGACAGGGAGTGAGTGTCCTGAAATCCCTGGATTCATCCCCTTTGAAGCCTCATGGGGCAATCCAGATTGAAAAGTAGCTGTGGCAGTGGAGAGAACAGCTAGCATCAGCAAGGAGGGTGGAGGGGCCAATCAAGCCACATTTAAAGAAGCTCATTTCATCTTGATGTGAATGGAAGGGGAGAGGGAGTGGGAAAGGGGAGGGTTGTGGGTGGGAGGGACGGTATGGGGGGGAAGCCATTGTAATCCATAAGTCGTACTTTGGAAATTTATATTCATTAAATAAAAGTTAAAAAAAAATAAAGAAGCTCATTTCTAGGACAGGAAACTGTGGGGATGGGCAGACAATTTGCCTGGGGTATTTTCACCCACTCAGCCCTCATGGCTAAGGTGGACACCAAACTCAGCCAACCCCCGTCACAAGCAGTCCTTGGAGACTGCCAGCTCCCAGCAGTCTTTCTGTTACCATGGATACTTGGCTCTCGGAGATAGAGGTTGGCTTGCCAAGGTCATGTCTGCACCCTGGTGCAGCTCTGCAAGCAGACAAAGCTCTTTGTCTGCCACATACATTCTGAGGGGTGAAAGGTGAACCTTGTTGCATAGCTCTCTGCCCAGAATCCGTCCTCAGCACTGTGTCTTCTAGGCATTTTCTCAAGGGGTATAGTCTTCCCCAGACAGACAGCGATAGTGTGCATCACAAGGGCAAGCCAGAAGGTGAGGCCCTGAGTCCAGACAAGATTCTCAATCACAGGGAGGGCATACTACTGCTTCCACCTTTCCTAATAAGTCCCCCAAAAGTACAATCTGTGTCCTAGAACACTGCTTCTTAAATTTTACATTGCACATGGTTTACCTGGAAGTTTTGTCAACATACAGACTCAGACTCACAAGTCTTGGATAAAGCCTGTGAGTCCACACTTTAGCAATGCAGCTGCCAGGCAGTGCTGCTTGTCCAGGGCTCATCCTGAGTAGAAGGTCTGGTGCAGCAGAACCACCTGGAGGGATTGTGGAAGCAGAGAATTTCGGGCCCTATCCAAAGATACTTTGATGTGATGGGTTTTAGGGATGCACCTTTGAACTTGCATTTTCAAACATGTTCTCATGTTCTGCTGACACTGCTGAACTGGAGACCACGCCTTGAGAGCCAGTGTCCTAGGTCAATCTACAGACAGTAGCTGTTTTGATTTGTCATGAAAAGCATTGGGTCACAGCCTGGCTGCACAGGTGAATCACTGAAGGAGTTTTTTGCTGATGTCCAAGTCTCACTCAGAGAGAGTTAAATCAGAATATCTGGGCATGAGGCCCGGGCACTGCATTTAAAAAAAAAATCCCCAAGCTAAAAGGTGAGTGGCCCTTCCTGGCCCAGATCTTCTGGGTCCAGATATTATAGACAGCTGTAATCTCTTTATAACACAAATGAAAACTCAAGGAAACACCATGCAGACAAAAGTGAACAGAATTTTCTGGTTTTTCTCTCCTTTGGTTTAAAGTGAAGTTCCTTTGAATGCTGGTAAAATATTTAGCTTTTTGGGTTACTAACAACTACACAGCAAAATAAAACACAAGTATCCTAAAGTCCAGTAACTCTGCCAAGGTCCCCTGAAAATCTCATGACTGTTAATATTCTTAACAGTAAGCAGGGACATGGCCCAACTGTGTTGTTTTTTTTTTTTTGAAATTTTATGTATCTATTTTAATTTTAATTTGACAGGCAGAGAGGGAGAGGGAGTAGGGGAGAGAGATAATAGATCTTCCATTTGATGATTCACTCCCCAGATACCCTGCAACAGTCAGAGTTGGGCCAGGCCAAAGCCAGGAGCCCAGAACTCAATCCAGGGTTCCCATGTGGGTGTCAGGGATCCAAGTATTGAGCCAACACCATTCCCAGGTGTGTTTCAGCAGGAAGTTGGAATCAGGAGAATAGTAAGTAGAAATGTTTTGAACCAGGCGCTCTGATAGGGGATGCAGGCATCCCTAGTGGTGACTTAACTAAGTGCCAAAAGCCCACCCCCCAACTGTGTTTTTAAGACTTGATGGTCTCAACTGTCCACTTCATATTGGAGAATGAGGAGCTTGAGCCATAAGGCTCTGGGAGGGAGGGCAACACGGTGGGTGGATAGTGGAAGACCTTGGTTTCAGCATGCCACCAATACGCAACAAGGTGCGTGGCTTCTTTCCTTGTGGCCTAGCTGTACTTGGGGATCACTAAAGGTTCTCTCTAGTTCTAACCTCAAAGGTCATCTTGGAGAGCAGCAGGCAGAACATAAAGTATCATGCACTTGTCAGATAAATTTTGAGTAAACCTTGAGCAGGAAAAGAAGTTAAATCTGGGTAACAGCCACGTCTCTGAGAAGGTATAAAATTATATGATGCTGCCATAAATTTTTTATCAGCAGTACTTACCTTCATCCACAAACCAATGATAAAAATTGAGGACTCCAAAGCATGGAGACTAGGAGGCCATCTGGTAGTGGAGGGCAGGGCAGGAGACTCCCTTCGGGGATGGAGCAGGGAGCAGACTAGGAGGCAACTATGCACCTGAATACAATTTGCATGTGTGTCTGGCTGCCTGTGATTTTTTTCAAGCTATTTTTAAAAAATTTTTGCTCATTTCAGTCGCTGGTTCCCCCATTCTCTCTGTAGTGCTGGGTGACCCTGGCCCTATTCCTATCTCTACTACAGCCTAATAGGATAATCTTGGACAAGCTTCTTCAGCTCTCATGGTTTCAATTTCATTCTTACACAGGGGTAAATTTTTTCTGTTCTTTGTAGGAATAAAATGAAAAATAGCATGGAAATGATCCCGGGAGGCAAACTTGTATTCTTGCTTATATCATCCCCCCTGCCCCCAGAAGAATGGTAGAGTGCCTACCTGATGCCTGGACCTCCATGATGTACTGGTGTAGATCCTGGCCCTGCTGGATGACCTCAAAGGTCATGTTGTTCATGGCCAGTTTCCGCTCTGTGTGCCGCTGTAGCCGCTGTTCTGCCAAGGTCAGATCCTCCGTGTTGAAGTCATTCATCTGCCGGAGCAGGTCCTCATTCCAGGCATCTAGCTCTGCAGTCACCTGTGTGGGAACCACCATCATTTTGTTCAGGCTCACTGGGTTCATGAGAGACTTCTAGGCTGTGCTAAGTTGAAGCTCACTCCATGTCTTAATAACTAATCCACCCTTCTGAAGAGAGGTGTCAAATCTCTTTGACCCTTAGAATATATTTAAGCAACACTGCCACACAATCATAGATAGGTGGATTTAAAATATTCTCTGCATGTTTCGATGTCTATAGCAACAGCAAAGGAATAGTAGCTAATACATGTATTTTGAATGGTGGTTTCTAATGATTTGTATACGCCATCTCATTCAAAGCCCCCATGACCCAATGAGGCAGGCAGCCAGAAAGCTCCAGGTCCATCTTGTTGACTTCCTCTCAGATGGATGAAGTGATCTGCCCAAAGTTCACCTTGCTGGCAAGGAGCAAAGTTTCAGATGTGGTTCAGTTCTTCAACTGACTGCAAACACTTTGCACACCTTCTCACAACTATTGATCTAAAAATTTTTCCCAAATGAAGAGGTTCTCAGAAGTTAAACAGTGGAGCGTCTATTCAGAAGCCAAGGCTAGAGAAGCCTGGGGAATGGCCCAAGGTGACACAATTGGTTAATGAGTTGGTGTAGAGCTAACCCAAGGGTTCCCTCATGGTCCCTGTGTTCCATTGTGCAGTATCCTCTCCCTTTATTACAAAAGCTGATGCCTGGAAATAGCAACTACATAACGTGTAAGTGTGCTGTCTCTGAAAATTGAAGCAGATGTTAATCAATTGAAAGACATTAATGATTTTAATAAGGACTGAGCCATGTAATAAATGGAAAACTTGTCCTCCTGTGAATTTGCTAAGGTTTTATTGCTCCACCCCCTAACTCACATGATTTCACTTACTCTACTTTCAGCTCTGCACACAAGACTAAGTCCAGTTTAGCTCTTTTACGATCTACGTGGTCATCCACAGAATAGGATCTTAGCGATACAGAATTAGATAATCATTCCTCCTGATACTTGAATCAAAATTAAAACTTCTTAAATGTGGTTTTCAGATCTGTTATCTCATATCCCCTTCTCCCCCACAGTAGCTCTGTGAAGGCAATAGCATAGGTACTCATCATCTTTTTCAAATAAAGTCTCACCCAGGTTACACATTTGCAGTCTGCTCAAGCAGTCTAAGCATATACCCCTGGTTCAGCAGACTTTGTTATGGTGAATCTCATTTCTGCTAGGTTGCAGGGTAAGAGGCAGCCACACAGTTGAATGTAACTTGCATGTAGTGTCTGGCTACTTTTGTTTTGCCACCTTTTAAAAGTTTTGCTGAAGGCCGGCGCCGCGGCTCACTAGGCTAATCCTCCACCTAGTGGTGCCGGCACACCGGGTTCTAGTCCCGGTCGGGGTGCCGGATTCTGTTCCGGTTGCCCCTCTTCCAGGCCAGCTCTCTGCTGTGGCCAGGGAGTGCAGTGGAGGATGGCCCAAGTGCTTGGGCCCTGCACCCCATGGGAGACCAGGATAAGTACCTGGCTCCTGCCATCGGATCAGCGCGGTGCGCTGGCTGCGGTGTGCCGGCTGCAGCGCGCCAGCCGTGGCGGCCATTGGAGGGTGAACCAATGGCAAAGGAAGACCTTTCTCTCTGTCTCTCTCTCTCACTGTCCACTCTGCCTGTCAAAAAAAAAAAGTTTTGCTGATATCCATAATTGGTTCTTCCATTGTCTCTGCAGCACCAGGAGCCTTGATATCTCCTTCCCAGTTACTAAGTGCTGCTGCTGCAGGGGCACTGGAGCACAGGGAAAAGAAAGCCCAGCCTGAGGCCAGTGGGAGAGGCGTTCTTCATTCTGTGTGGGGACTACGCTCGCTGGAATGGGAACACCAGGCAGTGCTTCACAGGGGCTGCTGTCTGCGTCACAGGATTCCATTTGTCGTCTAACAGTAAGACCTTTCTTCAAGCAAAATAGAAACACATGAAAGTGTAGTTGCTCTCTTTGAAGAAGATATGGGAGAACTGTAAAAATACCACCCTCACTGCCCTGCGATCCCACCTCTTGCCCCTATATCTTTTTAACTCCGGGATTCACTAAGTTCGACAGGAAGACATAGTATCTACTCATTGTAGGAAGTTCTTGGTAGATCTGGGAACTATAGATTGGTAGCAGAAACATGTTTCTGTTATAGCCTCATTTTTGGAAAGTACTTTATTCTCTAACTAGAGAGGGGTTAAATAGAGAAGAAAATTGATTTGCAATTTATGAGAGAATTTACAAGATTAATAGGCCAATGCTTTTACTTCTTATATTTAAAAAATAAATATAATTTATATACAAATTTTAAGGATTCAGCTCTGAATTTTTATAATTTTATATGCCTGTGTAGCTATCACCTCTCTCTCTCTCTCTCTCTGTTTGTGTGTGACCCTGAGACTCTATTCATGTCCCTTCCAGTCAGTTTCTGCCCTCCCTCAACCCCCACTCCAGGGACCACTTCCTGATTTCTAACATCATAGATACAGCTTTGCCTATTCTTGGATTCCGTATGATTGAAATCATACAGTATGCACTCTTTTATGTTTGGCCTCTTTTGTTCAACATGATGTATTTGAAATTCATTCATGTTGTATCAACTTTTGATTCCTTGCTATAGTTGAATGATATTCCATGGTATAGATAACTATAATTTGTTTATCTATTCTCCTGCTGATTAACTTTTTGGTCGTTTCCAGTATTTGTCTATTGAGAATAATGTTGAGGTGACAATTTTTCTACAGATCTTTCTGTGAGCATAGAAATCACTGTTCTTCAGTGATTACCTAGGAATGGAATTATAGGGTCAAAGGGCAGGTATATATTTAACTTTATAGGAAACTGTCAGAGAGTTTTTTAAAGTTATTGTGACAGTTTACATTCTCAGTAGCAATGTATGAAAGTTCCAGTTTCTCTACATCTTCATTATTTGGCATTATCAGTCTATTTAACTTCATCTACGCTAGTGGGCATGAGATGCTAGCTCATTATGGACTCATGTTGCCCTGATGACTAATGATGTCAAACACATTTTCCGATGTTTATTGGTCCTCTGTACATGTAAGATAATTCTTTTCAAGCCTTTTGCCTTTTAAAAACTAGGTTCATCATATTTATTAATTTATTATTTTAGGGACAGACACACAGAGAGAAAGAGATCCCATCTACTAATATGGAACTGGGAACAAGGAACTCAATCCAGGTCTATCATGTAGTTGGCAGAAATTTGAGCTATTGCTACTGCCTCCCAGGGCCTGCAGTATCAGGAAGCTGGAATCAGGAGCCAGGACCGGGAAGGGAACCCAGGTACTTTGATTTGGGACTCGAGTATCCTGATGGCATCTTAACTGCTAGGCTAAATGTCTGCCCCTGGGTTAATTATATTTTATTATAGATTTGTAAGAGTACTTCATATATTGTAGACATAATCTGTTTAAGAGGTGATATACTGAAAATGGCTCAAACCACAATTTCTAGTTCATTCCTTGCCTAGTAACTATGGGAAATTAGGGGACCGAAAAAAACCTCAGAAAACAAGCTTGAAAAGAAAGTCTGCCTTTCCTTTCCATTTTAGTTTTTGTTTTGTTTCCATGAAACTGACTCTATGATGAATGTTTTCTTCTTTGCAGAAAGATATCAAAGTGGTCCCAAGGCAAGGAAAGGTGTGGGAAGAGTTCAGGTGCGGAAAGCAGGGGAAGGCTGAGGTGCGTTAGAAGAATGAGGCTTAGACGTCTGGTGTCTTGGGAACTGGAATCTAAATCGAATGTGCAATGTGTCCAGGATTCTACTCCAGCGTTTCTACTTTCTCTTCTTCCCTCTCCTTTCCTTCCTCCTCCCTCCTCACCTGACAAGAGCAAAAGTCTATCATGATTGAAAAATGATGATTTCAAGGGGCTACCCAACAGAACAGCCTGACTCAAACCTTCGTGGATCTACATGACCTTCCTCCTGTTCCTCCCAAGCACTGGTGCCCACAGTCTTCATTTAGTCTGACCGGCACATTTTTAATCTTTGCTGGAGTTTATTCTCTTCCCTGAGTGAATTCTGCTTCCTCAAAGAATATTCTCCTATGGGGTTCCTCCTCCCCACCTTCCTTCTGGGGTACAAGGCTGGCATATTAGATGCTTTTTATTTATTTTTTAAAGAAAAATCTGTTTTTAAAGGTGCAGCTTACCTTACTGCTAATGGACACATCTCTCTTTCCACGCTTACCTCAAGCACTTCTGTCATGAACTAGTGAGTTTACTGTCAATCTTGAGAGTGAGTCCTACCCCTTACAGCCTCCTTCCCTGATCCAATAGCCCTGAAATGCTCGTCCCTTCTCTCAGTATGTTTAAGTCCTGACCATGCTTCAAAACAAGTCCTCTGGCATGAAGAATTTCATGAAAACTCCCAGGCCCAGATGTTTTCCTTTGGCTCATCTTCTAACATGGAATGTGGGTTCGTTTGCTAACACAGACACAAGGCTGCAAAAAGAAAAACTTTCACAGGGAATGAATGTGGTTATTTAACTGCATTTAGAGAGAATTAGTTCAGGCCAGAAACTAGGGCCTGGACCAAATGAATGAAAGGTGGAATTCAATGTCCCCAGGGGGCAAACGGCTTTCAGTCAACCTATTTTGCTTTCTCCTCCACTCAATTACCTCCCTCTCAGCTCTTGGCCTGCTCAGTTTCCCTCTTGGCTCTGGTGGCCTCTGGCCCCTCACTGTCCTGAATTAATTGCAGGGTTAGGATATGATGACTTCTTTGAGGGATACATTGGCAATATTTCTAGTCCACAATTGTGTACTCTAGATACAGAAATACGGGATATCAGAGGAGAAACTTAAAAAAAAAAAAAAAAAGGACAAGGTAAGAGGAAATTAGAAGGCTCATTCAGAAAAAAATTCCAAGGCTTTCCTGCCAGATAAGAGTCACCAAATTCAGTATTCGGCTGCCAAAAATCGATCCATCAGAGATGAGTTAGTTAGCAGCCACTTTGATCTCAGTTCACACAGAGCTCTCTCAAAAGGCATCTTCCAGTTCTCTGGGTCTTTCTCGTGTTTATGCATACAAATACCTTTAACTCCTTTCCCTAAGTGTTTCATTCTCTATCTGCCTGAATCAAAATTCACTTGCCTCTTTCTCTTCCACTTCCTGTGGCCTATTCTCAACAACTCAGTTCTTCATTAACACAGAGTTGGAAATCTCCCTGTGCTGTTCTTTCCTTCAGATCATTTTTAGATGTTGATGACTGTGATGAAGATGATGATACGGCTAAAGAAGATACTTTACTTTGCATTGTGCATTCATTACGGAATAGTGAGTTAAGCATTTGACCTATCAACTTGAGGAGGAAATGAACGCACAGAGAATTTAGTTTTTTGCATTGTCTCGGCATGGTCTATGCTGGTGGCGGCAGAGCTGCATTTAACAATGAAGTGAAATGTTCCTAAGCCTGGCATTACATCAACAAGACTGCTCTGAGAGCTGACTGGAGAGAGAAGTGCCAGTTTATCCTTCCTCACTCCACATGAACTTTTTAAATTAATCATGTGTTTTTGATCAAATCAATAGATTAATTGTGTGGTTGTGGCCTTATATCAACATCTGGCATAATTTACCCTTATAAGAAAACACAATGACATCCCTCAAATTTTAAACTCCAATAATACTTTTTTTTTAAAAAATAGACTGATTGCTCAGTATAAGGGCAATGTTATCAATCTGGGATTCTCTGGTTTCTCTGTCAGGAACAGCAGACACATTGTAATCTGGTCTTGGGTATGATCAGAAGGATTACAGCTACAGCAGAGATGTGTCACCTGCTCCCTACACAGGCAGGTTCTCCAAATGGCAGCACCAAATGCCTTCAGTTCCCACAGCAGGGCTCTACATGAACCCTAGGGGTCCTCTCATACTAATCAGTAACAGATGAGAAAACGGAAAGAAAATGATGGGTGCTTAATTGCTTAAAACATGGAAGCACATTTATATATAAAAGTATGTTCTGAATAATAATAATGGTGACTCTAATGCAATAAGTTATTAAGTGCTAATTAAGTGCCAAGAGCTTTGCTTAAAAATGTCATACACACACACACACACGAAATCTTCACAACCGGGAAATACTATTCTCACCCTCATTTCTCAGATGACAAAACAGATTTCAAGACCTTAAGTAACTGCTTATGGTTAAGTGATGAGTAAAGTTAGTGACACAGGTTTCAAGCCCAGGAAATGTAGCCCTAAACTTTGCAGTTTTGAAGATGGCACTCCTGCCCTCAGCAGGTGACTATATAGATTAAGCAACATTACACATGTTGCATATATTAAGGTTCAATCCCATTCCTAGCAACAGTGGGGAACTAGGACCCTTGACACTTCATAGTGATGGAATGCTGCAGAAATGCATGGGTTGCCTATTACACAATGAGTATCTTTTTATGTTATGATGTCATTGTTTTTATTAAATGAGAAAAGTGAAAGCTAAATATTCTCCATTGGCCTATAAGAGCTAGCTGAGAGGGAAAAATAAACTGTAGCTGAAAAGACTATTCCATTGCATTGGAAAGAGCTATTTTCTCTATAATTTGTTTGTATGTTTATATATATGGATTTGTATGATATATCTATATCTCTTACTTTGAAACTAAAGTAAGTTAAATTACCATGGTCACTTATGCTTCTTGTCCAGTATAGTGTTAAATTCCTTTTTGTTAGCCAATTTATAAAATGATGAGATTTGTGAATTCTAAAACAGATTATTTTAAAGGCATCATATCATTTCCTTCCATTTCAGAAACATATAATCTGTCTGAAGAGTTAAAATATTTAAACAGCTATATCAAGACTTTTGAGGATATTGCAAGCATTTTCTGGAAAATCCAAGGAACAGGGCAGTAAAGAAATCCACTCCAGTTTCAAATTTTTGGCAAAATAATGTAAGAACAAATTGCAAGATGTTATAATTGATTAGTTCCAATGTTCAATTAAATAATTTATATTCCAACTGGATAATTTGGATAACTGTATCATTTTTATTGCCAATTTCAAGTTCTTTTCTTCAGCATCATTATGATTAATACTGAAGTCTTTGATATGACCATGGCTTTGTAAACAGCATTGGAGGGTATCCTGAGGAGGAATTCAGTCTATAACTTTACCTCATCAATTTGAGACTTATGGAATTCTATTCTGTTTTCAAAAGTGCCTCCCTTTGTTGAAGAGTTCCTACCACATATGCTGCCATTCATTCTAGTACCCGAAATGCTTGAGTGCTGGAATGTCCTTTTCTCCTTGCAAGCTAAATAATAGTGTTGTTCCTTTACATGCTCCCTTCTGCATAGTTACCAGAAAGGAGGACCACACAGCATTTGAACCTTGACAATGCTACCTGAATTCAGGCCCACAGGCTCAGACCCAGCCCAATATAGAATGACCGGAAAGTGTCTGTTAGAGATCCTTGATTTCCTGAAAACAGATGGCTTGCTAGAATAATAAAGCTGTGTAAATAATTGCGAAAGGAGTTTTTAAAGGAAGATGAAACATCACAATGATTCTGAAATCAATTTGAAAAATGTTTAGCGGAAGACTGTGTCAAATAATTATTTTGTGGGGAATTAGGTTTACTTCATTACATTTATCCTGTATTTCCTTCTCAAAGGAACTGGGTACATTTAGAAAATGTTACACTGATCACCAGGAAGAATCCACACGTATTATCTCAAATAGATCTTATTTTCTTTCTTGATATAGTTATTCTGTAGGAGGATATGGCAACTTGCAAACATGGAAAATGGCAAAGCTTTGCAGAATCTCACTCTGTACCTACAGGAGAAACAGTGATGAAGTTGGGCTGGAAGACAACTCACAGCAGACAAAGACTGTGCAGCCTCAGGGCTGCGACATCCAGAGGAGAACCTCCAGTGAATCACCATATATCCTTGACCTGGCCAACATTTTGAACGGTTGGTAATAATATAAATTTACTTTCATAGGATGAATAACTATGCCAAAAAAAAAGTAAAAATTGAGGGGAAAATTAAATAAAATTTAAAAAGTCAATGTATTGGATGTACTTACCTTGAAAATACCAGGGGCTTTAAAGTGACCACAAACATAGACCAGACAGAGGTGATGAATTCATTGAAAAGGCACCTATCTTGGGCTGCCTTGAGACAGCACCACAACCCTGAACAGGAAACATCCATGGTGTGTGCATGTAAGCTGAGCACAGCCAACTAGAGTCCCTTCACCACAGGGAGACCAAGACACTAGTTAGAGACCAATCCTGCTGGTTATACTGAGGATGCATACTACAGAGCAGGGCCGACAATGAACAGAAGTAGTCAGAGGACTTTTGAAGTTGGAGGGGACTGCAGAATTCACACACATAATCTTCTTATAATTTCATGATTTTTCAGATAAAGGAAAAAAGGACTCTGATAAATATTTTCAGATATTTTTAAGGCTTCTAAACAAAAGAAGGGACAGAATCCCACTCCCACTTCCACTCCTGAAACGGAACAACAATTAAAGTATAAAAAGGTGGAGACTGGTTCAACACAATAGTGAATCCCAAGTGTCTCTTTATCTCTCCCTTCCCCCTCACGTCTGCATCTGGGCTCTGTGGATATCCCAAAAGGGGGTGCAGAGTACCTTTCAGGGATGCCAAATCCTGGCTACCAACTTTTACCTATCTTCTAGGTATAATCCCACTGAAAAATCTTCCATGGGCAGCTGACTGAATAAAGAATTCTCCATTCGGTGTTCTCATCAAAATGTGAACCTTGGGGCCAGCTCCGTGCGTAGCAGGTAAAGCTGCTGCTTGCAACACCAGCATCTCATGTGGGTGCCAGTTCAAGTCCCAGCTGCTCCACTTCTGAACCAGCTCCCTGCTAATGTGCCTACGAAAGCAGAAGATGCCCAAGTGCTTGGGTCCCTGCACCCGTGTGAGAGACCCAGAAGAAACTCCTGTCTCCTGGATTTGGTCTGGCCCAGCCATAGCTGTTCTGGCCATTTGGGGAGTGAACAAGCAGATTAGATGGAAGATCTGCCTCTTCCTCTCTCTCTCTCTCTATAACTCTGCCTTTTAAATAAATAACAATAGAAAGAACCAACAACAACAACAAAAAAACAAAAACAAAATGTGAGACTTGGAGCTGATTTTGTGGTGCAGTGGATTAAGCTGCCACTTGTATCAGAGCACTGATTTGAGTCCCAGCTGCTCTGCTTCCAGTTCATCTCCCTGCTAATGTGCCTGGCAAGGTAGCAGAGGATGGCTCAAGTGCTTGGTTCCCTGCCATCCATGTGGAAGACCAATGGAGGTCTGGGCTACTGGCTTCAGCCTGGCCCAGTTCCAGCCATTGTGGCCATTTGTGGAGTGAACCAGTGGATAGAAGATCTCTTGTGTACTCTCTCCCCTGTCACTCTGCCTTTCAAATAAATAAATACATACATACACACATATATGTAACGTGAGCCTCTGTCATAGAATTATCACATTGCCTGATGGTTTTCTGAAGATGTTTCTCTACAACTAGGCTGCTAATTGCTTGGACTGTTGTATCCTTAATGCCCAGCAAAGTTTTTGGTACATAGCAGGTGCTCAATAAATGTTTACTCCATTCAGTTTTTAAACAAGTAGAAGGCTGACTAAACAATCTCTAATATAAAATGCTAAGGGACTCTGCACACTACCAGCTGAAGAGTTGAGACCACCAGTAAGTTACAGTCAGCTCTCCCTTCTCTAGGCGGAAATTTCCTCCTTGAATTTCATTTCTTCCTTGCCTTACCTGACCCAACTTGTCATAATATGAATCCCATAATTTAGAGTTGGTTGTTCCATTCCTTGCTCAGGTTAATTACTCACAAACTTTCAGGTGCATCAAGCAAACTTTGTTTGCCATTACAGAGTAGTTTAAAGGCAAAACCATAAATGTGGCCCATATTTTTCATAAAGTCTATGTAGTACCTTTCTCAGCATCATTTCTAGGACTCTCCAACAGGAGTATGCCCACCTCAAGAGGTACCCAAGATCATTTATTGAAAAGACAGAAAAGTTCTTCCTGTATAAACAGGCATTTAAGGGGTCTTTAAGAAGCTCATGGAAAATGTGTGTTAGAAAAAACTATGCATGAATTTCAAAAATATTTACATAAAAATAAACTTATCTCTTGAAAGGCACACACACACACACACACACAAACAGAGAGAGAGAGAGAGAGAGAGAGAAATTTGCTCCAATTTTCTAGGTCACTCTGCGAATGCCCACAATATCCATGACAGCAAAACTGGAAGTTGAAGCTGGGGGTCAGAAACTCAGTTCAGGTCTCCCAGACAGGTGGCAGCTGCTGCCTCCCAGGGTGCATATTGGCAGGAAGTTGGAATCAAGAGCCAGAGTAGATATGGAACTCAGGCACTCCAATGCTGGGGACATCCTAACTGGTAACTTAACTGGTAGGCCAAATGCCTGCCCCTAAACTTATCTTTTAATTCTACAAACTTTTTGAAATACCCTCATAAATCATTTAATCAGATAAAAGCCATATGAAGTTTCCCTAAACTTTTGTTAGTAGATTCATGTTGGAGTCTCACTCTGGCCATATGGCAGATGGTTTTGTGCAGTGTGTGGTTGCAGAGGGCTCCTTAGGGAAGGAAGGAGTGCCAAAATTCAGAGGGGTTGACTGTGGATTGTTTCTTCATCACTGTCAGCATATTGTTAATTACTGCTCTTTTCATGTGTCTTGTTAAATGGATTTATCTATTATGAAGTTTAAACTGATCTTTTAAACAAAAAGACACGTGGCTTAGTAAGTTTTTTACAAAGGAATTTCAGCTTGAAGATTATACTAGTAACAAAAGCAAAAGCAAATTTTGAATTCTGTCAGCCACACTGTGGGGGTAAGAAAACAATGACAATCTAATCACTTCTGTCAAGAAGCCAGGTCAAAAAAAGAAAAAAAAAATGAAAATTATCTGAAAACTATGTAAAACACAGAACCACAGCTTATAATGAAAAAGCTAAATTTGGTCTGAAGGGCATATTGAGTTTTGAGATTATTAGCTAGTGAACATTTTAATAATCTATGAACAAATAGATGTGTGTGTGTGTATGGCTTCAAGTTCAAAATTATTTTGTTGAAAGGCTACATAGTCAAAAAGGAGTCTGTATTTGCTTCCAAAATACTTTTTATTTCTTTTTAATCATTATTACCATAGAAAACTTGGAAATGTAAGAAAGTATCAAAAATAAGGAAAAGGGGCCAATGATGTAGCATAGCAGGTCAAGCCACACTGCCTGTGGTGCCAGCATCCCATATGGGCATTTGTTCCACTCCTGGCTACTCCACTTCCAGTCTAGCTTCCTGTTAATGTGCTCTGGAAAGCCGTGGATGTTGGTCCAAGTGCTTGGGCCCCTGCACCACATGGAAGACCTGGAAGAGGCTCCTGGCTTCTGATCAGCCCAGCTTCTGTCATTGTGACTATTTAGGGAGTGAACCAGTGGATAGAAGATAAGATACCTCTCTCTCACCCTCTCTCTCTCTCTGTAACTATGTTTTTCAAACAAATAAATAAATCTTAAAAAAAAAAAAAGAAAAAAGAATCACCCACATTCTTACCATCACAACATAGACATTATTAGCATTTGGTGAAGTATCTCTTCTATCACAACCAGTTCATCTAAAATGACTGTCAGAGAAAGAAGCTGAACCTACGAGAAAAAAGGGAAAACTCTCTAGAATGCCACGTTCCCCTCTGGGTCACTGTGTCTAGTATCCAAATGTTCAAGAGCTATGTCAAGAATGCAGCCATGGTCCTGGATTTAAACATCTGCCAAATAAATTTGGGATAAGTTTCACTTTATGTGGGGATGATCTCATTTTAGGTTATAATGTGGGAGCCATATATACACCATTTTTATTGAGTAAAAGAAGACTTGTGCAACAACTCCTGCTATCCTAATTTTTAAATTAGTTGGCTCACCTCAGCCATTGGTGACATGGTTAAGAAGTCATTCTTAGACTCCCAACTGTCTAGGCGGTAGGCCTGCTTTGGTTTTCAGTAATCCCTAGGAATTTGGAGTATGTCCATCAAATGCCTTCCTTTAAGACAAGAACCACAGCTGTTGGTCCTGCAAGCACAGGGCCTGCCTGGCTTATGTCAGCTCTGACATGTCTCTCATGACAGAAACCACCCTCAGTCTCACACTCTGAAGCGTCTCTAAAAGTTTGCTCTTCATCCTCACAGTGAACCATAGCTGGTATATGAAATAATCTCATCACCCTCAAAATTAACTTCTGACAATATGACTTGAAGCAGAGCTTTTCCATAGATTTGGCACGATTTCCATTTCTATCTAAAATTAGATTCATCATTTTCCCCAAACTTTAAGCCTCCCCAAATGAGGAACAAGATCTCTTCTGATACCTGGACATCATAACCAAACCAGAGGACATACAAGCAAATCACTATTTTTATCTTCCTTGCTGTATGAGTAATTCCCCACTTTTGCTCCACTTTATACCAAATTGTCCAAGTTGTTGTCCAGTTCTCAGGGTGGGAAGAAGAATTTTTATACATAGAAAGGCTGCAGAATGCAAATCCTACCTTTAAATATCATGCTTTTCTATGGCAACATTTAAATAGGATCCAGTTTTAAAGTATTTGATTTACACTCATATTTTTAAAGGATATTTTCTGTACAGGCTCTGGGTTGGTTTTCAGGAGTGAGATTCGATTTGCTCAGAATCACTGCAGACAAATACATGCCAGTGATATCCCCAGTTGACGTCAGGGGTGCAGTCGATTTTGAAAGTAAGCTAACTGACCCATTCTGGGTCTAAACCAGCAATCTTGATCCCTCCAAACCATATCCACCTAATTAAATAAAACTGAAACACAGAAATCTTCAGGTTATTTCTTTCCCCTTGAGCATTTTTTGATGTGGGTCTGAAATAACAGGAGAATAAATATACAAGAACAAAATCACCTCATCTGCCATCATAATTTTTTCCAAGAATATATTAATTCCCAGTAGGTGAAATGGAGCTGGGAAAGGATTGCAGGAGTTCCTGGAGCCTACATTTCTTTAATAAAATGTAATAACCCTTATTTATTTTAGTGAACTTCACTCCCAATTACTAGAGAATAATGACTCTCACCTTTTCTCTCTTCTCTTAACGTTTTTTGTCACCTCACCTTTACGAAGTTCATCAGATACTTTTTATGACATAACAATATTTCATTTTCCACTGGTATCTTAATTGTTCTTCCAAAATGTTTTTCTGATTGCTTGCCACACTAAATAATTTTGAGTATACATTAAAAATAGGTGTTTAGAGTGCAAAATAAAGTTAAAAAGAAATAGTAGAAGGAAAACTGGCTTTCTCTCCTATAATATTAGGCAGGAGCAAAAAGAAGACAATGACTTTCATTTGACCTTTTGCCACACCTACAAAAAGAGTGACTTATGTGCTAGATAAGTTTTATACTCCAGAAATTCTAAAGGCCTGGATTTAGTTACAGTTTAAAAGTATTAAATAATAAAAGGTGGACATGATGTGTGGCAGACATTATTATTTGGTATCACAAATGGGGACAGAGGACATAAATATATCAGAACATATGATTCTGACCTTCTCAGACATGAACTAACGACTCTATGAGAGGAATCAACAAAAGGCTTTCGCAAGGACTGACTCTCTAACATGTCAAGGTCAAACTAAGGACAGTCTTCCTGCCTGTGGCTCCTGGATTCTTAGCTGGTAAATGATTTCTTCTAATCTCTGATTCATATTCATCAGTTGAGGAGGCTACCTAATTGCAATCACGAAGCCATGGAATTTAGTGACTCTACCTAGATCACCAAACATCCAACTCCACAGTCTTCCAAGAAACCAAAGAACAATGTAAGAGTCCAATGAGCAGCAACAAAACCTTCTCAATGGAGTAGCCCAAAGACAGGATGTAACACAGAGGGCTCTGCTTAGCAGAGGAGATAAGAGGGACTGGAAGGAGTATATCACAAGCTGGCGCCATGGCTCACTAGGCTAATCCTCCGCCTTGCGGCGCCGGCACACCAAGTTCTAGTCCCGGTCGGGGCGCCAAATTCTGTCCTGGTTGCCCCTCTTCCAGGCCAGCTCTCTGCTGCGGCCAGGGAGGGCAGTGGAGGATGGCCCAAGTGCTTGGGCCCTGCACCCCATGGGAGACCAGGATAAGTACCTGGCTCCTGCCATCGGATCAGCGCGGTGCGCTGGCCGCGGCAGCTATTGGAGGGTGAACCAACGGCAAAAGAAGACCTTTCTCTCTGTCTCTCTCTCTCACTGTCCACTCTGCCTGTCAAAAAAAAAAAAAAAAAAAAAAAAAGTATATCATGGTAGACACTTTCTTGAGTTCTGAAAATTGAATCCATCATGCATAATTCCTTTGGTCTCCCTTAGGACACTGTCTTTTGTTTTTGGCACTGCCCCCTGCCTTCCCTGCCCCTCCTCCTCTACCTCAATGGTGTACTGCTCAAAGATGCGCAGCTGCAGGAAGATGTCTAGTTTGATCTTTCGCTCGTGGAACAGCTCCTCCATCTGCACCTGGGCATCGTCCAACTGCTGTAGGACCGACTCGATGTGGCTGATAGAGCTACTGTGGGGCGTCTTGTTGTTGGACACAGCAGAGTCCCTGTGATGGAGCAGGGGAGAAAGAAGGGGAGGAGAGGTCTTGTCGTGTTAAAAGTGACAGAAAAAGACGGGTCTTCCTCACCTGAACAAGGTGGGCATTAACCAGGTACACCATTCATTCAACAGAAATTTATCAGACTCCTCTTATGAGTCTGACACTTTCTGTTTAGTAGGTGAACCAAAGATACATGCATCCCCTTTTGGGTTCACAACTCTGTATTTCCAAGACTAGTTGCTCTCTTATTTCTTGGACAGAACTGTGAAAGTAATCAAAGAAGACAAAGGAAATAACATATGGGAAAGGTCTGTACAAAAATACAATATTAAGTGAATATATATATAGTCTAACATGCATAATTTTAATACACATACATAGAACACATAAGGGTAGACAAAGGCATATAAAGATAACCTTCATAGTTTTACCTTGCAGGATTATTAAAATTAGATTCTGTCATTGTGGTAAAAATTATTCATCTATTTTACAATGCTATGTCAAGGTTATGGCAAAGTCATGTGTTATTAAAGGGGCTTCAAGCTGTAGCTTGGAAAGCATGCAATCTGGAGTCTGCAAGCCTGGATTAGATCTCCACTCAACAATATAGGAGCTGCGGGCCCTGGGAAATCAGCTCCCTGAGCCCTGGCTGTCTCATTTGCAAACTGGATTTTACCATCCTACATTGTTCACTCCACAGTTTGCTGTTAAATAAGATACTGCCTGTAAACTGCGACTTGTAATGTGCTCTAGGAACAATTAATCCTGAAAAGAGACAAGGGAAGTGTCAAGTGCTAAGTGGGGCATAGGCCCAACTTGGAAGAGTGAAGATGAGGTCACAAGAGGTTGGAGGGTTGGAGCAACCAACAAAGGCTTCACAGAGGGTGAGATCTGATTTGGGCATTTGGAGAAACTCATGTATACAGTCAAGTAGATGAAAGGAGTGTGCTCTCTTAGTGGGGGGAGGATGACACATCATGCTGACTTGTTCAGAGAAGTGAGGTGGTTATCAAACATGCAGAGAGATCACTGTGATAGGGAAACTACAAAGACTATGAAGTTTAGATTCTATGGGGCCATGAGTATGCTAGAGCCCTAAAACTTGAAATAAACTTGCATATTCATTACCTTGTGACATCTTGATTTCTTATATAATTTAATAAGTCAGAGGAAAAGGCAAAAAACATTAGTTTTGACTTCTTTCTTCAGTAAGCTTTCTGAAAGCCAAGTAGTTTTAGCCTGTGCTTATTTCAGAAACAATGGTATCTGAGCTCACAAGGTCTCTTTCTGAAGACAGGAAAGGGGCAGTTTGTCAAGCATCTCTCCCTCTACAATTCAGAGAGCTCTCAGTTCTCTGAGCAGGAAACAAGCATGATTCCTACTCACATTATTGCACTGACACCCCTTATCATAAAAAGGACGTAAGAGACATACGCAACACCATCCATTATGTACTTGTTGAGGATTAGTTTGCTGCTAGAGGATGACTGTTATCTCAGACTGCTCCCTTAATCTTTCTCCATCACACAGATCCCAGGAGGAAGGGAACTATTTCTGATCATTTGGTGTCAGCAGAACACTAACTAGGAATCACGTAGATGATGCAGAAACAGCGCTAGATGCTCTAGGGACCAGTGCCACGGAAACCTAGTGAAGGTATGTTTCAGGTGCATGTGAGGCATCCTACCCATGTGCACTAAGCTCTTCCTCTGTTCACCTTTATGTGAGGGAAGGGAGCCTGGAGAAGTCAGGCTAGTTGAGACATGAGTGGTCACAGGCAGCTGTTTATCACAAGTTCATGTGACCCTTTAAATTCTGTGGAACTTAAACGAAGAACAATCATCACCCACATTGTTGCCTTCACCATCACCAAGTAGTCTTAAGCCTTTAGAAAGGACTGTGCAAGGTTGGCAGCTGTTAAGAGCAAATGGCATCTCCACAGGCCCAGCCCCATGGAGAATGAAGCCAGCAATCCTATGAAAAGTATTTGAAGAGATAGCACAAAGTCATGGCAAAGTTCTAGAGCTGACAGGGCTCCTAGAGTGAACTCCTTAATTACATGACAAAGCAGCTAAGGCCCAGAGAGGTGAAGTGACTGCCCGTGATTTGGGATTTTACAGAAGCAAATGACAGTGGAGTTTCCTGGGAAACTAGACAAAACTGTCATGCATTACATATTCATGAAGATGAATTGAGGGAAGATGGGAAAGAGACTGTCTTGTTAGTATGTAACAGGAGGACTCAGAACACCTCATGAGTATGTTTAGAATAGAAATTATTAATTTCCAACAGAATAGGATGCCAGAGCCTTCTCAAGGTAATTTCTCATCGTTTATTTAATTGGACAACTGGTGTACGTGGGGGAAGTCCTCTCCAACTGAAATAATTCCCCTAGGCCCCAAGTTAGTTTGGGACTTGCTGATGAGATTATTTCTGTCAAGTTGGCAGAGGTCCCAGCACTCAGTGATTTTAGGATAGGAACAAGTTCCTGCAGGAAGATATCATTAGCAGCATCAAATCCTATTTACACAGTACCTGGGCACTGGACTGGTTGCTGAGGGCTTGCCCAAGGCTTTATGACACTTTATCTGAGGAGCTAGTGCCAGTGCTAGAAGCTAGACATTGATGCCAATAGAAAGGAGGCAACAGTGTAGGCAATTCTAAATGAATGAAAGGTTTTAGGTGGAATTTTTCTTTATAGTTACATTCGTTTACATGGACACAGAGGGCAGCAGGAGTAGTGCAAAAGTCCTCAGTGAGTCCCGGACAACTGGGCAGGATGATATCACATATTCTCCACATCCTCTCTGGACCAAAGCCAAATGTTAACAAATGGGAGCAGTAGGGCACTGGAACTCAGAGTTCAGTCCAGGATCCCATTCCAAGTAACACTATATTCCATAATATGAATTTTTTCACATGGCCAAATATGCATATTCTTATTGAAAAATTTTTGCTATTGAATTTTGTTCATTTTTCTTATATTTATGCTACTTATTGATTGTCAGATAACATCTTGAATGATAAAGGATGTTTTGAAACATCAGAGCTTTTCCACTTATTATTTTATTCTAAACTCAAATTGGGTATGGTGCAGGCATTTTTATGTCTTATAGACGAAGAGACTGAAGTTCACATAACACAACAAAGTGGGCTGTGGCTGAGTCAAGACTGGGGGGACATGACTTATCTGCATCTAGCCCGAGGTATTTCCCACTGGGAAGCACTGCCCATGCTGACCTGGCCTCGCTGGGCTCCCCCAGGGAGGGAGGCGCTGACCTGAGCTGCTGGATAAGGTCTTCGCCTTCCTTGATGACATTGAGTGTGGCATCCAGGGTGGCGGTTTGCTGCTGCTGGAACTGCTTGATCAGTTCCTGGACCGCATCCACAGAGTCTGCACAAACATCCTCCAGCATCTCCTTCTGCAGGTCTTCCATCCATGTCCACAACTGTTGGAGAGACAGCACACACTCTGCTCAGGGCATGGCAGGAAAGGTCAGGGATGGGGCGAGGACAAGAAAGACAGACCTGAGCCACTACCTACCCTTAAGCATCCAGTAGCAACATCAGATTGTCCTCCTCAGCACACCCAGTGGTCAGTTTGTGTTTTGTATTTGTATTGTATTTTGTATTATATTTGTATTGTATTGTATTGCCGGCGCACTGCGCCAATCTGAAGCCAGGAGCCAGGTGCTTCCTCCTGGTCTCCTATGCTGGTGCAGGGCCCAAGCACTTGGGCCATCCTCCACTGCCTTCCCGGGGCACAGCAGAGAGCTGGACTGGAAGAGGAGCAACCGGGACTAGTACCTGGCGCCTATATGGGATGCCGGTGCTGCAGGCAGAGGATTAACCAAGTGAGCCATGGCGCCGACCCCCAGATGTGGTCTTAATAGGGTGATCCCTTACGATTGAGAGGGAGAACAGGACATCTGAATGGACAAATATTATTTAACCTTTCAGAAAAGAAGAAATGGAAGACTGTGTACTTCCATTAGGCAACTAGATATTGATTCCTAAAAATTTATCTTGATATTGCAAATATGCAAAAAAGAATGTGATATAATGAGAACCAAATGAAGATTAATCACATTAATTAAGCATAGTCTACACTATGCAAAACTATTTTGTTCTTTTTCAGGGTTGTTAGGTTGGTTAGAAAGTTGAATGCTACAGATGTAACTTATCTTTTTTTAAATAAATGAATTATTTAAAAAAGATTTATTTATTTGGAAGGCAGAGTTACAGAGAAAGAAGGAGACACAGAAAGAGAGAAATCTTCCATCTGCTGGTTCACTCCCCAAATGGCCATGATGGTCAGATTGGGCTAGACTGAAGCCAGGTGCCAGGATTTTCTTCCAGATCTCCCATGTGGGTACAGGGCCCCAAGGACTTGGGACATCCTCCACTGCTTTCCCAGGCATATTAGCAGGGAGCTGGATTGGAAGTGGAGGAGCCAGGACTTGAACTGGTGCTCATCTGGGATGCCAGTGTCACAGGTAGTGGCTTTACCTACTATTCCACAATGCCGGCCCCATGATGTCACTAATCTTAATTTCACTAAAAGTACAAGGTATTTCCCCCTGATATTCGAGATGATGAAGTGCAACAAGGATGATATTTCTGGTAAGACCACTTTAAAAGAGTGAAATACAATGTTCTTAATAGAATGAGCACTGGAAATGATGAACTGAATTACTGAAAACTATTATAGCTGTTCCTCATATTTAAAATATATCTCCAGTGGCCTGCAGAAGGGCTCCACTTTTGACTATTTTTATTTAGGATTTTCATAAATGATGGAAAGAAAGATGAGTGTGGTATTTTCTCTGAAGCCAGGAATTTTCACCTAGAGGGAAGGAAGGATAAGCTCAAGGCTCTTTCAGGAGAAAGACAATAGAGACAGGACATTGGCAGAGTCAGAGCTGTGGGCGTGGGCTCCTGTTCCTCCTATAATTTTCAGCACCTTAGGGCAAATCATCACTATATTTTATGCTGGAAAAAGTACAAAATACAATAGTTTCCTGCTGATTCTAATATCTTTATGTCTTCCACAATAAAAACACAGATACTTATTTACCTCAATAACATTATTTCATCTAGTTGGTTCTTAGTATGATAAATTCATAAAATGGCCTTCACAGTAAGGGATAAACAAAAGAAAGAGCAAAGAGATCGTCTTCAAGATTTTGAACAAGTTATTCTTTGTTCTTTAGACAACAGAGGCCCTAGACATGGCAGAAGGGCATTATCAAGAAGATGAATAGGCCCTGTAGGTAGGTGGTAAGAAAGTATAAAGAGCATCTTTCTTGTACAGGTGAGAAACCTCTCGAACCTCAGTTTTCTGATATACAGAATAAGAACAATGGGATTTGCCTTCCTCAAGTCAAACACTAGAAAACTTAAATGACTCATCACTCATGCTTTAAATAAACTTAAAGCATTATTAATAAGTCTATAGCATTTTGCTGATTACCACTGGAAATACAAATTATTATCATTCAGTGTTTTTGTCACTTAGCTTGCAAATCTACTTGTAATTAGTTCCCTTTATCTCATTTCCAAATAAGCATTTTGTTAAAAACCTCAACAAATTATGCAGACCATATAAATTGGGATATATGTTCCTAAAGGTATGAATGTATTTATTTCAAATCAATATGAAGCTAGGAAGTACAGGGTAGCTCAGTATCATTTCATACTTCCTGGCAGTAATTTTGCCTACAAAGAAAAATCATTTTCCCAGTGTGATAGTCTTTGAGTAAAAGATGATGGATTTTTTTGGAAAATTATAGCGTAGAGAGGAGGCAATATAGCCTATTGGTTTAGAGCTTTAAACCCTAATTCAACCACTTATTAGATATACTTGTATAACTCTGGATAAATTATCTATTCTTCCTGGATCTCACTTTCCTTATCAGTAACATGGGCATAATAATAGCACTCCCACATAGTTGTTGAAAAGATTATAAATAAGTTAATATATATGCGTGCATATACAAATAAGTATATGTGTATATATAAAATTTGCATTTGGTCCTTCAAGACACTGGGTTGATAATTTCTTTTCTGTTTTTGCAACTTTGTTGTAGATATTTGAGGACAGCCTAGAGACTGGAAAGTATAGATATTTCTAAAATAAGAAAGAAAGAGAGAGAGATATGAAAGTTTTAACTTAAGAGAAGAAAATTAAACTCGAAGACTTAATTGAGGATAGGTATTGGGAGGCACTGAGACTGGAGACAGAGTGTGGCTGACACTCATATGTTATGGGAATAACAGAGACAGAAAAGGGGCTTACAGGTATTTTAAAGATTTCACTTTATGTAAAATATTTTTGTTTTCAGTACAACCCTTATGCTGCTTTAATGCCTTCATAGGTTGGAGGGTGTCTTTCCTCTTTCTCTTAATCAAAACACGAACATCTCTGGTGTAGGTATAGGGAAGAAAGGCAGCATCTCTCTTTTTCTTTCTTTCTTTTTTTTTTTTTTTTAAAGATTCATTTATTTATTTGGAAGGCACAGTTAGAGAGGCAGAGAGAAAAAGAGAGAGAAAGAGAGACAAAGAGGATCTTCCATCCATTGGTTTACTCCCTAAATGGCCACAAGGGCCAGAGCTGGGCCAATCAGAAGTCAGGAGCCAGGAGATTCTTCCAGGTCTCTCACATGGGTGTGGGGGTCCAAGGATTTAGGCCATCTTCTACTGCTTTCCCAGCCCATAGCAGAGAGCTGGATTGGAAGAGGAGCAGCCGGGACCCATATAGGATGCCAGCACTGCAGGTAATGGCTTTACCTGCTATGTCACAGCACCAGCTCCAACATCTCTCCTTTCTGAGGTGGTCAGGTGGCTAAATGGTAGGGACAGTCACAGACAGAACTGCCAAGAAAAATGAACTTTGTTAAGAAAGACCACGGGCATCTGAAGATACACACTCACCTCTGAAGTCAGTATGCCCTCCTCCAAGATGTTCTTTGATTAATAAATTGAAACATGGTTTCACAGATTTCAGTTCACATAGCCTACTTTATTACAAAGAAATTCTTACTAAGGTAGAATCAGAACCTACAGCTAGGGAAAATCAGCTAAGAGATGCACAAATACACACGAGATGCTGCTTTGGTCTAGTTGTTACAGCCTGATTAGGAAAGGAAGAAAGTCACTTTACCTTCAAGAAGTCAAATAAAACTGGCTGGTGATTGAAAAGAAGACTTTGAGATAGGATTATAGCACTGGAGACAAAGGGATGGTGACACCACCAAGAAGGGTAGGAGATTTTCAGTGGAATTGAAACTTATTGGTGATAAATCTCAATCCTTCCCTTGTCTGGCTAGCTCTATGGCTTTGGAAAAATTACCTTATTGCAACTGCTGCACATTTAAGATGAATGTGTGTGCATACCTCTGTGTGCGTGTGCATGCGTGCATGTGTGTGCATGTGTGTGGTTTCTCTAGCTTGTCTCTGAGATCTTCCTGGTACTAAAATGCCATGGTTTTTCTTTGGAAGCTGATGTAAAGAAAAGGATAATAATGGAAACGCTTCTCTATGCTGAAAAATTGCAAGTGTGACTTTGACACCAAAATCCACAGAGTTTCACAACAGTTCGAGGCCAGCTGTAATAGCAAGTCAAGATCCTATTTAAGACCTAGAAAGCTTGAGTAGAGAGCTGGTTGAAATTCCATGAAATTACACACACACTCAGTTACCACTTCATGGAAGTGGTGGAGGCAAACTTAAATTGCATAAATTTGTACCATAAAGTAGACAGAAATAGATATGGGTATTGCTAAGGGTCAAAATTCCACTTCTTGGGCTGTAATTTTCCTACTATCTGAATGTCCCACAGGTGGTCCTCTATGTGTCCATCTGATTGAGTCCTGAAGAACATGCCTAGATGAATTTGAAAAGAGTCCAAATTGGAGAGGTGCTTCTATTAGTAAATTATGCATGACCTGGCAGCCACTGAGACCCTGTAATTATGGTCTCTCACTTCAAACTGCCACAAGCCAACGATTGCCAGAACTAATTAGGTAATACAAAAGAGAGAGTGAGTGAGCTTTGCAGCAGCCACAAGTTATGTTTCCTTCTTACTGCTCTCCATTTTGGTTTCTTTCCCTTTGAGGAGTCTTCTTTTTCCTCTGCTTGTCTAGAGTGCAACTGTTAGCACTGTGCCTTCTCCATCAATCTGTTGCTACCCCAGAAAGAATCTCATGGTTCATTCATTTCCAGGCCCTCTCCTCTCAAGCCAGAGAGGATGCACCTATAATGTGATACATACTTTTAGGGTCCTGTTCTCTATGGCATGGTGATTATTTAGTCCATTTTTTTTTTTTTTGGACAGAGTGGACAGTGAGAGAGACAGAGAGAAAGGTCTTCCTTTTGCTGTTGGTTCACCCTCCAATGGCCGCTGCGGCCAACCTGCTGCGACTGGCGCACCATGCTGATCCGATGGCAGGAGCCAGGTGCTTATCCTGGTCTCCCATGGGGTGCAGGGCCCAAGCACTTGGGCCATCCTCCACTGCACTCCCTGGCCACAGCAGAAAGCTGGCCTGGAAGAGGGGCAACCGGGACAGAATCCGGTGCCCCGACCGGGACTAGAACCTGGTGTGCCGGTGCCGCAAGGCGGAGGATTAGCCTAGTGATCACGGCGCCGGCTTAGTCCTGTTTTGTGCATTCTTTCTCTCAGAGAACATATTTGGCTGTGGCCTGAAAGATCTACATCCAAACAATGGGCCCAAATTGTGAATTCTCAAAACCTTAGGAATTATAGAAGTTTTTTCCTTAAAAAAATATTTATTTATTTATTTATTGGAAAGTCAGAGTTACACAGAGAAGGAGAGGCACAGAGAGAGAGAGGAGAGGTCTTCCATCTGATGGCTCACTCCCCAACTGGACGCAATGGCCAGAGCTGCGCTGATACGAAGCCAGGAGCCAGGAGCTTCTTCCAGGTCTCCCATTTGGGTGCAGGGGCCCAAGGACTTGGGCCGCCAGCATTGCAGGCGGCAGCTTTACCTGCTTTGCCACACCGCTGGCCCCTATGGAAGCCTTTAGATGACCTACATAAGATTAGCCCCAAGAGTAAAACCAGGAAAGGCCAGCCCACAAACCCTCTACTGTTTGCATAGTAGAGCAACCTGGAAAAAAGGCAGCAGGAAATGCAGGCAGGGAGGGGAAAAAGAAGGGAGAATATAACTCTGCAGATATAATGCAGCTTGTGGATAAGTGGTTAAAGAAAGAGGTCATTTTACCTCACCGTTTTCTCCTGCTGATTGGCTATTCTGTTTGCAAAACTCTGGCAGCCACTGTGCTAGTACCATTGATTGATCCCCTAGAGATGTTGCATGGAGCACCGTTTTCACAGAGTGAATTTCTCCTTCCCTCATTTGGAAGAGATCAAATTTCTTCAGCACTGACCACCAGCTTTCATTTCTTAAATAACTACCATGAGAATTTGGAGATCAAAATAGAAAATGGAACTGTTTTGTTCTGGAGAGTGTCATCCTTTTTGAAGACCAATTTAGCTTTGGCTCTGGGGTGGGTGGGGTAGAGGAGCACATATAGAGATGTGTTTCATGGGGTGTGAGTATATGTGCACCTATTTGAGCAGGAAATGGTATGACAGAATGATTCTTCAAGGTGAGAAACAAATAGAAATGGGCATTTAATTAAGCTACCTAATAAAGAGCTGAGGTTGGTTACTTTGGCCATGTTCCTTAGCTAATATGACTCTTATATTCTTACTACAAGAATACCTAAAAATGGATATTTTGAAAGTGCAGTGAATGCAGCATTTCCATGGAAACACAGCAAGGAAATAAAATTCCGTCTGGGCAATCTCTGCATAGCAGATGACACCTGCTACAAAGGCCTTGTCCCTGGACAAAGAGAATGAAGACTTAGGTCAGTGCATCTCCTGACACTTTTTCTAGTCCTGCAGGCCAGCAAACAGAGTGGGTGCCCTTTTGGCCTCAAGCAAAAAGAGGACATTTCAAAGTTGACCACAATTTGTACCAGTAGCTGAGGCTCTGGATGCATAAGACAGCCACAGGCACATGTTTGTCACCTCTCTTTATTTAGTAGCTCTTCTCTCTAGATAGGGATGTCAAATGTTATTTATGAAAAATGATATTTGTTAGTATTATTTCTGATTATAAATTGGAAATGCTTTAAGGAAACTTGTACAACAGAAAAATATGCAAAAACATGCATGACAATCTTAACTTTTTAGTATATTTACTTCTATTTTTTATGCTAATATATGATCAAAATTGCAGTAATGCAGGGCATACAGTCTTTATGTACATACTACCACACATGACCTTCTTCATGTCATTCATGATCTTTGGCAAATTGATTTCAAATGTGTAATATTTCACCATATAGAAGTCCTATTGTCTATTTCATGAATCATCCAATGTAGATCATTTAAGAGGGTCTCTAATCATTCAATATTGTGAATAGCAATGTAATGAAATCGCTAGACTGTTTTAACCCTCCAGACTCCCATCGTTATGAAGAATTCACAAAGCAGGACCAATAGGATTAAACAGACTCTTCAGTCTGCAGAAGAAATGAGCCTCGAGGTTATCTTTTTCATATGTTCTTCTGTTTCCTCTCTGATCCTAATTAGAGTAAACCTTTTGATGTGGGAAGTGGGCAAAATTAAAATTATGAACTTCAGCCTAGGGAGTCATTGGAAGTCTAGGTTAAATCATTTATGAAGATGGATATTCAGTTCCTACTCAGAAATCTCCTATAATGGCAGCTTTCATTCCCTGAAAATTCTGTCCTATGATGACATGCTATTATGCAGTGGCACTAAGGCAAAAACTCATCAAATTATAGTAGAAAGGAAGCAAGAAAAGGAGGAAAGGAGGAGGAGGAAGCTAGCAATACTTAGGCAAGAAGGATGTCAAACAGCTTTATCAGCAACAGCCAAGGTCATTTAAGCAAAGCTGAGATTTTCCTGCTATTCACTCAATTCACTGTGAAGAGGAAAAAGCAACCACTGCAATTCAAAGAATTCCCTAACAGATTTATAGACTAGTAGACTTGACTACTAATCCTCCTTAAATAAAAAGCCAGAAGTTTGCCTACAGAGTCAAGACTTAATGGACTCAGGATCACATAGGAGTCACACTTAGCCAGGTTTGTGAGGTGGCAAGTCTTGAGAGGTATTAAACAGAATATGGAGAAAATCAAGCCACAGGAGTTCTTTCATTAGAGCCTTCAAGGATTGCTCACTTCTGCCCCCCTAATAATCCATTTCTTCTCGCTATGCAGGAATTAGAGGAAAGCTCCCACCAGCATCCAGTTCCCCCACCCCATCCCCTTTATTTACTTTGTCTGCAAGTTGGAGTCACGGAATATGGTGGATGATGTGGCTGAATGGGCTTTCCTCTCTTTCTTCTCCACTGCTTTTTTCTGTTTTATTTTTCTTAGGAGAGACCACAGCTTCTTATAGTCAAGTAACCCTGGAAACACTTTGTGTTTCTCAGCTAAAAGCCAACTCTCCATCAAGCCCTGCTTTAGGGCTTAAAAATGTAAAAAGGCAAGAGAAGGAGGAAGAAGAACAAGAGAGAAGAGGAAAAACACAAAAAAAGGACAGAATATGGGTAGCAGTTAAGAGTATGAGTGTAGGAGAAAGTATTTGCTATAGTGGCTAGGCTGCTGCTTGGGGTACCAGCCACCCATATCAGAGAACCTGGGTTCAAGTCCTGGCTCCGCTCCCAATTCTACCTTCCTGCTAAACATGCACCCTGGGAGGCAGCAGTGATGAATCAAGTAGCTGAGTACGTGCTATCCACATGAGACCTGGATTCAAATTCCAACTCCTGGTTTTGGTCTGGCTCAGCCCCGATGGTTGTGCTGTTGTGGGCATTTGGGGATGTGATCCAGTGGGTAGGAGTTTCTGAATCTCTCTCTCTCTCCATTTCTCTCTGCCTTTCAAATAAAAAAAAATTTTAAAAATTAAGAAAGAGTATACATGTAGTATTTAGGAAGACAGGTAAAATCTTACCTGTACCTATAAATCTATAATCTTAGACAAGTTATTTTCTGAAGTTTCCTCAATGGAATACATGCTTAATGAAATCCATATCATAAGATTATCATGCAGATTACATGAGATAACACATGTAAGAGCCTGGCAAGTAGTAGGTACTTGATAAAGAAAATATACTTAACATGTGCTGAGTGGCTACAAGAAGCCATATGTTATTCTAGGTTGATAATCTATACCACTTTAGGCTTAATTTTCATTATTATTAATCATTATCAACATCAAATAAAGAAGAAGAGAAGGAAAAGAGAAGAATCTTGAATTCACGTTAGAATCATTAAGGGCCTTAGAACTGCCAAGTCAAACTGCATAATCTTACAGATGCAAGAACCGACAGCCACAGGGATGAAGTGATTTGCACAGGATCATTTGGCTCTTAGCAGTATCCAGACTAGATTCCCAGGTACAGGAGGTAGGAGATGTAGGTAGAAAGGGTTCCTGGATGTTGTGGGAGGGGTAATTCCATGAGAACTGACCTTGCCCACCACCACCTCAGGCAGTCAGCACCCCATCCCACCCCGCCCCAGCCCTCAAGAGGAGTGTGACTCCTGTTCTTTGGTGCTCTGCTCCGTCATCCACAGGCTCGTAATTAAAAGGGAAGAGATATGCCTTTGGTTTCTGAGACCATCATTAAGAATCCAGTGAGCCACAAGCAAGCAGGCAAGCAAGCAGGAAACCCTGGATTACTGCTAAGCCCCTTGCTCTACAGACACTCCTCAGAGAATGCTGTGGGTCCCGGGAAGAGGAACCTGAGCCAGCCTCAGGGAGCTCGCCAGCGCTTCATCTGCCTGGGGAATCTCAGCTTAGGGAACATTATCTTTTCTCTGATAGGCACTGTGATGATTCACATTCATTCCCACAAAGTGTCAGAAAAGCCTGTGAAGTGGTAATAACCAGGCTTCTTAATGCATTCCCAATATCAAAAATCAACTTAATTAAGTAGGGTTATTTTTTTTCCTGAGCAGCAATCACACTTTAATTAATACTCTATTAAAATGAATTCTAGGGGGAACAGAAGCATGCACACACCTAATGAGTTCCTCTGCCAAGGGCGTTATTACAGAGGCTGTTAAATGGGCCCCTCACTGGCCACACACTCCATTTCAGTGCCTATGTTCATCAGAGTTGGAAAGCAACCACGGGTCTGCATCCTCCACCTCTCCATAGCCCTTTGCCCTGCTGGACATGCAGTATCACCCATCCTCCTTGCTGTTGCCACTTGGAGAACAATTCAGACAGGGATTGAAATCCAGCTGACCTGCGCCCTCATGGGGTAGGGAGAAACCTCCAACCTCTTCCTTCCCTGTCCCTACCCCCGAACCAGGCAAGGTGAAGACTATCTGTAACATCACTCTGCTGTAGACCACCATTAAGACAGCAGAATCCCCCACTGAAAAAACAAAACATAGAACACATTTGTAAACTCTGTGTGCCCCTTGCTGGTAGCAAAGATAGCTGATTAAAGTTCTAGGGCACTGAAATTGGGAGAAACTAGGTGCGGGGTGGAAAGAGTCAGTGTTTTTCTATTTCCTCTTGCATTGACTATTTCTAAGACAGGGGCTCCAAGATTTCTCCAGCTGCAGACAAAATGCTCTTCCAGACCCCCCAACCTCCCCCATACCACCACCACCTGCTCTCATGGCCCCTGTCCCCACTAGGGATTATGGCAGGGAATTCCTTCCCATTCTGATAGAGATCATGCAGTTTTGGGGAGCTGACTGTTAGGATCACAGCTTCAGGAGGTGAGTGACATCCAGTCCCAGGATGGGGTCAGGCATGGGGACCATTATACCAAAAGGTTAACCTGACCTCTGCCAGGGCCCAACGCCCTCTCCCCAGCCCTTACCTCCTTGGTGTGCGTGTGGAAGGAGACGGACATGTCCAGGAGAACCTTGCGCTGCTCCACCCGGCGTACAAAGTCTTGGATGCGCACCTCCAGGTGTCGAGCTGCCTTGTAGATCTCCTCCGGGTCACATTCCCCCGTCTGAGCCAGCTGCTCTGCTGCTTCTAGGAGCTTGTCCGCGTTGGTGTAGGTATTCTGCCAGCAACAACAGTGAGGCAACGTCAACTTGCAGTCAGGAAACGAGCTTCGCGCCTTCCCGCAGCCCACCCTGGGGCTCCCCCGGGTTGGCGCAGAGGGGCGTGGGCGCGAAGCCGACAGTTCCCTGGTCTGGCACCGAGGCACTGCACGCAGGGCTGGCACAATGCCTCGCAGCAAGCTCGCAGCCTGCCCGGCTGCTCGGCACAAGCGGGCACTAGCCAGTTGCCTTGGCTCCTCCAGGGACTTCTCAGAGGCGCAATGTGCCTGGGAAGAAGCAGGCAGGTCTGCGAGAAGCTCCATGCCCCGTCTGCTGCCTGTCCCCAACCCTGAAGAGGAACCATCATTGCCCTCACATCTCAGGCTGCAACTGCCGGAGTGGGAAACAGCACATCCACACGGAGGGCTGGCTTCTGTGTGAGCACACCGGGGAGACTAACTGAGAGACTTTGCTTTTCCCAAGTCCCATCACCGCTGGTGTTTATCTTTTGGAGCAGAGCTATCTCTGGAGGGGGAAGGGGTCAGCCACTCCATGGAGCTGACACAGGAAGTGGCCACAGCCAGAGGGAGGTGACGCATGCTATTCCCCCAGAGACCAGTGAGGGCTAAATGCCTTCAGGGAGATTGGGGAGGAGTCTGGTGCCCACACACATGAACATGCACACACACATACACACACACAGTCTCCAACCTCTGCTATACACACTGTGGTATTCTCTAGAACATTTTAAAAGGAAACTAACTTGCAATTACTATGCATCAGGATGGGACTCACTATCATTATAATAGTTATTACATTATATGTCATGGTTATAATTTTTCCTTAGCAGGCTTCTCTTTTTTTAATTTTTAAAAAATATTTATTTATGTATTTGAGAGGAGAGTTACAGACAGTGAGAAGGGGAGACAGAGAGAAAGGTCTTCCATCTGCTGGTTCACTCTCCAAAGGCCACAATGGCTGGAGCTGTGCTGATCCAAAGCCAGGAGCCAGGAGTTTCTTTGGGGTCTCCCATGTGGGTGCAGGGGCCCAAGGACTTGGGCCATCTTCTACTGCTTTCCCAGGCCATAGCAGAGAGCTGGATTGGAAGAGGAGCAGCCAGGACTAGAAATGGTATCCATATGGGATGCTGATGCCACAGGTGGAGGATTAACCCCCTGCGCCACAGTGCCAGTCCCAGCAGGCTTCTCTTTAAAAAAATATCTCCTGACATATCCTATCTTAGAGCTGGTGATGCTAGTGTTCATATATGTCTTGATATCCCTAAAGTCAGCAGAGCACCCTACACAGTGGTGAACAAGTGCTTGGTGTTGAGGCTAGGACCCCAGAAGCAGAAGAAGTCAGTATCAAATACAAAGTGAGTGGAGAAATAAAATGGATTTGTGGCCAGTGGCTGCACAGTGCTTTGTTTCGTCCATGGAGATATCTCCACGTAGTTTTGGGGATTTACCTGAAGACGGGTTTTAGAGGCTAAATTGTTTCCACCCCCCACATTCACATTTTAAAGTACTAATCCCCAATATCTCAGAATATGAGCTTTTTGTATATAGGGTCACCGCAGACATAATTACATTATTAAGTTAAATTGGAAAAAGGCAGACCTCAAATCGACGGTGACCAATGTCCTTATATAAAGAATACCATGTGAAGAGACAGCCACACACAGAACAACAACATGTGAAGGTGAAGACAGTGATTGAGAGATGTATCTACAAGCTAAAGGAGGCCAAACATGGCCAACAAACTGCCAGAAGTTAAGAAAAGGCATGGAGCAGACTTCTCTTTCATATCCCTCTGACAGAAGCAACCCTGATGAAGCCTTGATCCTGCACTAACCAGCCTTCAGAACAGTGAGACAATACATCTGTTGTTGAAGCCACCCAGTCTACAGTACTTCGTTACAGCAGACCTGGGGAAGGAAAACCCTGGGGTTGAGCCTTTCTGCTCACACAGCCTCTTGATGGTACTAGCACAGACCTGGAGATCATGGGCAGGTGGTCAGCAAACACTTGTCCAGGGCCTTGAGGAATCCTGAGAGATGCCACAGGAGATCCCTAAGGAATGCTGCCTGAAATGCAGCTGTCCAAGGCAAACACTGTCCCAGTGCTGGCAAGATGGGCTTGAAGGGTTGAGGGCCAGGTTAGGGATTGTTTGTAATTTCTAGTAAACATACCCATAGCTGATGGGAGAAAACTCATTAGGAATCCCTCAAATCTTCCACTTTATACTCTAAGGAATCTCAGGAATCCTCAAAGAAAATCACTGGTTGTCTTCTTATTTTCTAGACAATTTGTGCTAAAGTAAATGTGGGCTTGCTTCAAGTTAGGTTTGAGTCCAATAAGAGATAAATTCAAAGCAAAACTGAAACGCCTACTACATCTAAGGTGCCCAATTTGTCCCATTCTAGATTTTCCTGGGTTAGCACAGCAAGTCCTGTATCCCATAAACCCTTCCAGTTCTGGGAAAGTTGGGATGAATGTTCCCCCTAATGTAGACTCACCACGTATAAAACAGATTCTGTCCCAAAGGGAACAGTCATCCTTGAGGGAGTTAACATAATGACACATGAAATGGGTATGCAACACAATAATAGATGATGAAAGGTTAAAGTTTCTTGACATGATATAGCTGCTCAGAAGAAAATGAATAGAACTGGATATAATAATGGCCAAAAATTACTGAAGTTTCATATACCAAGGACTCTTCTAAAGGCTTTTATGTCTATTATCACTTTTTTCCTCACAATAACCCTATGAAGTAGATGCAGACATTTAACCCATTTTATAGATGAAGAAATAGAGGGACAAAGAATTTCTGGTCAAGACCCTGTGTTGGATAAATGGTAGAACCAGCATTAAAGCTTTATTGTCCAACTTCAGAACTCAAGCTCCAAGCCATTACACTGCCTTTCATTTTCCAGGATATAGGCCTGAGGATGGGTAGGGTTTAGCAAAACAGTAGGAGTACAGGACTCTCATTTTTTTTGCGCTCAGAGTACTCAGTGTCGAGATCAGACTACAGCCACTACCACAACCTCACAGTAACCATGTGTGTCCATGGGTTCTCCCTATTGGTCTAGGAGCTCCTTTAAGGTAGGTTCTATGTCTCATTCATCTTTTTGGTTCTTTCTTGGTAGAAATTGTGGCTGGGGCACCACAGGCTCTCTACATGTGGATTGAAGGAACAAGATACAGAGAAGAGAATGAGCATGGCATGTCTGGATTAGTTGAGCCAACCTGAACTTGTAAAGTGGAAAGAAATCAGGTTGGATAAGGAAGGGAAGAATTAATGATAGATTTTATAGCGATAAAGGTATAATAAAGATAGGTGGGAGGGTCTGGGGTCCCTGCTCCATCTATTGCCAAGCTTTCCTCCTATTACTATCAGGAAGGTTTCTTTAAAACTCAGAACCAGTCACATCTCTCTACTACTTAAACCTGTTCTGCAACTTCCCACTCCTTTGAGGGAAAAATGCATGAACATACCATGCAAGGCACTTCTGATTTTACACTTCAGCCTCACATTGCTCCCCTACAAACAGCGTGTGAAGTAAATCACTTACATTCCCAGAAACTCATTGCACTGAACCTTGCCTCTGTGCCACTGCACATACTTCCTTCTGTCTGGGTTGCCCTTCCCTGCACTTGTATACTTGATTGACTGAAAAACAACTTTTAAGACCAGTCCTGGCATCACCTCCTTCAGGAAGTCCACTCTTATGCTCCCTTCTCTTCCAAGGATCCCAGAGTGGTCTTTACTGACCCCTCCATGACACTTGTCATATTCTAAAGTAAATGTTTGCTTTTCTCATCCATGTTCTATTAACCTCTTTCTCTGAGTGCCTGGCACCAAGTAGTGCTCTATAAATATTTAATGAATGAATTAATAAATTAAATAATACATCAATCCTCACTAATCCTAATATTCAACTCTTGGTCCTCATCAACTACCCAGTACAAGACCTTACATGCTGGAATTCACATTCAGTCCCATTTGATTTATCCTATCTCCTGGCATATCCTTAAAATAAGAATGTGCTTAGAGAATATCAACTACCTATTACCAAAGCAATTTGTTGACCTCTGTCACTGCTACTAAATTTGGGCAAGGATCATAACAGACTTCTCATCTTCTCACCAAACCAATAATGGCTTCTGTCGCAGGGCCAGAGTCTGACCTCATTCTGAGTATCATTCTTAGGCATTCATTGGTTTCCCAGCCTCTTAGACCCTGCCATGGACTTTGGGCTCTTAGCTATATGAGAAATCTTCAATAAATTCATGGAAAATGCATGTTCTGAAAAATTATGCATGGATTTCAAAAATTTTACACCAGAATAAATGTACCTTTTAATTTTTTTTCTTTTTGAAGTACCCTTCTATTTCCCAACTGAAATGCCAAAAATGGGTTATGAGTGCTGGGATAGTGACATTTCTGCCACTGGGGTTTTTAGGCAAGACCTACAATAGCCAGAGCTCCAGAATCAGAAATGTGGACTGCAGCTCCTGTTATTCCCTCCTGTACGCCACACCCCTGTGCCAAGCAGTGGAGATGTCCTAGATAATCTGGGCTGTAAGTTTAACTTCAACCTCCCATGGTAGCCTTAAGATATTGCTTTTTTTGTTTGTTTGTTTTCTCCTCAGGGAAAAAGGAGAACATTCTAGGATAACTTGTCTCTAAAAATATAGGAATCCCAGCAACATAGGTATGATTTCAGACTCCCAGAGCGGGATCAGAGGGGCAGGGAGCAGGCTATTTAAAGGCAAGGGTGGGAGAAAAAGTGAATAAAAACATCTCTGGAGTCCAGAGTCAGCTTGGTAAAAGGTGTCAGCACCTTGGCCCTGTGCCCTGGGGTAAGGAAAGGATGAGGCCCAGAACCCACACTTGTTATTCAAGAGTCAGTTTGGACTGGAGAATAGGGCTATCAGAGGAGCAGGAGCTAACCTCCTCCCAAGGCCCGCAGGATCGGAACAAGAGGTCGTAAAGGACAAGGGGCAAAAGGAACAGAAGCATTAAAGGCAAAGGAGAAATGGAAGCACTGGTATTGGAAGAGCACAGACTTGTCTCCAGATCTTGATGTTGATGAGTGGCACAATCAAAATAATATCCAAAATCTCTTACATTTCTTCTTACCCTCTCTGGGACAGATTTGAAGAGAATCACCCCTATGTGAGGAAGTGACCAGAGGCACCTGCAAGGTCTGAAGGTGGTGGTGCCCAGCACCCACACAGGACTAAGAGTAACACCCATTCCCACCAGTCAGCCCGAAAAGCCTCACAGTTCATGAAGCATGGGTAGAGCACTCAGAAGGGTCTTGCCTAGGCAGTGGTAAAGAGCCCCAGACTGAGCACTGCTGTCATCCTACCCAGGAGATTTTGAGAGAAAAACCTGAAAGGATTAAAAATTTCCCAAGGAAATTAGCCAAGTCACAGAAAAATCTTGGACATATTTATAAGAATACAGAAATATCCATGACAAAGTAAAATTCACAATGTCTGATATCTAATAAAATTATCATGTATGCTAAATAGTAAGAAAATACAACTTATGACAAGGAGAAAATCAATCAATCAAATCTTTTATATTTGTGTGCTAAGAATAGCAGACTAGGATTTAAAAATGGTTACTATAGTGGTATTTCATATGCTTGGGAGTAAAGTAGAGATGCTAGTGTGTGGTACAGAGGTTTAGACATCATTTGGGATGCTTGCATACCACATCAGAGGGCCTCAGTTCAAGTCCCTACTCTGTTCCTGAATCCAGTATCCTGCTGATGTATACCCTGAGACACAGCAGGTGATAGCGCGAGTGCTTGGGTCCCTGCCACCCATGTGGGAGAACTAGACTGAATTCTACATTCCTGGCTTTGGCTTGGACTAGCCCTGGCTGTTGCGGGCATTTAGAGGGTGGGCCAGTAGATGTAAGGTATCTATCCCTCTGCCTTTCTAATAAAATTAAAATGAAAGATTAATAAACACGATAATTGAAAAAAGAGAATTAGAAGGCATTAAAAAATCCTTGCACTTCTAGAGATGAAAAATACACTGGATGGTGTTAATAGCACTTGAATATTGAGAAGAAAAGATTACTGAACTTGGATACATAGTGACAGAAATCACTCAAACTAAAATCTTGAGAGGAAAAAAAATTTTTCAAAACAAAGCATCAGTGAGCTTGGGACAACTTCATGCAGGTTATTATTCATGTACATAAAATTCCTAGAGGAAAAGAGAAGGAAAAGGTATTTCAAGAAATAATGACCAAAAAATTTACAAATTTAACACAAACTACAAATCCACAGATCTGAGAACTCAACAGACCCTCAATACAAGAAATATGAAGAAAATGATACCAAGGCACATAAAAATCAAAGTGTGTGTTGGGGAGAATGTAAAAAGACAATCTTAAAAGTAGCCAGAAGTAAAAAGACATGCTGCATACAAGTAAGGATCGCAGCAGGCATTTCATCAGAAACAGCACAAGCAAAAAGGCAGTGAAGGGGCTGGCACTGTGGCACAATAGGTTGAGCTTTAACCTGCAGCATCAAGATCCCATATGGGTGCTGGTTTGTGTCCAAGCAGTGAAAAATGGCCCAGTCGTTGGGCCCCTGCACCCACGTGGGAGACCTGGAAGAAGCTCCTGGCACCTGGCTTTGGATCAGCCCAGATCCGCTGTTGCAGACTTTTGGGAAGTGAACCAGTGGAGGGAAGACCTATTTCTCTATCTCTTCCTCTCTCTCTATAACTCTGCCTCTCAAATAAATCTTTAAAAAAAAAAAAGCCAGTGAGACATCTTTACAGTACTTAAAGTAAAGTGTTGAACTAAAATCCAGGCCCAGCACAAATATTTTTCAAAAGCAAAGGTGAAAATAAACAATTTTTAAAGTGTTCAAAGCTGAAAGAATTTTTCACCAATACATTTGCATGAAATGTTAATGGAAGAAATGTTAAAAGTGGTGCTTCCTTCAGGGAGGAAGAACATGGTAGCAGTAGAAATGCAGATCCACACACAGAAATAAAGAATCCTGGAAATGCTAACTATATGGGTAAGTACATAAGTGTTTTGTCTTATTATTTAAATATCATTAAGAGATAATTGACTGTTTAAACAACAAATAATGACAATGTAGTGTGTGGCTTATAGCACATGCATAAGTAAAATATATGTCAAAAGCACAAATTTCAGAAAGGTAGAAATGGAAGTATACTATTATAAGACTCTTATACTATATGCAAAGAAGTATAATATTACTGAAGGTAAATTGTGGTAAGTTAAGATACTATAACCATTAAAATAACAAAGTTATAGGTAATAAGTCGAGAAAAGAGAGAAAATGGAATCACAAAAATGCAATTAACCAAAAAAAAAAAAAAAAGAGGGTGAAAAAGCAGCAAAAAACAGGTGAAACAAATAGGAAAAAGTAACAAGCTGGTAACAAAAATATATCAATAACCACATTAAACATAAATTATTTAAATATCACAGTCCAAAGGCAGAGATTTTCAGATTGGAGGAAAAAAAGTCTGAATTATATGTTGCTACAAAAGATACATCTTAAATATAAAGACACAGCAGGTTAAAACCAAAAGCATGGAGAGGCTGGTGTTTTGATACAGTGGTTTCAGCTGCTATGATGTCAGTATTCCATATTAGAGTGTGGGTTCAAGTCCTGCTGCTCCACTTCTGCTCCAGCTCTCAGCTAATGTACCTGGGAAGACAATAGATGATGGCCCAAATGCTTGGGTCCCTGCACCCATGTGGGAGAACTGGATGAAGCTCCTGGTTCTTGGCTTCAGCCTTGCTCAGCCCTGGCTATTGCTACCATTTGGGGAATGAACCAGCACAAGGAAAACAGATCAAAATCGATCAATCAGTCAATCTCTCTCTCTCTCCCTCACCCTCCAGCCATCACTCTGCCTTTCAAATCAATAAGTAAATGATTTTTTGAAAAAATTTAAAAGAAAACAGTATAGCATAATAGAACCAATCAAAAGAAACAAAAGCTGAGTGGCTATATCAATATCAAACACAGTAGATTTCAAACCAAATAACATTACCAAGTACAAAGAAGGCCATTTGATAATGACCAGTGAGTCAATTTATCAAGAATATTTTGCAATTTGGGACATGCTCAAGCTGACTTGCCCCAAACGGTAGAGTTAGAGACATACCAGGGGATTCCAATTCAATCCCATCAAGGTGGCATGTACCAATGCCATCTCACTAGTCCAAGTGATCAATTTCAGTTCACAATAGACCATAATGATAGGACTAAGAGCCAAAGGGATCACATAAACAAGACTAGTGTCTGCAAATACTAACTGATAGAATATAAAAGGGAGAGAATGATCCAACATGGGAAGCGAGATACACAGCAGACCCATAGAATGGCAGATGTCCTAAACAGCACTCTGGCCTCAGAATCAGCCCTTAAGGCATGCAGATCCAGCTGAAAAGCCCATGAGAGTATTTCAGGCATGGAAAGCCAAGACACTCTGGCAAAAAAACCAAAACCAAAACCAAACAAACAAACAAAAACCACCTAAATGAAAGATCTCTGCAAGTGAGATCCCAGTGGAAAGAACAGGTCATCAAAGAAGGAGGTATCTTTCTCTGAAGGGAGGAGAGAACTTCCACTCTGACTATGACCTTGTCTAAATATGATCAGAGTCGGTGAACTCAAAAGGCTTCCATAGCCTTGGAATCTCATGACTGGAGCATAGGGAGATTACTGATGCCATAAACAGGAGTGTCAATTTGTAAAGTCAACAACAGGAGTCACTGTGCACTTACTCCTCATGTAGGATCTCTGTCCTTAGTGTGCTGTACATTGTGATTTAATGCTATAACTAGTACTCAAACAGTATTTTTCACTTTGTGTTTCTATGTAGATGCAAACTGTTGAACTCTTTACTTAACATATGCTAAACTGATCTTCTGTATATAAAGAGAATTGAAAATGAATCTTGATGTGAATGGAAGGGGAGAGGGAGCGGAAAAGGGGAGGGTTGCGGGTTGGAGGGAAGTTATGGGGGGAAGCCATTGTAATCTATAAGCTGTACTTTGGAAATTTATATTCATTAAATAAAAGTTAAAAAAATAATCCTAAACACGTATGTATCTACATTTCAATATATATGAAGCAAAAATTTATAAACCTGCAAGGAACAATGGACAAATCCACAATTATAGTCAGATTTCAATGTGTGCTCTCAATTATTAATGAAACAAGTCGATGGGAAATTAGTAAGGATATAGATTGTAACAATCTCAACCAACTTGACCTAATTTGTATAGGACATACTACCCAACAATGGTAGTATGGTACTTTTCTTTTATACCAATTATAAAGCATATTCTGGGTCATAAACCAAATCCCAACACATTTAAAGGGATGCAAGGCCGGCACTGTGGCTCACTAGGCTAATCCTCCGCCTTGCGGCACCGGCACACCGGGTTCTAGTCCCGGTTGGCGCGCCAGATTCTGTCCTGGTTGCCACTCTTCCAGGCCCGCTCTCTGCTGTGGCCAGGGAGTGCAGTGGAGGATGGCCCAAGTCCTTGGGCCCTGCACCCCATGGGAGACCAGGATAAGTACCTGGCTCCTACCATCGGATCAGCGCGGTGCGCTGGCCGCAGAGCGCCGGCTGCGGTGACCATTGGAGGGTGAACCAACGGTAAAAGAAGACCTTTCTCTCTGTCTCTCTCTCTCACTGTCCACTCTGCCTGTCAAAAAAATAAAGGGATGCAAGTCATATGAAATATTTAATATTCTCTCTGACTATAATGTAATTACATTAGAAGCTAATGATGGAAGTATATCTGGAAAATACTCAAATTATTAGAAGTTAAACAACTCTAGTCGAAATAGCCCACAGTTCAGAGAAGGCAGTATCAGCTAACCAGGGGGCTACAAAATGCAACAGATTCTGTTAGGTTCTTTATGTACATTATCTTCAAGTTTTATGGCTAAAAAGCATATATTAGGTATTATTAATTTCACTTTACAAACAAAAAACCCTCATGATCAAAGAGGTAAGATAACTTAAAGAATGTTACAAAGGGGTGAGCAATATGGCACAGTAGGTTAAGGTACTGCTTAGGATAAACCCACATCCCATATTGCAGCACTAGTTCATATTCTAGCTACTGTGCTTCCAATTTAGCTTCCTGCTGATGTATATTGGGAGATGGAAGAGAAAGGTTCAAGTGTGTGAGCCCCTGCCACCCATTCGGGAGACCTGAGTGGAGTTCTGAGCTCTTGGCTTCAGCCTGACCCAGTTCTGGCTATTGTAGGCATTTAGGGAGTGAACAAGCAAATGGAAGGTATTTCTTCTTTCTCTTTCTCTATTTATCCATCTCTCTACATTTGCCTTTCAAATAAACAAAAATAACGTAGGAGATGTTACATAGCTAGAAGATGGTAAGCCAAGTCTAACTGTAATCTCCAAATATTTTTCACTGAATCATATGCTTCTATAACACCCAATACAAAATCTCCATCTTTTTTGTGAATCTATTACATTGTACTATACTCACTCCTGAGGCTTGGATTTTAAATCACCACATTGTAATTGGTCATTTGTTACTTCCATTTTTTAATGGGTATGGTGAACAATACACGTCCAATTTGTACACGTTGTTTTTCAGAAAGAATTGCATTCTCTTTCAACAAGAATCCTATTGTATTCACTTTTTCTACCTCAACCACTCATCAATGTACCTAGTGGGTGTGGTGCTCTCCTTTCATCATTCACTCAACCCCAAAACTCTATGGCCCAGCAGCTTGTCATCATAAGGCTTTGATGAGAATGTTTTTCTCGTCTCATAATGTAGGCAGTCCCCAGTTAAAAATGAATAGTGATCCAAAAGTTCCTTTGTAAGTTATCTTCCCAATATAAAGAAAATTAATGGAGCACATATTATGTTTAAGGTACAGTACAGGGGTGAGCATTACGGTTCAGTGGGTTAATCCACCCCCCATGACACCCACATCCCCTATCAGAATGCCAATTAGAGTCCTGGCTGCTCCACTTCTGACCCAGTTTCTGCTAATGCGTCCTGAGAAGCAGCAGGGGATGATTCAAGTAGCTGGATTCCTGTTACTCATGAGGGAGGTCTGGATGGAGTTCTAGGTTCCTGGCTTCGGCTTGGCCCAGCCAACTTTTGCAGGCATTTGGGAAGTGAACCAGCAGATGTAAGATCTTTCTCTCTCTCTGCCTTTCAAGTAGATGAAAATAAATAAACATAAAAAATAAAGTACTGATATAGTGAATTGTCTAGAATCCATGAAGGTGATATAGAAAATGCTTTTCAGTTTTCATGCTGGAGCACCAGGAACACATTCTCCTCCATCTGTTGGTCCTGGCAGGAAGGAGGGGGTCGACTCCAGCGGTAGGAAAGTGGTCTTTGGTGGAAGGCAGTAGGAAGGAAAGGGGGGGGGAACCTCTCTGTGCATCGGTGATAGATTTGTCCACCGTGTGACATCTGTAGGAAGGACAACATCATGCTAGGAGCCCTGAATAATGGAACAGCAGTTGCTTCCATTAGGGTAATTTACAAAAGAGCACTTCAAAAACCTTGTGGGAAAAGTGGAGTTAAAAGATGAATTTATTTTGGTGCAAGATTTAAAAAAAATACATAGTTTTTTTTTATAATGGGCATTTTCCAAAAGCTTTTTGAAGTATACTTTTATGTCTCAATAAGGAGTATCTAATGAATAGTCCTCATCAGATGCTCCTTAAGCTAGAGACTCTGTGCAAATCTTCAGTTATAATTGGGATTGGTTCCAAAAATAACTAATGTAGACAACACCTCCCAACACAAATAGGGTGCTGAGCTTATTTCTGGGAACCTAAACACCAACTTTATCACATTTTCATATGAAACATCACCCTGTTTCTTCTCATGCTCAGCTCTACTTGTGGAAAAGTGTTTTCTTCCTTATATGTAAAACGTTTCAGCACCTTTCCCTATAAATGGCATATTTTCATAACTCCACATTGGTAAAGTAGTTTTATGTTCCTATGGTCTAACTATCTTAGTCTGTTTTTGTATCTATAACATAGCATCTGAAACTAGGTAATTTTTATCTAACAGAAATCTATTGACTCATGGTTCTAGAGGCTTGGATATCCAAGATGGAGATACCCAAATCGAGTGAGGACCTTGTATTTTTCTTAGTTTTTAGAAATTTACTTATTTGCAAGATAGAGAGTGAGAGAGCATTCCCATCCACTGGCTCACTCCCAAAATGCCTGCATTTGCTAGGGATGGGCCAGAGCCCAAGCTGGGAACCAGGAACTCAATCCAGGTATCCCACATGGGCAGCAGGAACCTAAGTACTTGAGCCATCACCACTTACTCCCAGGGACTGCATTAGCAGAAGTGGGAGTCAGGGGTCAGGAGTGAGAGCTGGGAATTGACTCAAGGACTCTGATGTGGAACAGGGATGTCTTAACCACTAAGCTAACCACTTGCTCCTAGTGAGGACCATGGCAGAAGATGAAAGGGCCAAGAGAAGTCTAAAGTTGCCTCCTTATATGGCACCAACTGCTATTAAAGTGGAGACCTCATAGTCTAATCACTTACTCAGTGTACCACCTCTTCATACTGATACAATGGGAATTAAATTCCAAATTGAATTTCAATTTTGAAGGAGACAATCCACCCAATGCACTAACTTTCTGTGTTTAAGAATATTCCTGGGGCTGGCACTGTGGTATAGTAGGTTAAGCCTCTGCTTGCAGTGCTGGAATCCTTCATGGGCACCAATTCCAGTCCCAGATGCTCCACTTCCGATCCAGCTCCCTGCTGATGGCCTAGGAAAGCAGCGGAAGATGGCCCAAGTGCCTGGGCCCATGTGGGAGACTGGAGAAAGATCCTGGCTCCTAGCTTTAGATCAGCCAAGTTCCAGCCATTGCAGCCATTTGGGAAATGAACTAGTAGAATATTCCTAGGCCTGGAAATTCTGAGAAAAGCAGTTGTTCTTTGAAGGGGTGTTCCCACTTTCATGGATTCCTTTTCTTTCTAGTATGCATTAACCTTCATTTACATATTGTGCTTTAAAGGAAATTCAATGTATTTCCTCTTGGCTATAGTCTGAAAGCTGAATATCTAGTCATTATCAGGTAAGAGAACAAAATAAATAATGAGAATTAACTGTTACTATGCTTTCTGCTGAATAAAATAACAACAATGAAGCCTTGTTCCTATAATTTGCAATCCTAGAGTTTGCAAATACAGGCTACAAGTTATGACTTGATCAAAAATGCCAGGTCCAGCCAGTTAAGAAAAGGTCAGCCCAGAGTACAGAAAATATGAACACCCTCTGGAGACTGAGAATCAAAGCCGTGGAGAACTTTTTCCTTGACCCCTCCCCAGCTACCCCTCCATGGCAAGAGGAGCTGCATAGGGCAGCCCAGGAGAGTCGAGGCTGACACTTAGACTGGAGCACAAAAAACATGGCGCAGACAGGAAGGGGACTAGAGGCCAACACTGAGGACAAAGCAGGGGGAACAAGTAGAGAGCAAAGAGAGTTGAGAAAGGAGGAGAGCTTAACCTGGAGAGCACCATGCAGAGACACAAAGCTCTGAAACTGAAGAAGGAAGTGTCTTATCCCCCTCCCGCTGGGTGGGCCCCAGACGTAGCCAGCTGGCATTAACACCGCTGCTGGGAAGCACCTGCCATGCCAGAAGCTGATAACACACATCTCCCCTCCTCTGGCTACAGCTGCCTCACTCTCCTTAAATCGACAAAGAACAAAGAGGAACATGGAGAAGAAAGTGGACAACACCATTGTAGAAATGAAAAAAGAGAGACCTGAGTGTTCAGTCACAGAGACATAGAATGCCCAGTGGTCTTGGCCCTGCAGAAATCCATTCTCACCTGGAATTCTGGAAGCCAAGGAAACAAGCAGCTGGTAAGACAGCATCTCCACAGAACAGAACAAGGCCACCTGCTGCAGGCTTTGGCAATTCCAGAGATAAGGGGGGGAAATGTACCCAAAGCAATGTTCTGTCTCAAAAGATCTAACTTTGCAGTGTTGCTGTTTTTCCTGTTTTCCATATTCTAAGTTTGGCTCCAAGTGGGAGGCAGTGGGTGTGAGAGGGAGAAGGCAAGACTTGGGAGAGAGAAGACAGTTGGCTTGAAATTACTGCTGAAAACTGGGGCTTGCGGATGTATTTTTCTCCTCTGTTTCACTCCTTAAGGGGGCACAGAAAGGAAAAGGCTGTGCCTGACCCTGGGAAGCATGGGTCAGATGTGACCAAAGCAAAGTGTGGGCCAAACCCACACTTATGTTTCCATTCCAAGATACATAGTGTTCCTTCAAGTGCTTCCAGTTCTTATCACAAACAGCCCTGTGGATCCAGGGCTGCCCACAATCTAGAGGGCTCTGTAGGGAACCCACCACCTCTCAGCTAAGAGCAGAGGCCGCTGGTCCACTCAATGATGATGTTCCTGATCATTTTCCACCTTTCCAGATGCTGGAGTCTTCCAATCTGTCTTATCCCATTTATGTTCCTACAGCACAATGCCTTTGAGTGGGTAGCTTATAAATAACAGAAATTTATTGCTCCAAGTTTAAGGTCAAGGTGTTGGCAGATTCAGCATCTGGTGGGGGCCTGCTTCCTAGCACAGATGGTGCCCCTTTGCTGTGTTCTCTTACAGTGGGAGGATCGAGCTGGCTCTCTGGGGTCTCTTTTATAAAGGCACCAATCTCACTCATGAGGGCTCTTCCCTGATGACCCAATCACCTCCCAAAGGCTCTCCCTCTGAATACAATCCCACTGGGGATTAGGTTTCAACATATGAGTTTGGGTGAGACACAAACATTTAGCACATACTGTTCCCTGCCCCTGTATTAACCTTAGCTAACCTTCCTCAGTTTGACCTACATACTGTGTGGGACAGAGTTTCTCAACAGCAATACTGTTAACATTTTGGGCTGGATAATTTTTTGTCTGGGGTACTCTTATGGACTGAATTGTGGTCCCCCAGATAACATGGAAGCTCTAACCCACAGCATCTCAGAATGGCATCTTATTTGGAAATGGTATCGTTATAGATGTAATTAAAAAGATAACATTCTGGAATAGGATAGACCCATAATGTAATATGACTGATGTTCATATAAAAAGATGGCCAGGTGAAGACACATACTCAAGGAGAACATCATGTGACATGAAGACTGAGACTGGGTGACATTGCTACCTGCTAAGGATGGCCAAGGCTGCTAGCAAAAACCACCAGAAATTAGAGGGTAGGCCTGGATCAGACACCTGCACGGCCCTGAGAAGGACTCTGACTCTTAAAGCCCTGAACTGCGAGACAACACATTTCTGTTATCTTAATGGACCCCGTTTGTGGTTCTTAGTTACAGCAGCCCTAGGAAACAAAGGCAGGACTTGTCCTGTGCATTGGAGGAGGTTTAGCAGCATCCCTAGCCTTCTCCATAGGATGCCCAAAACAACTCCTGCCCCAGATATCATCACTAAAAATGTCCCCAGATGCCAATATTATTGAGAGGTGGGGAGCTAGCCAAACTGCCTTCCAGTGGAGAGCCAATGTTCCAGACCATATGACCATACAGGAAGCACAGTGAAGGAGACAGCACAACCCTTTCAGCTTGAAGCATCTTCCTTATAATCCTTCCAATGGCAGTAGCCTCAAAGAACAATCTAATTCTGTGACTCTCACAGGACTAGGTACAGATGTTAACGGGGTGAGAGTGGGATGGAGAAGGAGCTTGTGGGGAAAATACAGTGCTCAGGCCCTACCCCAGGAGTTCTAAATCAGGAAGTGCTGGTGGAGGCACTAGAGGAGCAGTTGGCAGCCACACGCTGCAGAAGCTCTCCAGAAGAACCACAAACTGGGTCCATTAACAGAAATGTGTTGTCTCGCAGCTCAGGGCTTTAAGAGTCAGAAGAAGTTGTAGCTACTCATCTATCCTCCAAACTACACATCCACAGGCAGGGCTCAACACAGGGCTCAACTTAGGAGGCAACAGAAATCTAGTCTTTTGCCTTAAAATGTATACAGTTATTGAATGAATGGCACTGGTCCTGAAGACCAGCAAACTTCAGAACTAAGGCCTGTGGTGAATTAGTCACTGTACTCAGTAGTTTAAATACACTGACCATGGTTTATAAAAGTGAAAAACTGGAAACAACTAAAACGTTTAACAGTAGGGAAACGCTTCACTACACTGTGGCATATCCTCATCATAAAGTATCATGCATTCACTACAATTATGTTTTCAAAGAATAGTTAGTAAATGAGGGAATACTCCTAATGTAATGTTAAATGAAGAAATCAGGATAAACAATAGTATCATTTTAATTTTATTTCTATCAAAAAAACTACTAGATACTGACGGCTGCCAGTTTTGGATTAACTCACAAATATTACATGTAGTAGATTATGCTTTTATACCATGTTACAGATAAGAAAGTAAAAGAACTTGAGCAGCTCACGTAACTAGTAAAGAGTGGATGTCACTCTGGCATTCACGTTTGTTTGATCCAAGCAAAATATTCTTAGTATTCTGTGCTGAACAAAAAATTTTCAAAAAATATTAAAATTGGGGTCAGCACTGTGGCATAGTAGGCTAAGCCTCTGCCTGCAGCATCAGCATCCCATATGGGTACCGGATCATGTCCTGGTTGCTCCTCTTCTGATCTAGATTTTTGCTTATGGCTTGAGAAAGCACTAAAAGATGTCCCAAGTGCTCGGGTCCCTGCAGTCACATGGGAGACCTGGAAAAAGCTCCTGGCTCCTGGTTTCAGATCGCCTTAGCTCCAGCTATTGTGGCCATTTTGGGAGTGAACGAATGGATGGAAGACCTCTCTCTGTCTCTCCCTCACTCTCTCTCTAACTCTACCACTCAAATTAAAAAAAAATTCTAAAAAGTAAATAAATATTAATATTAGTTATCTCTAAGTAATATTAGGGATGAATTTTCTTTTCTACCACTTTTTTATTTTCCATTTCTTCTATGGTGAATATATATTACTTTTACTTCAGAAAAAATTTATAAAAATCACTTAAAGTATATACATTATAGGAGTGGACATTTGGCCTAGTGGTTAAGTGGCCAGTTAGGTTGCCTGCGTTCCATATTGGAGCACTTGGGTTTGAGTCTCAGTCCTGGCTCCAGCTTCCTTCTAATGCAGATCCGGGGAAGAAGCAGTGATGGCCCAGTAACAGGGCTCCTGCCACCACTGCATTTTAAAGCTCCAAGGTTATCAACCTTGGGAGGGTGGGCTTGAGGAATGCGAGTGGAGAAATAATTTGCATTTTAAAAGATTTATTTATTTATTTAAAAGGCAGAGTGACAGAGAGAGGGACTGAAGGAAGCAGAGATATTCCATCTGTCTACCACTTTCCTCCCCAAACAGCCACAACAGCTAGGGCCAGGTCAGGCTGAAGCCAGGAGCCAGGAACTCCATCTGGGTTGTCACCCAGGGGTGACAGGAACTCAGTCATTTGAGTCATCATCTGTTGATTCCCTGGCACAATAGCAGGGGGCTAGATTACAAGCAGAGAAGCCAGGACTTGAACAGCACTTCAGATGAATGTGGATGTCCCGAGCAGCTTTTTAACTCACTGCACAATATCTGCTCCAGCATTTTTATTTACATAATTTGTAGTGTTTCTCTTGTTACTATAACAAATCGGAATTTCTCTAAAAATTGAAAAATACTAATAAGAGAAAATTTAAAAGAATTCAATATAGTTTTCTCAATTGACAGGCAAGAATGTGATTGCATTTAGAAATACAAACAAATTTTATTACAAATGTATTTATCTCAGAGATGGATATATTTCTTAGTTCTGCTCATCATGAAGAAACTAGAATCAGATCAACCACAGTGAAATATACAATCAGGAAACATGAATAATCCCTCTGTAGCCCCAATCAGACACTTCACCTTTCTCCATTTGGACTTCATGACATTGCTCATCACAGCTTAGAAGAAACAAGAAACATGATTTTGGTATGACAAGTATATGCAAAACAAAATCTAGTTAAAAATAATCACTTGTGAAATCCTAGAAATTATTCTCACTGGGCATAATGCCAGCATCACACACTCATGACTCTGAGGTGTCTTCCCCAGCAGTCAGAGTAAGAGATCTGTCAAGTCTGAAAATATTTAAAAGTGAGGCAGGCTCTCAGACAACTCCCCTGGAGCCTGTGTCTGAGATGGGCTGTAAGTTTTGGTAGAAAGGCTTCCCTATCATCATCCTATAAACATCAAAAGCTTAATGCCCATGGCATACAGCTGACAGCAGCACAGAGTGACAGGCACGAGTCCAGTCCTCAGGCAGCCCCATGGATGAAACTGACAAGCTGACATGGAAGGAAATGCCTAAGGCCCTTTAAATAAAATTAGCAAAATCACCATAGAGTGATGCAAAAGTGAAAGGGCTAATAGGAGTGATCTGGTTCTAGGGGAACCATACTCCCTTCTCCAGGCTTGCTGGTTCACTCTGGAACTGGCGTCTCCATGTAGCTTTCAAAAGCCAGGTTCACTTACATTTAACCTTCCCCAGGTATGCTGTTAAAGTCATCATCATCACCCAAGAGAAATGTGGCTTCTAGGCAAATGATAGTTCTGGGGCCCACAGGGGTAAGGAATATATTCTGCTTTTTGGACTTTGACCCTGATCAGCTCCCCCTGGGTGCAGGCCAGCCGTTAAATCACACTGCTGTGTTGGGCCAGACCCTCAGTGAAGGGAGAGGACAAGCTTACCTCTGCAGTGGCCCTGGGGGCATCTCCATTCATCACTGGAATTAGTGAACACTGCTGTGGGCCCTGCGGGTGAGCCATGTCCAGAATGCTCTGTACACAAGGTATGGAAAATGTAAACTGTACTTCAGAGTTTGCTGTCAATAAAAATGACATTTGAAAAGGCTCAGCATGAAGTACTCAGGGTTAAATCTTGGTCTCTACAAAATTAAATTATGTAGAACAGTTCAGTCTCCAAGGCTATGTAAGAAATGAGGTATGACAGTCATACAAATTGGTAACACAGTGCGGAGGGCACAACTAGGCAAACAAGCAGGATGGATAAGCCTGGAGATATTTTCAGAAGATGAATTTCTGAGCCAACTTTAAAGTCTAAACTGTGAACCAAAGGCAGTCATCTGCCAACAAGAGACGGGCCCAGGCAAAGGTGTAGATATGGAAGTCAGGAAGACAGGTGGGGCCTTGGTAAGGGACCCAGAGAAGTACAGTAGCAGGGTTTCTCCTTCAAGCAGGAGCTGGTGATGAAAAGCTTGGGGATGGCTGATGGCTCTTCAGAAACAATGGCTCATCAGTCTTCAGTATAGGAGTCTGAGAGCCCAGTTCTAGTCCCCACTGTGAGACAAGCCCCAAACAGGGTTTACATGGTATGGAAGGTTAATGGGAAGAGGCGTGAGGGAGGCAGACAAGAGACAGAGGATGCAAACCTACACTAAGAATTGGGCCGTTTGCACACCCTTCTTCAGCAGGGCTGGATCCAGAGAAAAGACAACATATAGCCACCAAGACTGTCAGCCAGGACTCTGGGCTCTCTGAGATGGCAGGATCCACACTTTGAAAAATGTGTTCTTTCTGTTTCCCTTCTTTAGGGATTAACCACTGGAGCATTTTCTCAGAGCTGAGAAGTTACAGAAGATGTCTCCCCACCTAAGGTCCTTAAATGAAAAGGCAAAATCCAAATGGTTAGAGGCTGGATCATGAGACAGAGAAGGGTCATGGGGCTCAGGCTTGCATCTCATCATTCGCCTCGTTATCTGCAGCTCTTGAATCTTCCATGACTGTACTCATAATCCTCAAAGTCATGAAAGCCTGGACAAGAGCCATAATAATTCCATACAAATCCACCTTAATACTAGACAAGCAAAATTAAGCAGCAGGGCAATGTGAATGGTGACACACTGAGTAAACGCAAGCTGATTAGGAAGCAGGAGAACTCCATAAAGATGATGCAAGAGCCACTGCAGTTCCCCAACCCCCACCTCCAGTGCTGTCTTGAAGGGCTGGACACGGGCTGGGATAACTCTGCTTACTCTTGAGCAGGTCATTGTGGGTCGGCTACCCGATTCCTTCTTGTTAGAAGGGTATGTAAGTAAGTGGACAGAAAGCTCTAAATACAAAGCATCATTTACAGCCACTTTTGGCCCAAAGTCTTACTGACCTAAAGTTACATAAACATCAGAACAAGGGAGAGCCTTGCTCATGAAATCATTAGGGTTAGCTTTAGAATGCAGAACGTCTCCTGACTAATCCTGCAATGCATGGGAATCTGGCCCTCAAACAGTGTTGGAAGCCCAGGGCATCAAGAGATCAGTTAAACGAAGTGATTGGTCAGCACATTCCCTCTCTTGGGAAACTCCTGGTGTGGAGCAATATCATCAATCTCTTCTGTATCTTTAGTTCCTCTTTTCCAAGTATGTTCCAAACATGATCTCATCCACTACCACCCTATCCCTTGAATAACGAGAATTTATATTTCCCCCTTGCTTCACACTGAAAGTACTTTAAATACAGTATCTTAATGCCTACTTTAACTATAATAGATATTGTTCCCATTTTATAGATGTAAAAACTGAGATTTGGCAAGGTTAGGTGACCTGTACATACAGATGAGGTTGCTCTGGACCTCACACCCAGACGTCCAATCTCTGTATCCATTTTACTGGATCTTGTTGCTCCTATAAGGAACAAGGCAGGAAGGATCTATAGCTTCCATTTTGTTGATGGGGAAACTGCGGCACTAACTTTTCAAGTGGCCTTCATGGGACACGCAGAATAAGGAAAACAAGGATTTAGGAAATTGTTCTATGTCCAGATTGTCCAATGCCATATTGTCTGGCACTCTGACGCCATGGTGCAATGTGATTTCTTGGGATAAATCCCAAACCTTTCAATTTTATAAACCTGTAAAACATCCACCTGAGTGACAGCTATAGCTGGTGAACCAATCCCAGGGTCTACATTCCAAAACCCTATCCTCATTAGCTGCATTCTTTTAAGCAAAAGAGGCTGACCTTGGGAATCTCCAAAACACTAAAGAGACCATAATTTTAGGCAGAGTCTGAACCTTGTGAAGAAGAGGAATGAAACACATCCATCATATTGATTTGGATTTCTCTTTTTAGCGCTTCTCACTGCCTCCTTCCCGTCACGATATTTTCAAATTCTAGGCATGTGAAGGACCAAAGTCCACAGGAGCTATTTCAATCTGTGTTTGGCACAGGGAGGCTCAGATATATCATACAAAATAGCCACAGTGTGAAACACCATGGAGATATGTAATTGCAGTGAAGGCTGCCAATGTTTTGTGTTGTTGGCTTTTTTATGTAGAAGGACAGCTGTAACAATCTATACTTAAACCCAAAAAAGCAGCACCTTTGGCTAGCTGGACATTTTCTTTGTGAATCCCAAGACAAATGAGGGTACTAATCCTGATGAGACTTGGTTGTCCCCTGGTACCTGCAGGAGGGCCTAAGAGCCCAGCTTCCTCTGCCGCAAACCTGGCTCCCTTTCCAGGTGGAATAACTCAGGTGGGATGATTTGTTCCTGTCAGAACCTGGCAGTGGGTTTGTCTTCTGTTCAAAATGTATGCCAAACAAAACCGGTTCATGAAAACGCCTCCAGTTCCTCATTGGCAGAGAAAAAGGACACAGATCTGCCTGTTTGGGTTGTTCTTGCTGGTTGTGTGTATTTATTTTTTGGTTTGCTTAGGATACTGCCTGGAGCTCTCACTCAGGGCTCCATGGTGCTGGTTCCATGTACTCTGAGCTGCATCAGCTGCCTCATCACCCACATTTCTCAAAAGCCCTTACCTTTCAGCCCAGGCCCTCTTGAATCACCCCTAGCACCCCACATGTTCTGTTAGGAAGGACTTGCCTTACAAAATCTCCAGGGTCTTGAGAAACACTGACCACATGGAAACACATTTGGACCAGAGCCAAGGGCTGCACCTGGGACCCTGACTAGAGCCCCTATTTCTGGAGGGGATTTCCTGGGAGGAGATGGGACAGAGATGAAAGGGAAAAGGAAGAGGAGAGAAGGAAGGAGGTGTGTGTGTGTGTAGGGTTGGGGGGATAGACTATAAATGTTATTGTTTTAAAGCCCTCTCCCCTCTCATTCCATCTACTCACTGCTCCCACCCCAGCCAATTTTAGGAACTCAGGAGGCCCTCAGGGCTGGCTCACACATGCACACCTACAGTGAGGAACTGGCAGGCTTGAGAGGTTACTTGTAAATCGCCTTTCTCTGATGCTTTCCCTTGAGAACAGATCTGAACGCTTGGCTTTAACTCAGCCCTCTGTTTTCAATGCTTAGTTGGCTTCTCTTTACACACTTATAACTGTATTTGGTTTTAATAGCCTGTAAGTTGCTAGAATCGGAGAAAGAATGAGAAGTCTTAATATTAAAGACTCTACAGCAAATAAAAAATGACATTGTAGATATGTATTTATCACCATGGATACACGAGTAAATGAGAAAAGTTGGTTACCAAGCAAATACATATACACATAAACAGAAATATCTAGAAGAATAAACACTAAGCATTAGCCACTGTTAGACAACTTAGTGGGTGGATTTTCCTGTTCTGTTTTATTTGCCTGTGTATTTCCCATATTGGAAACATGTAGCTTCATAATTAACGTTAAAAGAACCAGAGACTTCCTTTAGAAAAAAATCAAAAGGGGAGTTGCCTAAGCCTGGGTTTTCCCTTTACCCTGAAAGTCTGTGTGCTGGAAGCGTGGGTCTGGGGCCAGACGGCCTGGGTTCAGGTCTTGCCTCCTCCTCTTGACTGATTCTCATCTGGAAACTGTGAAAAATATTCATACTAACTTTATGGAGTTGTTTTAAGGAGCAGTGAGATAGTGACTGTAGAAGTAGAGTTTCAATAAATGGTGGTTATTATCACATATTCCTGGTATACAGGTGCTTCAAAACGTTCATAGAAAATGGAATTAAAAGTGAAAAAAACCTTGAAATCCATGCATTCCATTTGAGAGGTCAAGTAGTTCATGGAAAATATATATTATGAAAAAAACTGTGCATGGATTTCAATTTTTTTGCACCATTATAAGCTTATTTCTTATTCCATTTTCCATGAAATTTCTGAAGTACCCTCATATTTACAACACAGGACTAAAACGTCACAAATAGTTTTCAAAATCTTTGTATGCAGAAAAAATAGCTTTGTTGTAGAATTTGCATATAGTCTCCTTGTAAGCAAATTCATCATGTACTCCCTCTTATTTCACCTTAGATAAATGCTGCCTTCCACAGCACCAAGCACACTCCTGAGGCTCATCCTGCTGGCAAAGTATCAAAACAAGAGGAAGAGAAAGGACTTCAGTCCTGTTTCTCTTAATCTGTGCAGGCTGACCTGTGTTGAAACTAATTATTGGGTGGCATGGTAATGAATGGGCTTGTTTTCAGAATCAATATTGGGCAGATTAGAACGTTCTCCTCTGAAACAACTTTCCCCATTTCTTTTCTAGATCATGCTAATGCTCTCTGAGACAGTGACTTTATTCTTTCCATCTGTATACTCCTCTCACTGTGCAAGGTAAACATGTTGTCACATTGTGAAACTCTAGGGGTCACACCTTTGGGAATCCTCTAAGGAGGGGCACTTAGAGAATCCTTCAGAAGGGAGAGTTTGTTCTTCCTGGGCTCACAAACTCTTTTTTTTTTTTTTTTGGACAGGCAGAGTGGACAGTGAGAGAGAGAGACAGAGAGAAAGGTCTTCCTTTTGCCGTTGGTTCACCCTCCAATGGCCGCCGCGGCCGGTGCACTGCAGCCGGCGCACCGCGCTGATCCGAAGCCAGGAGCCAGGTACTTATCCTGGTCTCCCATGGGGTGCAAGGCCCAAGTACTTGGGCCATCCTCCACTGCACTCCCTGGCCACAGCAGAGAGCTGGCCTGGAAGAGGGGCAACTGGGACAGAATCTGGCGCCCCGACCGGGACTAGAACCTGGTGTACCGGCGCCGCAAGGTGGAGGATTAGTCTAGTGAGCTGTGGCACCGGCCGACAAACTCTTTCTCTTCTTTTTTCTGGGGCCCTATCATGGGCTCAGTTCCAGTCAAATGGAATAGAGTCAAATGGAATCACATGTCTCACTGACTGATGGATCTTCCATATCAGATCCCACTGACAGCCACACCAGCCCTACCCTGCTGACCAGTTCTGACAATTAGAATTTTGTCCAATTCCTAAGAGCTAGCCGTTTCCTTACCTGGTGCCCCAGGAATGCTGCCTCTGAATTGCAGCCCAGAAGTCAGAGCCCTGCAACCTGCTAAGAATCTTACCACTGCAAACTACCCATCCTGCCCCTTGGATCTCTGAACACCATTAGTTCCCAGAGGCCCAGCTGCTTGCCCCCCTCCCCTCGCGGCACCCCTTCCACCTTCTCCAGGCAGGATACAGCATTGCTCTATCACCTTTCCTCAGTTCTGTCTGGTCAAACTGGGTAACCTCCTCTTCTGTAACGCTTAACCCTTGGGCCATGCTTGTTAGTACGTGTGGTTGATCTGCCCTCTTGGCATATAGCCATCTCAAAGGATAAGCCCATTCTCTCTCACATAGCTAAGCACACATGCCAAGCAAGCTGAGTCTGACAGTGTTTAGATGCATTCCATCACCAGCCACTGGCACCACCATGGTCACAATATTCTGCCACAGAAGCCGCCATTCATCAAACATCTCCTAGGAACAAAATTCTCTATCTGGCACTTAACGTGTATTATTTCTAACCCTCATATCGCCCTTCAGGGGAAGTGTCACTATCTCCACTTTAGAGAGAAGGTCACTGAGTCTCAGAAAAGTTGAGTAATTATGACAAGACACATGGCAAAAATGGAAAGGCCAGATTCCTAATGCGATGCTTTTCTTCACTGCACCACATATCCCAATAGATGGTAAATCAGAGTTAAGGGGGATGTCTCAAATGGGCTTTTGGAGATGTAGCAGGGGAGGAGGGAAGGCAAGAAGGATGGACTTCTGAAAACTAGTAAGTCTACTCAGTGATAGCTTGTGCTTACCAAAAGGTGAAAGGAAAGGGATGAAATAACCTCCTGGGATGGGCCACATGCAGTTCAGCATTTTGTGTTAGAACATGAAAATGAAGGCTCAGGCTGGATACTGGCTAAGTTGATTATTAAATAGGTCAAGCTCCAGCAGACAGCAGAGCCAACTGTCATTAACCATTGGTACCTGTGTGTCAGAGAAGCCGGAAGATAGGCTGAGAAAGGTGAAAGGCAATCATTAGGGATCCCAGAAATCTGAAGCCACACAGACCTCCTGGATTAAAAAAATGTCATGTTAACAACATGGCAGGACTAAGTCCTTATCTATCAGCAGTACCCTTGAATGTAATGGATTGAATTCTCCACTTAAAAGATAAAAAGAGGCTGAATGCTTGGGAAAAAAAGATCTGACTATATGCTGCCTACAAGAGTCTCACCTCATCTGTTAAGGACACATATAAATTGAAAATGAAGGGACATAAAAAGATATGTCATGTTCGAGAACAGGAGTAGCTACACATATATCATATGCAGTAGAATGTTAAGTAAAAAACTGTGAAAAGAGATGAAGAAGGTCATTATATAATAAGAAGGGGATTATTGCAGCAAGAGGATATAATAATTATAAATATATATGTACCCAACACCAGAGCACAGAATATATAAAGCAAATATTTATTAGGTCTAAATGGAGAAATAAACTAAAATACAGCAAATAGTAGGTGACTTCAATACTCTACTTTCAGCAATACATATCATCCAGGACAGCCTCACCCCAAAGAAAAAGAAACATTGGAGTTCAACTAAATGCGTTCTAAACCAGGCATTTACAGAACATTCCATCCAACGTTCTTCTCTACTGCACATGGAACATTCTCCAAAAGAAATCACATGTTAGGCTGAAAAACAAATCTTAAGAAATTTAAGAGCATGGAAAATGTTTCTAGTATCTTTTTTGACTACAAAAGTATAAAACAACAAATCAACACCAGGAGGAATTTCAGAGACTTTACAAACACAAGGAAACTAAACAATGTGCTTCTGAACAACCAATAGGTCAACAAATAAAAGGAAAATTATAACCTTTTTTGAGACAAATGAAAATGAAAACAGATTATCCAAACCTATGGGATACCATGAAAAAAATCAGTTCTAGGAAGGAAGTTTATATTACTACACACCTACATCAAAATGAAGAAAGATCACAAATAAAGAATTTAATGTTGTACTCCTATGAATAAGAAAAAAAGAGGCCAGCGCTGTGTGCTCATTAGGCTAATCCTCTGCCTGCGGCACCGGCACCCCGGGGTTCTAGTCCTGGATGGGGCGCCGGATTCTGTTCTGGTTGCTCCTCCTCCAGTCCAGCTCTCTGCTGTGGCCCGGGAGGGCAGTGGAGGATGGCCCAAGTGCTTGGGCCCTGCACCCGCATGGGAGACCAGGAAGAAGCACCTGGCTCCTGGCTTCAGATCTGCGCAGTGCACCGGCCGTAGGGGCCATTTGGGAGGTGAACCAACAGAAAAAGGAAGACCTTTCTCTCTCTCTCTCACTGTCTAACTCTGCCAGTCCAAACACACACACACACACACACACACACAACAAAACAAAAACAAAAACTAGAAAAGACTAAACCCAAAATTAGTAGAATGAAGGAAATGATAAAAACCAGAATGGCCCTGCATTGTGGCATAGAGAGTGAAGCCGCTGCCTGTGATGCTGGCACTCCATATGGGTGCTAGTTCATGTCCCGCCTTTTCTACTTCCAATCCAGCTCCCTGCTAATGGCCTGGGAGGGGCAGCGGAGGATGTCCCAAGTGCTTGGGCCCCTGCCACCTGTTTGGGAGACCTGAAAGAGGCTCCTTGCTCCTGGCTTCAGCCTGGTTAAGTTTTGACTGTTTCAGTCATCTGGGGAATGGGCCAGTGGATGGGAAATTTCTCTATCTCTCTGACTTTCAAATAAATAAATAAAGCTTCCAAAAAAAAATCATAGCAGAAATGAAGCAGAAATCTAAAAAAAAAATCAAAACAAGTAGGTTTATTTTTAATAGATAAAATTGATAAACCCTTAGCTAGGCTAACTAGGAAAAAATAGAGAAGATTCAAATATATAAAATAAGAAGTAAAATTGGAAACATTACAACAGAAACCATAGAATACAAATGATCACAAGAGACTATTTGGAACAATAAATGCCAACAAATTCGATAATATGGTAGAAATGGGTAAATTCCTGGACACATGAAGAAATAGAAAATCTGAACAGACAAAAATTGAAGTGAGGAGATTGAATCAATAGCAAAGTGTCCCATCAATGAAAAGCCTATGATCTGATGGCTTTCCTGATAAATTCTACCAATCATTTAAGAAGAACTAACACCAATTCCTCTCAAACTATTTTCAATTGAAGAAGGAGAATTCTTCCAAATAAATTATACGAAGTCAGCATTACCCTGACACCCAAACTGGACAATGACACAATAAGAAAGAAAGCTCTAATCCCAATGCCACCTTCCTGCTAGCATGCATGCTTGGAAGGTAGCAAGTGATAGCTCAGGTAATTGGGTTTCGGTTACCCATGCAGGAGACCTGAATTAGGTTCCTAGCTCCTGGTTTCATTTATCCTCTCCTATCCCCAATTGTTGTGGGCATTTAGGGAGTGAGCCAGCAGATTGGAGTGTGTACACACACGCGCTCTCTGCCTCTTAAGTAAGTGAATAATTAAAAAAAAAAAAACTACAGAAACGACAGGGGCCAGTGCTATGGTATGGTAGGCTAAGCTTTTGCTTGTGGCGCCGGCATTCCATATGGGCACTGGTTTGTGTCCTGGCTGCTTCTCTTCCAATCCAGCTCTCTGCAATGGCCTGGTAAAGCAGCAGAAGATGGTCTAAGTGCTTGTGCCCCTGTACCCCTGTGGGAGACTTGAAAAAATTCCTGGCTCCTGGTCTTAGATCAGTTCAGCTCCAGCTGTTATGGCCACCTGGAGAGTGAATCAGCGGAAGGATGATCTCTTCCCCCGCTCCCCGTCTCTCCCTTTCTGTTTCTAACTCTACTTCTCAAATAAATATAATCTTTAAAAACATACAGGCTAGTATCTCTGATGAACATACATGTAAAAATCTCCCCACAAAACCAAATTCAAACAGCACAATAAAAAGATTAGGTACCATGCCCAAGTGGGATTCATCCCAAGGATACAAAGGACAGTTTAACATATATAAATCAATAAACATGATACACCACCTTAACAGAATAATAGACAAAAACCAAATGATCATTTCAATAGATGCAGAAAAAGCACTAGGCAAGACTCAACATCCTTTCATGATAAAAATTCTCAACAAATTAGATGTAGAAGGAATGTATTTCAACACAACAGAGGCTATAAAATCCACAACTAACATCTTACTGAATGGGGAAAAGTTGAAAGCTTTCCCTTTAAAATCTAAACAAAACAAGGATCTGGAAGTCATAGCCAGCACAACCATACAAAAGAAAGAAATAAAAGGCATCAAATTGGAAATGGAGATGTTAAACTGTCCCTGTTTGTAGACAACATGATCTTATATTTAGAAAACCTAAAGACTCCACGTACAAAAAACCTGTTAAAATTAATAAGTGAATTCAGCACAGTTGCAAGTTATAACATTAACATACAAAAACCAGTATCATTAGTATCATTTTTATATGCTAATAGTCAACTATCTGAAATACAAATCAAGAAAATAATCCCACTTAAACAGCTACAAAGAAAAATACCTAGAAATAAACTTAACCATGGAGGTGAAATAGCATTACAAAGCAAACTGTAAAACACAGATGAAAGAAATTGAAGAAGACACAAATAAATGGAAGCTATCTTATTTTTTTTGGCCTGGAAGAATTAATATTAAAATATTCATATTGTCCAAAATAATTTATAGATTCAATGCAATTACTATAAAATACCAATGATATTCTTCAAGAAATAGAAAACAATTCTAAAATTCATATTGAACTAAAAAGACATTGAAAAAACAAAAAAATCTTGAGCAAAAAGGAGAAAATGTAAGGAATCATACAATCTTGACTTCAAAAGTATTGTACAAAGTTATAGTAACCAAAAAAGAATAGTACTGGCATAAAAACACACACATAGATCAGTGGAGAAGGTAGAGGAGGAGTCATAGGGAAAGACTGGTCAACAAATTGGTCAGAGCAAATTCTGGCATTCTATTATAGAGTTAGTAACTGTCATTGTCAATAATGTAGCATATATTTCCAAGTAGCTAAAAGAGAGGATTTTGAAAGTTCTCAAAGAAATGATACGTATTTAAGGTGGGGATATGCTATTACCCTGATTCAATCTACATATAATGCATACACGCATATGGGAATATCACATTATACCCATCAATAGGTACATATAGTTATTATGTATAAGCCAAAATAAAATAAAAACTTTAAAAATTGAAAGGCATCATAGGGGATCAAGAATGTGGCCCTATAGTCCAAAAAATTTTCAGAAACAAGTTAGGAGAAGTTAGGCCACAAGTTAGCAGTCCTGTGGCCAAAGTGCTAACATGCAGCCAGCTATCTGAAGGATGAATCAGGAACACACACAGAGAAATAGGAACTGCCTCTGGAATAGAACTGAGTATCCCACCAGGCCTGATCCCAGAAATATTCAAATTTTTTTTTGAGTGGAGGTACTCTATAGCCAGGTGCTTGAGAGCCTGGGATCTGGAGCCAAACTACGAAAGCTTGGATGCCAGTTCCCCCACTCCCTAGCTCTGCCAACTGCAGGCAACTATTTAACCTCTATGCTTTAGATTCTTAATCTGTAAAAGGAATGAGAAATACCTGAAGCATGAAATGTTGTGTAGATTAAATGAGTTAAAATAAGAAAAATAAAACAGTGCCTAGCACAAAGGAAGTACTTGCAAGTGTTATGGGATCATTATTATTGTTGCTGCTCTTCGTTACCTCAATAAAGAGAAGAAAAAAATGGCAATCAGTGGACACAATAGACTGAATCAAAAGAAGTCTATGACTAGATGAGCTGTTTTGGATTCAAAATCAACATGCTGAATATGAAATCAGGACTGTATACTGTATACTTCTTTTGTCTGATTTTGCTTTGTTGTTGCCTTTTTAGACCTCTTGGGAAAAGGCCAATCTTATTTACTTATAACAAATGAGAGTTTTTAAAAAGAAAAAAGAACTTCTCCACATTTTACCTAATAGAATTAAAGCTCCTCTCCACCCTTGATGGTCAAACTTGGTGTGATGGTGACCATCCCAGCTGGAAGATCATGGAAACTCATTGGAGCTGGGAACATGGACATGTTTGCTATGGCCTCATTAAAACTAATTTTTAGGTTTTCTAAATTAAAAGATACAAAATAATCCAAATAATTCAAAATGTAACTCAAAAGATGCTTCTTCCAAGGTTCCAGATGCTAGGCTGGGGCTGTCTGGGCTGACTCCAGCTCAGGGCATTCTCACTAACTATCAGGATGGGATTTATTTAGGTTCTAGGCTACATGGTTCTGGGACCTATGTTCCTACATTCATCTAATCCACTTTTCTTCTATTTATTATTTTTAGAATTAGAAGGTTACTTCCAAGAACACCTGATCTGATACTCACCTCAGAATCTCCTCTATACAACACATTCATTTATTTTTTTTAAGTGGCAACTGCATGTCAGACTTGTTATGCTAGGCATTGGGTTTAAAAAGACTAGTGAGATAAAATTCCTGCTCTGAGGAAGGTCTAAGTCCAACCAGGGAGTGAGGATAGCATAAAATTGATTATGATGGGGCCTGCATTGTGGCACAGCAGGTTAAGCAGCTGTCTGCATTGCCATCATCTCATATATGTGCTGGGTAAGTCCTGGCTGCCCCACGTGTGATCCAGCTCCCTGCTAATATACCCAGGAAGGTAGTAAAAGATGGCCCAACTGTTTGGGCCCCTACCACCCATGTGGGAGACCTGGATGGAGTTCCAGGCTCTCAACTCTCAACTGCAGCCATTTGGGGAATGAACCAGGGAGTGGATGATTTCTCTCTCTCTTCTGTAACTATGCCTTTCAAATAAATAAATATTTCTTAAAAACTGATTATGACATCATATGATAACTGCAATAATAGGGCTGTGACTAGAGTAAGAGGGTGCTAGAGAAAGAAAAGGGACACCCAATCCAAATCAGCGAAGCCACCAAAGGCTTCCTGGAAGAGATGATACTTGAGATGAGTGTTCAAAGACGAGTAGGAAGTGGTTAGTTAAGTGGGTATGAAGAATTAAGGAAACAGCATTGAGTCTTGAGAATGTGGCATATTCCAGAAAACTTTAGACAGCAGAAATACAGAGTGAGGGAGAGGGAACACAGGAGGGGTAAAGGGAAAGAGACAAAATAGTGGCCAAGTCATGGGATTTGTGAATTTACAATATCAAGGATTTAAACTTTATCCTGATGGGAAGCCCTCTATGGATTCTACAATCAATCAAGTAGCATGATGAGTGGTGCATTTTAGGAAAATCAGACATGTATCAAGGCGGGGATGGATTTAAGGAAAGGATGACTAGAATCAGAGAAAAGAGGAGGATACTGTAGTAGCCCAAGCAAGAGATAATGAGACTCTGATCCAGGCAATGGCAGTTGGGGACAGAGACATATTAAAGGGCTAGAATCACCAGGACTTTACAATGGACTCAGTGAGGAGTATGAGTAAGGTAGGAGTCAAGAATGACTGCAAACTTTCTGGTTCGAGGAACTGGCTGGTAGGTGCCCTTCAACTGGTAATGAGGAATATAGCAGTAAAAGCATATTCTGAAAAAGTGGAAAGGAGATGATATAATAAACTTTGGGCACAGTGAGTTTTAGAACCTGATGAGAAGTTAAAGTGGAGGTATACAGAAAGACAATGAGTTTTAAGAATATGCAGCTCAGTGGTGAGATCAGAGATGAGACAGGGATTTGTGAACTATAATAGTGGTGGCAGGTGAGGCTGGGATACAACAGAAATCATCCATGGAGTGTGTATAAAATGAGAAAAAAGCTCTACGGAACAAATACTGGGGAAAAGGGAGAACAGTCTAAGAAGAGGGGCCAGTGTTATGGTGTTGTAGGTTCCTGCAGCACCAGCATCCCATATGGATGTCAGTTCGACTCCTGGATGCTCCTGAGAATGTGCCTGGGAAAGCAGTGGAAGATGGCCCAAGTCTGTGGGCCCTGCCGCTCACGTGGGAGATGTGGAAGAAGCTCCTGGCTTTTGCTGTCCCAGTCCAGGCCATTGTGGCTATCTGGGCAGTGAATCAGAAAATGGAAGATCGATTGATCTCTCGATCTCCCCCCCCCCCTTTTCCTTCTCTTTTTCTGTAACTCTTCCTTTCAAATAAATAAATAAATATTTCAAAAAGAAAAAAAAGTAAGGGGACCTTAAAAAAAGTCTAAGAAGAGTTGACAGAAAGGAATGAGGTAACCAGGAGGACACTAAAGGCTGAGAAGAAGAGAAAATTTAAAAAAGAGGAAGTGGTTGACAGACTTAAATGCTTCAGAAGGGCTAAGTAAGATATGTAAAGTGCCCTTTGAATTTAACAAGAAAAATGTCTTGTTGAGGGTTCCATAACACCAACCTCGGTGAGGGGGGGGAGCAAGGGGGCAAAAGCCTAATGCCAGGGTTTAAAGGGTAACAAGCAGGTGAGGAAGGAGAGATGGCAAATAGGACTTTTTCTCCTTTTTCTCTCACGGACTTGGGATATGAAAGGAAGCAGACACAGAGGGAATGCTGGGTCTAGAGAAGGTGGTTTATGGGGACTTTTATTTTTATTTGTTTTTAAGATATAAAATGTTAACTTTTTTTTTAAAGATTTTATTTATTTACTTCATAGGCAGAGTTACAGACAGAGGGAGAGACAGAGAGAAAGGTCTTCCATCTGCTGGTTCACTCCCTAAATGGCCTCAATGGTTGCAGCTGTGCAGGAGCCAAGCGCTTCTTCCAGGTCTCCCATGCTGGTACAGGGAACCAAGCACTGGGGCCATCTTCTACTGCTTCCACAGGCCATAGCAGAGCTGGATTAGAAGAGGAGCAACCAGGACACGGACCAGTGTCCATATAGGATGTTGGTGCCACAGGTGGAGGCTTAGCCTACTATGCACAGTGCCGACCCCAGGAATGTTAACTCTTAAAGAAAAAAGATTGTCTCTATTGGGAAACCCCAGGAACCAGAAGCAGAAGTTACCACAAGGTATTGCATTTTGGTTTTGCTAATAAAAAAGCAATCCATGGGCTAAAAGTTATACCTGAATTAAGCTAAAATCGGTTTCACTGTACTTTCCATTTTTATCTCTTCTAAAAGCTTTCCACAATCACATCAACCACTCCTTCCTTCCAGAAAACATTATTTACTCACAACGGAACATATCCAGTTACTGCAACGTCACCATCCTGGCAGCCTCTAACAATCACAGTGTGTTTTGTCAGTATCTATCTGAAAATATATTTTCCGGAATTAGGCACAATATTTCATATGTGATCTAAACAGCCAGAGTACAGAGAAATTCTTTTATCTCTAGTTTAGAGATTATATTTCAACTTATATTTACTCAAATATCTTTAACGTTCCTCTATCCTAAAAATAATGTCTAAATCTTTGCATCTACAGGTCAAGGTTCTTGAGAATTTAGACACAACCTATACTTTTTGAGCTTTTCTGCAGTGATTCATTTTCCATCACATAAAACTCTGCTCTCACCAACTTAATTAATTTTATTTATAGTGTCATAAAATCTCCTGAAGATGCCAAGAACTTTGAGGCTTCTTATCCTCATGATAATTTCCCTTAAGTCAGAACTGAAATCATACAAAGAGCTTTGGAAAACTTCACAAGGGACAGGCATTTGACCCAGCAGTGAAGATGCTGGTTAACAGGCTTATGCTTCATATCAGAAAGCCTGGGTTTGATTCCTGGCTCCAGCTCCCAATTCCAGCTTTCTGGTAATGCATTCCCTGGGAGGTAGCAGGTGATGCCTAAACTGGTTGGGCCCCTTCACCTCCATGGAAGATGTGGATTGAGTTCCTGGCTCCTAGCTTCAATCTGGCCCAGTCCCACTCACTGTGGGCATTCGATGAGTGGATAAGAATATGGGAGCTCTGTCTGCCTGTCTCTTTCTGCTTTTCAAATAAATTTTAAACATAAAAATTTTTTAAATGTAGAAAATAGAATTAAAAATGAGCTTATTTTGGTATAAAAATTTGAAATCTATACATAGTATTTTTCATCATATGTACTTTCCAAAAATGTTATGAAGATCCCTCATATCAGAATAGTATTTTCTATTTCCTCCATGTGAGAGAGTAGACTGTGGTCCTTTCTAATAATATGATGCCTTTTTTGTCGTCTTCATACTATTCATCCATATTGCTTACTGTATTAAGTTCGTAGAATTTATAGAGTTGTCCTAGCCGGCGCCGCGGCTCACTAGGCTAATCCTCCGCCTAGCGGCGCCGGCACACCAGGTTCTAGTCCCGGTCGGGGCGCCGGATTCTGTCCCGGTTGCCCCTCTTCCAGGCCAGCTCTCTGCTGTGGCCAGGGAGTGCAGTGGAGGATGGCCCAGGTGCTTGGGCCCTGCACCCCATGGGAGACCAGGAAAAGCACCTGGCTCCTGGCTCCTGCCATCGGATCAGCGCGGTGCGCCGGCCGCAGCGCGCCGACCGCGGCGGCCATTGGAGGGTGAACCAACGGCAAAGGAAGACCTTTCTCTCTGTCTGTCTCTCTCACTGTCCACTCTGCCTGTCAAAAAAAAAAAGAGAGAATTTATAGAGTTGTGAAGCTTTACCCCTTCTATAGAACAACTTTTTAAAAAGATTTATTTATTTATTTGTTTGAAAGTCAAAGTTACAGGAGAGGAAGAGACAGAAAGAAAGAGAAAGAGGGGTCAGGGGAGCTCACTCTTCCATCTGCTGCTTCACTCCTGAGGATGACGGCAATGGCTAGAGCTGAGCCAGGCTGGAGCCCTGGAACTTCATCAGAGTCTTCTACGTGGATGGCAGGGGCCCAAACACCTGGGTATCTTCCGCTGCTTTCCCCAGACCATTAGCAGGGAGCTGGATTGGAAGTGGAGCAGCCAGGACATGAGCCAGCCATTATATGGGATGCCAGTGTTATAGGCAATGGCTTTATACAGACCCCAGAACAGCTTCTTTAAACAAAGAATCCTCTTCTGCTGTTTTCTAGTTGTGAGCTTAGTACCCTAAGGTTGCAGGACTATTTATGATATTCAGCTTCTTGGTCAAAAGTTTACTTGTCACACTTGCCCTTTGTTGGTTTATGGGAAAATGAGGCTATGAACCTGTTTTGCAATTTGTAACATTGGTTTTTATTGTTTTTAACCTAAGGTGATCTAAGGATATTTCCTTCACATGGTGTTCCTTCTCTGTCATCTGTATGTCATCTGCTGTGTCTGATTTTGGCTTTACTGCAACAAGGTTTTCCCTCCACTTCAAAATTCATTCAAATACTTCTATAGGGACTAACAAGGTTTTCTGCCAATGTACATTCTTCCCAACTTCTATAAGAAGCATTCTACCCCCCTACCAGACATCCATCATCATGGCCCTGTAGGACACAGTTCAGAAAAACCTACTCTCCATAGCAGTAGACCATTATTCTCAAAGCTTCCCTCCTTTTCCATAGTGAGTGCCATCACAGGGAACAAGAGACAAAAACACACCTGTCCTTTTTCAATCTCTCAGTTTCTTACCCAGAGCTATAGAATCATTAGGAATATAGCCCTGATTTCCTCTGAAGGTATCGTTTGTTCCCTGCAGGAGGCAGCAAAGGTGAGGGGCAGTTCATGGGCTTGTAGTGGGCTCTGTACAATACCTTAGATGTTGGCTCCTACTCCTTCCTAGTTTTCCACGTCAGATCTACACAAAGTGACCCTCAAACCCTTTGTTTGGGAGTTTTCCACAGCAGATAAACTGTAGTTCTTCTTTCTGAGAGTGGTCACAGGACACATCTCCCATCAGCTCATGCCAGTGACTTCTCTCCAGTGCTCCCTGGAAAAAATGTCCTGAATCCATCCCGAAAGAAAATGTGTCATTTGAGATCCAGAGGCCAAGACTGTCTTATTTCTCTGCTGCTACACTTTCTTCCACTTGTCTACTTTATGACATTATTTTTTCTACATTTTCCAGGCTTTCTTCCTTACTATTTTTTTTCATCTGCCTAAGCACCTCTCATCATTACTAGGAGGCTGGGGTATGAAAAAGTATCTATTCAAGCTTTCCCACCTTTTCCCTTTGCTTGCACTTGCAGCTATAGATGGTCATCAACTCAGGCAAGAAGAGAAAGACAACTTACTCCAAAGGTCAATGGACCATCCCTGAGGCAGGCGAATTGATTGGATCACCAGGTGAAGAAAACATGTTTTTTTCCTCACTTTCCCTAGAAATGCTGCTAGAGTTCTCATAGAAAACCCTAAGGAGTAAAGGTTATTTTTCCTCTCTTACTATGGAATTCATTAGAGGGGTAGGATATGTTTGATACACATTTTCATTTGATTGGGATTTCCTTAAGACAGAAACCATGCATCTCTTTCATTTCCCACAGTGACCAACACAGACACTTGATGGGACATGAGAACTGATGAGGGCTATTGTCCAGCTCTGAGAGCATAGGGTTCCCTTCTTTATGGATTATCCTATTCCATTTGTCTTTAGAACTAGGGTAGGTTCATTTGCTGATTACACTTTGAATATCTTTGGAAGGCAAGGTCACTGATAGGTCCACTAAAGTGCTTTTCTTCCATTTTCATCTACTTTGATCCCAAGACTCAGAATAATTATTTTAGTGCATTGTATTCAAGGACCATACAGGGAAAGAACCAACCAGAGATTATTGAATGAAGTACTTAACCGTGTCTATGCTTTTGGATTTCTTTAAATTGTCTGCTCTTTCAAAAATGTTGCACTAATGCTACTTAATATTCTTAGCTGCTTAAATGTGATTTGGTGCTTTGAGACTTTAGATAATATATATTTGAATGTAAATGCTTGCTCATTTTTACCAACTTAGCTTACAGAAAGTCTGGCATTTCAGATAATGAGGCCATAAAGCAGACCACTAACAGAGCAGTCACAGCTGCTAACTAAACCACAGACACTTGAGTACTCTTCTACCAAGTAATAGTAAATATCTCAGGACAATTTAACAGTACTAGATTCTATTCCACCACCTGCACAGATATGAACACATCTATCCCCTGATAGCTATGCTATTACAGGCAGCAACTCTGTCTTACGCTTGTTTATACTGTGGATGACATTCAATGTGTCACAAAAAAATATGTAAGTGCCTCTTAAAACCTGCTGTTTGGTGAGTTTCTAAGGCAAATTGAGTCAATTATTTACCAGGACCGGGAGGGGTCCCAGCAGTGCCCAGTCTTCTGTTTGTTCACACGCAACTTCGGCAGCTTGGACTAGAAAGACCTCTGGCTCTGGTTCACCCCTACCCCTAGAGCTCAGCTAGCACATGTTGGGTGCCTCCTTAGTGAGGAGGCAGGACTGGTGCCTTTCTGGGGCAGCTCAGCTGGTAGATAGGCTATTCAAAGAGTGCCATCTGCAGGATGAGCTGAGGACTCATACTTAATTCATATCTTCCAAATAACATTTAGAGAATTGGCTTAAGATGTATTCAACTTATTAAGCACAAAATTTAAGTTAAATGGCAGATAACAGACTGCTGCAATAATTCTGCACATGTCATTTATATCTAATTTAATAGCTGTCTTAAAGATCTTTACCTCAAAGATCACACAGGTTCCCCACTATCCCAAGACTGGAGATCTGCTTGTTCAGGGGCTTCCCACCAACCCCTCTCTGGTTGGTGATCATTTCCTCCGCTTGACGGCTTGCTCTCTCACAGAAAGGCAGATTCCCAGGAGCAGAGACAGCTGCAATAGCTCTCTCTCTGCTTTGATTCAAGACAGGGCTTTGAACCTAAATGCAGAGAACTAGTGCTCAGAACTCCTTTCTCATATTGACCTCAAGAATCATAAAATGCTAATGTTGAAACAGGCTCCTTCACTGAGTCAGGACTCTCTACAATATTGCTCAAAAGCAGCCCCCAGCCTCCTTCTGCACAACACACACGACTACATCTCAACAACTGCAACCCTAAGCAACAAGGAACAAGTGTCCATACGTTGGCTCTCTGTCATTGTGCTAGAATTTTCTGATTCTTGATTAAATCCACTCCTCTTCTCCCAGTGGCCTTTGAGTAATGGAGAGCAGCAGCAAGAGAGAAAGAGAAGAGCCCTTTCCAGCCTGACCAGGCCGTGTTCTTTTTTCCCAACATTTATTTAATAAATGTAAATTTCCAAAGTACAACTTTTGGATTATAGCACCTTTTCCCCCATAACCTCCCTCCCACCTGCAACCATCCCATCTCCCACTCCCTCTCCCATCCCATTTACATCAAGATTCATTTTCAATTATCTTTATATACAGAAGATCAACTTAGTATATACTAAGTAAAGATTTCAACAGACTGCACCCACACAGACACACAAAGTATAGAGTACTGTTTGAGTAGTAGCTTTACTGTTAATTTGCATAGTACAACACATTAAGGACAGAGATCCTACGTGGGGAATAGGTACACAGTGACTTCCGTTGTTAACAATTGACACTCTTATTGATGACGTCAGTAATCACCCAAGGCTCTTGTCACAAGCTGCCAAGGTTATGGAAGCCTCTTGAGTGAGTTCACCAACTCTGATCTTACTTAGACAAGACCATAGTCAAAGTGGAAGTTCTCTCCTCCCTTCAGAGAAAGGTACCTCCTTCTTTGATGGCCTGTTCTTTCCACTGGGATCTCACTCACAGAGATCTGTCATTTAGGTCAGTTATTTATTTATTTATTTATTTATTTTGCCACAGTGTCTTGGCTTTCCATGCCTGAGAAATTCTCATGGGCTTTTTAGCCAGATCTGAATGCCTAAAGGGCTGATTCTGAGCAGGCCACGTTCTTACCATCTGGGTATACCATTGTGCTGCACACAACAACGCAGGTCTCAGGCAGGCTGCTACTGACAGTCACTCTCCCTTCACTGTGGTTAGGGGTGGGTGGAACAATAATTTCACAGTGCTGGGCAGCTCCCAGCAGAGCTACTGGCAAGCTGGATGACTTGGGCACACTGAAGAGCCTCAAGGCTGTCTTCTACGAAACAAGCCTGGCACCATTATTATTCGGAGTGGCAGGAGACAAAATATAGGCTGGAGCCACAAAGTTTCCAAAATGTGTCCCTTCTTTCTTTAGTATGAATGTTAGCTGTGTCTCCATGGCTAAATGAAAGGCATTGTTCCATGTGAGTGGAATAGAGAAGGTGGAGGGCTGTTGGGCAAAGCAGGTTGGAGTGGCCAAGATGTTTGCTTGGCTGTAACAACAGACAAAAGCTATTGGTCCCTCATGGGCCTAGAACCAAGGCTGGTGATGCCCATGAGGCTACAACAGGAAAAAAGCTTGGAGGGATGAGCTGGGTCAGGGATGTGGATGGCTTTGGAGAAGTCCTCCTAGCTGCAGAGGGACTGAACCACAGGACAGCTTGGAGGCAGAAGCACCAAAGCTATGGGACAGTTGTGCACCAAGCGATCATCCCAGGCACCACAGCCCCACTCCCAGCAGACAGAAGATGCTTGCAGTCCTCTCCCATTCCCATACCTGAGTGGGTATGAGGGAACAAGTTAGGATTAGTCTCCATACTCAAGATCCATTGCTAGAGGCCTTGTACTGGGTGAAGCAAAGGCCTCATGACCCCTGGCTAAAATGCTCCTTTTTCAGTCCACATCTGCTATTTTCCATTCCAGACGTAACATTTTAAATGCCTAAGTCATTTCAAAGTCATAAATCTTTTTTCTCTCTAAAAAAGATAAAGTCTTATCAGAAAACACAGGCAGGAGGATTTGGATTATATCACCGCATACACTTGTTGGCAGGGCCAGAAAGTTGAACAAATGTCACAGGGATGGCAGAACTGGTCTGTCACCCATTATTGCTCTTTGTCCTGCACTTTCCATGAAAAAACATTTAGAAATGAATTTTATACCCAGTTCCTACATCTCAATAAGGAGATGGCACAGAATTGGAATAGGAATGTGAGTCTGGAGTATGAAAACTTGGGTTTGGGTCCCAGCAGAGCTACTGGCAAGCTGGATGACTTGGGCACACTGAAGAGCCTCAAGGCTGTCTTCTACGAAACAAGCCTGGCACCATTATTATTCAGAGTGGCAGGAGACAAAATATAGGCTGGAGCCACAAAGTTTCCAAAATGTGTCCCTTCTTTCTTTAGTATGAATGTTAGCTGTGTCTCCATGGCTAAATGAGAGGCATTGTTCCACGTGAATGGAATAGAGAAGGTGGAGGGCTGTTGGGCAAAGCAGGTTGGAGTGGCCAAGATGTTTGCTTGGCTGTAACAACAGACAAAAGCTATTGGTCCCTCATGGGCCTAGAACCAAGGCTGGTGATGCCCATGAGGCTACAACAGGAAAAGAGCTTGGAGGGATGAGCTGGGTCAGGGATGTGGATGGCTTTGGAGATGTCCTCCTAGCTGAAGAGGGACTGAACCACAGGACAGCTTGGAGGCAGAAGCACCAAAGCTATGTGCACCAAGTGATCATCGCAGGCACCACAGCTCCACTCCCAGCAGGCAGAAGATGCTTGCAGTCCTCTCCCATCCTCTGCGCTTAGCATGCTGGAGAGGCACCTAGGGTACATGGCTACCTATATTTGTTAGATTTGGGCTTCTTCTCATCCTTTAGAGGAAATATTGGGCCCTATGTCTATACCATGTGGCAAAGTCCAGCTCATTCTGCAGAAGGTGCTTATATGGCTATGCGATGTCCTTTTTTATTGTGGTAAAACATGCACAACATAAAACCATTTTAACTATTTTTAAGTGTGCAACTCTGTGGCATCAATTAGCTTCACACTGCTGTGCAAGCATCACTAGCATCTACCTCCCAAATTCTTCACCTTACAAACCTGAAACTCTGTACCCATTAAACAATAACTCCCCATTTTCTCCTCCCCCTAACCCCTGACAATCACCATTCAATTTCTCTATATATACAAATTTGGCTACTCTTGGTACTCTCAGTATAAAGGGAATCATAATATTTGTTCTCTTCTGGCTGGTTTCTTTCACTTAGCATGTCTTCAAGGTTCACCCATGCTGTAGCTCATGTTAGAATTCCCCTCCTTTTTAAGGCTGAATAATATTCCATTGTATGGGTATGCCACATTTTGTTCAACCATCAGTGGATACTGGGGTTGCTTTTACCTTTTGGCTATTATGAATTAAGCTGCTATGAACATGGGTATACAAATATCTGTTCAAGTCTTTTCCATTCTTTTGGGAATAAACCCAGAAGTAGCATTGCTGAATGTTACAGTAATCCTGTTTTTGGCTTTTTGAGGAATCTTCTCACCACTTTTCACTGCACCATCTTATTTTCCCAGCAGCAATCTTTATGGGTTCCATAGGAGGCTTTCTTTACTCCACAGGTAGAGTCCAATCCACCCTCATCCCCTGGGTGTGGGTCACTGCTGATGGTCTTTCTGGCTCCCATAAATCCCCTAAAGATGTGTCTATGCACCACAAATTTTTATGTCCTCATTTTGTTCTTGGCAGGTCTTTTCTTTTTGAACCCATGGCACACCCTTGTCCGGGGCAGGTTGCCTTCTGGGGTGGGGGCTGGGACTGTGAACAAGGCCCAGAGTGATAACTATATTGAGGGCTGCCTGCATGGTGGGATCAGAGCCAGCCCTGGCCAACACTGTCACATGGCACCTACCCCTCTGTCATATGGATTCCCTCCCGGCTTTATCCTTAAGAGTTTTATAGTCAACTGACACTAATAACACCTGACAAAACTACTGGATAGCAGTATTTCAACTGGAAGACAAAGATTTTTCAGGGTCCATTTGGAAAACTCTCCCAGAGAGAAATATAACAGAGTTAGACTAAGCTTTTTTCAGGTGGAGGCTCTTAACAAAAACCCTTTTATATAATTTTATCATTAGACAAATGGTCAGAACTCCTTATCCAGAATCTATGCAGATCAGAAAATGATGCCCTTTTGGATTGGGTATACAGCTCAGCTCAAAGATTGAATGTTGTGCAAATTTTATCAAGGCAGTCTCTGGGTACATTTAACCCTGTGGGTACATGCCTGGTGAATGGGTGCCATCTCTTTCTCCAGGTCCTAGAAAGTAAACAGCATGCAAGCAGAGCTGGGGCTCATTTTCAGCTTCCAGCCCCTGGTGGTTACAACCATAAGTGATAGCCCTGGGTTGATGATAGCGCTAATGTCATTCTCTCTCACCACTGCCACCTTGTGGACAAGGCATTTTTGGCTCATGTTGACAGGAAGATTTTCTTTGAAGACCATAAACTTGGGAATCTGTGTATCACTCATCTAGTGATCTAAGAGAAGACAAATGTCTCTTCGCAATACAGCCCAGCAGTCACAAGATATCAATCCAATATGTCATGGCCATCCTCCCCCCCCCCCCCCCCATACATAGCATCTTACCTGAGCCACCTCTTCAAAGTCATCATGCCTCTTCTGCAGGGCTCGGGCTCGATGCAGGGACTTCCCAACCCCAGTGTGTTTGCTCAGAAAGGCCTCGCCATGGTTTTCAATCCAGTCCAGCACCTGGCAGGAGAGGGAAGACAAAAACAATGACTTCCAGGCAGAAGATATGCAACATGTACAAATGCAAGCATCCTGTCCCTCCCCTACATTGCAATCACTGAACAGCAGTCCAGGTGGAAATGTCCAACCCATTGTGAATACAAGAGATTCCATTATTGTCTCTGCATGATCAAAGTCCCACCCTTAACTAAATCTGACTCACGCCCTTTAATCTCCTGCATGATCTCCTAGTACTTTTCCAGTTTTCTTTGTCTTAATTGTCTTACAAGTTCATTATTTCAAACAAGATACACAGACTATCATTCCCCCTTTACTACCTGTACAACAGCCATATAAAATCAGACATGTTGCCAGGAATTAGGTTAGTGGCAGGCCAGGCAGTGCAATGGCCCTTACCATTCACCATGCACTTTACTGTACAAATGCTCAAGAAGGGGTGACCAGTCTTGGGATCCTGACTCATCATGCCCCTGGGACTCTCTTCTTAATCGTAGGAGCAAAGTCCAGAGTAGTCAATCCCAAAGTGGGTGGTTGAGATAGCCCATCACTGGGACAACAGCCTCCTCTGGCTTCTTACTACTCTCCTTCAACTAGCAACACCAACCAACCAAACTAAGGTCTTTTCATCCAAAGGCCTTTAGTATCTATGATTCTCTTGGGAAGCAGTAGAGACTTCATGTTTTTCCTGGGTTAATGTGGTGGGATGAGGTGAAAAGGTCATATCAAGATGACCGCTGAAGTGAAAAGTTCATGCCAAGATGGCCACTGAGGTGAAAAGGTCATGCCAAGATGGCCACTGACAACAGAAACTGCCTGGCAACAGGCCGTGATTGGATGGCTTCAGAAACCACATAACAGAGGAAACCACATGACAACAGAGCCTGACTGACGGCAGGCCATGATTGGTTGGTCTCAGAAACTGCCTGGCAACAAGAGCCTGACTGGCAACAGGCTGTGATTGGATGGCTTTGGAAACTGCCTGGCAACAGGCTGTGATTGGTTGGGGAATAAACTGCCCCTTGACCGGATTGGCTGGTCTTGACTATATAAGCTATTGTACCAACTGAAATAAACGAGTCTGCAGGCTCCTCGCCTCAAGCCCACTTTCACTGACTCCCGGGGTCTGTGTGGTGACTCCATGCCTCTTGCCCCCACCACGCTCCTCCTCTCAGAAACGAATCCACTGCAACATTGTTGAGAAATCAACTGCAACAGATTAACATCTATCTAGTGATTTGGCCTGAAGACATTTTCCTTGATGTTTAGAGAATTTGGAACAGAAGTAAATGGGGCAGGAGAGGGATGAGTGGAGGATGCTGACAAAGTGAGAGCATAATGTTTTCCTGAGGGGAACTTGAGAGGCAGAGTGGAAACCCCTTAGTAAGAGCCCTGAAATGCAGGGTGGACCAAAGCCTTTAATGTCCATTTTGTATTCTTGCAGGTGGCTTAACATAAATGAGTGCATTTGAGGGGGATGGGGAGCAGTTTATCCTTTGATCTTTGAAGAGCTGGCACTCAATAAATCAGTGGTCACAATTAAATCAGAATTACAGCATGGACAACCCTGTTATAGATCCTCCCGTGACTCAGATGAGCCTACTCCACTCCTGCTACACTAATCATTAGCTAAACAGAGTCCAAAAGCACATTTTGGAAAATGGCTTAGATGAATGAGGTTTGATTAAAAGAGCATTTTAATTTATCTTGGTTTTTTTTGTTTGTTTGTTTTTTATCATAGGTTTGCCCTGTAGTAAGCGGAGGTAGAGCAACCCAATCACTCCACAAACTGCAGGCATGGGAGTTCTCACTCGAGGAAATCCACTCACTTCCTGGGACATTTGGGGTATGTTCATGCCTGTAGTGTTCAAAGTATGGACATCTCCAGAGTCTCTGATGAAAGTATCATAAAGCCCACACCAAAACAGTGGTATTCAGAGAAAGATGCCCAGGAACATAAAAATGAGTTTAACAAACATCCACTTAGTTTAAATTGAAGGCCAGGTACTTGTCTATTACAATGAAGAAAATAAGTCTTTTCTGCAAAATGTTTATCTAAACATTATGCATGGGGATTTTAAACACTATATATACTGTTATGCAATATTTATTTTAAAAATATTCTGAAGGCACACTTATGAAAAGAAATTATATTAAGATTGGAATTTTATCTTTTGCAAACTCTGAAAGGCAGCAAGAACTCAAAATGTTCCTTTTGCATGATTTTAGAATTACTTAAGATGAAATTTCAACCAAAATAATCAAGAGAGTATATTTTTACTTGGCTTGCCACAAGTAGATCCCAGAGTTCTGTGTCATAAAAAAGGATTATGAGCATGTGATTTCAAACATAAATATCTTTGGTCACAAAGTTTCCCATATACTGTGTACCAACTGTAGTGATGTTTTAGAATTTTTACTTAATATTTTATTAATCCTTTTTGAGAATGAACTGAGATTGTATCTTTTAAGATTTATTTATTTATTTGAGAGGCAGAGATATCAATCATCCACTGGTTCACTATCCAAACTCCTGCAACAGCTGGGAGCCAGGACTTCAATCTATGTCTCTCACATGGATGGCAGGGACCCAACTACTTAAGCCATCACCGCTGCCTCCCAGGGTGTGCACTAGCAGAAACTTAGAAGAGGGAGCCTGGAGTGGAACCCAGGAATTCTGACATGGACATCCCAATCTGCATTTTAACCACTAGGACAAATGTTCATCCCTGAATTGAAGTATTAAGATAATATTCTGTACATAAAAGAGCTGCCTTATAACCTTTCAAAAATGATTAGGAATTTACAACAGATTGTTCATACTATAACTTTTATTACTATTTAGTTTCAAGCAATTAAGTGTGAACTGCTTATCTGGCAACATTTCCATGCATTTTATTTCATTTTTAGCTCAAGATTTAAGGAAATTGGTTATTCTAAAGTATATTGGTTTGAAAAAGGATATTTTTCATCCACTTGTTCATACCTGGTAAGTTTTTGCACTACATGAAGTGATATCACAACTTTCAATACTATTCGAAAAGCCTTTTGCTTCTTTTTAATTTTGTTTTCTTTAACATTTCAATTATTTTCATTTAGCAACACTCAGCTTACTTAATTAGCTATGCCTTCACCACTTACAAACCTATTTATTTCATATTTTACTTGGTTTAAACACAACCGTGATTGTTTTATGAAGTTATGTTGCCAATGTTTAGTCCAATCTTTGCCAGCAGAATTGAAGCTGTGGGGAAAACATGCACAACCTCGAACGGGACTCAGGGACTGTGTGGAAATCAATTTAACAAGTAAAAATAGCAAATCATTTAAGAAGTGAGTAAATTTTCTTTAGTAAGACATAAAGACTGAAAAGGTACCCGAGGAGAGAGCCACAGAATCACTGAGGAATTGTGGAAATGCTGTATTCTGACTACCTTGTTTTGGATGGTTCATCTACTGGTAGAGCCTTGTTGCCTGAGGCACACACTTAGGCCACCTCCTCTCCTGACCCTGTTTCCAGATTCTCCAACCCTGGAGTACAACCCAGCTCCCCAGATAGATTCTGCAGGGCAGGGAAATGTACTTCTGTGCCTGGCAATGACCTGAACATCATACAGTCATGTGCAGCCTTGGAATTCTCAGTATCTGTCAGTTTCTGGTGAGCAGGTTAATGTGAGCCAGGATTCAGAATCTGCATATCACTGGCTGAAGAATAAATTAACTTTCTAGTCAGCTCTTGAACCCTATGTAAGCACAAGTACCCATCAAAGAATGCTTTGTAATGTTTTCCTGTTTAGTTCTCACATCTACAAGATTATACTTAACATACTCAATTACCAGTTATAGTCAGAGTAGTACAAGATGATAGCTATTCATATACCTACTGATGGCTTTGAGTTGGCATTTAAGCATTTCCAACAGTGGAGGTCTTGTTTTTTTGTTTTTGTCTAAGGGTTCTTGGGCAGTAAAGAAGCATGTGTGGAATGTGAATATTCACATATTCATATATTTATTTATTACTCTTCTTGCACCCTAGTGTCAGTCCTTACTACAGCCCATGGGGGTGGGGTGCAGCAGAAAACAGGCAGATGTGGCCTTGACTCGGAGACCTGCCTATGAGGATAACAAGCACTGTCATCCAAACAAGTCATTATTAATTGCAAAGGTGAAAAATGAGGTCTAGGTGAGACTGAGAGACAGTAGGATTTAAGGAAAGTTAGATACTGAAAAGATTAGCATGGCCTGAGCAGAATGTAAGTAGGAAATGGGCCTGGAGATGGCAGGCCCCAGATCAGGGCGAGCCCTTGCGTACAAATGAGAGATTCCAGCATTCCTCCTAAGAGCCACAGGAGGGTTGTAAGGAGGAGAAGGAGATCATCGAATCTGTATTTAATACACATGCTCTGACTGCTTTATGGAGAATCAATGAGGAAAGGAAGCATGGGTGAAAAAGGAGGCTGCAGAAATTCTGAGAACAGGTGATGGTGGCTCAGACAAGGCCAGATTGGGGAAAGAGCTATGAGGATTCAGTGATTGGGTGTGCTAGTGAGAGAGAGGCAGGTGGCAAGGCTGATGCCCAGGCACATGGTTTGAATGACTGGGCAGGAGGTGGAGCCTGTTGCTGGTACAGAAGCAAATGAGTTATGAGAAGTGCCAGGGATGACAGATTTTTCTTAAGATTTCTTTCTCTTTTCATACTCATGCTCCGGTTTTCATAAATAATGGTTGTGCCTCTATACTTGAATGGGAAGTAACTCTCAATGATAGTTGTCAATCTGATCATGGCAAGATGTGCCTTTGATTTCAAAGAAGTAATTTATATACTGAGGTTTAAAAATAAACTATAGGGGCTGGCATTGTGGCCTAGGGGGTAAAGCTGCTGCCTGAAGTGCCAGCAATCCCATATGGGCACCAGTTACCTAGCTGCTCCACTTATGATCCAGCTCTCTGCTATGGCCTAGGAAAGCACTAGAAAATGACCCAAGTCTTTGGGCCCCTGCACCTGCACTAGAGAGCCAGAAGAAGCTCCTGGCTTCAGATGGGTCCAGCTCCAGCTGTTGAGCACATCTGGGGAGTGAACCAGTGGATGGAAGACCTCTCTCTCTCTCTCTGCCTCTCTGTAACTCTGCCTTTCAAATACATCTTTTTTAAAAAAATAAAAAATCAACTATAAACTGTTAATCTGGCTGTATCCTAATAATAAAAAAGAAAAATGAGGGTACACCAAATCCATTGAAAAAGCACAATCTAAAATTTAAATGGAATTTACCCACACATTTTGCAAAGTGGAACGTAGCTTGTAAGGTGCCATTGCCGCAGCAACAAGTCTTCTGCAGCCCCTCACACTCTCAACCCCATCCTGGAGGCTTTCCCACCTCAGTCCTTGACCCTTGAACATCAGCTCCTCCTCTTCTGAGCTCTATTCTCACTATTTTCCCTTTGTGTGAACTATCCATACCCTTTTCCTCCCTGTACTTATTTCCCAGGTTGCCTCCTCTTCATCTTTTTTTTTTTTTTTTTTTTTTTTTTTTTCCTCTTCATCTTTTAAGCCACAGACATCCTGAATTCTTTAATAACCCAATCAGGCTAGGATGACTGTTACTCTTCTCTGATTCTGTACAAATCAACAACTATTGTCCGCAGGCCTGACTCTCCACTAGACTCTGACTCTTTGTAACCCCACGACACAGTGTGGTACTCGGCAGAGAGCAGCTGCTCCATACGTGTTCAAGAACTGACTGGTCCTCCAGTGTGGGTGAACAGCTCCTGCTCCACATTCCCACTGTAACTCTATCTTAGCTCCTCTTGCTGTCTGCATTTGAAGTTCTCTCTTTGTGCATCTCCTCCCTTTCCACTGCCTCACCTGGAAAGCAGTTCGCTCTTAGGGGAATTAGAGGAAAATAAGGTTTCATCACTGCATCCTATCTGTCTATCTGAAGTACCCTCATGTGGCTTGCTGCCTCACTCACACTGAGAGAGGTTGTGCCACCCTATTGAGGAAGGGGCCTCAACCTGCCCTACCTTTGGGAGTAACAGCACAGGGAAGCCTGGGTCCCTGACGCTACAGCAGGCAGGTGGTCCGTACCAACGTGTAAAGCTTTCCTGGCTTCCTCCTGCCCTGACTTTTCAACCAGAATCAGTCCTTTCCCAGACAGCCTTTTCCAAGACAGATACTCACATCCCGAACCAGATTTGGAAAGCAATCTAACAGCCATTATGCATAATTTCTTAATCACCCCCTTTCTTCCTCATCTAATTGTGTTTATTCCAACCAGCATACAATCAAGATGGAATGCTTTCAGGGCAGGAGACTGTCTTTCCCAGCTGCCAAGAAGAAGGGGGAAAGTCCTTTTGAAGAGGGCTATTGAGAAGCTCTGAATAGCAGCCATGAACCCAACTGGTCATGGGAGACTAGTCTCGTTTCAAGGACTTTGCAGTTCCCATTGCACAAGCCTGGAATCTCTTCTTAGAAATATTCCATGGCTTCTTCACTCACCTCTTTATTTGCACAGCTCTGGCTATTGCTATATGACACATTGCATATTTGTTTGGTGTTGTTTTATCTCTACATTCTGAATGTAAGCTCCATGCGGGCAGGGCCCATATGATTCACTGTTGTGTTCTCAACAAACATTTGAGTGAACAAGCCCAACAAATCTGATTTAAGAACTTTCTGTACCATATGTGGCCAAAAAAAATATGAAAGGAAATGGAGACTATTTGCAAATAAATTATGAAATCAGAATCTCGATCTTCTGATTCCCTTATCTGGCTCTTTCTGATAAATCATCTTGTTGAAAACAGGTCATTAAGTTTGTGTCATAATTTGATCCAGAAAGACATTTGATATTTTAAGTAAACTAAAGAACTCCTCCCTCTCCACTCCTACCTCCTAGCCCTCAGCTCCCCTCCCCTCCCAACCCCACTATTTAGAAAGTCATTACTCTGAGGCGCATGGATGAGTGTTTACATGCCATCCAGTGTCTGTAACACATTTTGCTGTTAAAGCTCAAGTACATGCAATGTGTAAGAGCACCCAGGAGAGTCCATCAAATCATTATTTCTGTCTCCTTGCCCAGAACACTGAGCATTGGTTCTGCAGGGAACAGCCAGTACCCCCAGCTCCCTGTCGAGTAGCAACTAGAGAGCACACAGGTTCCACTTGAAATGCCCAATTACCAGCAACTCATTTTCTGTCCCCTCTTTGGAACAAGTATGATCAAAATAAATGTCTTGCTATGGAAGGAGAAGCCATCATTTTTCTGGGAGCTGAGCTGAAACTCATTAGCAGGTGTACAGACTCTCCTTTCTTGCCTCCTGACAGACGCAAGGCTGAGTAGAAGCTCCCTGATGGTCCAGAAGACCTGAAGTCTGAGCTGCCACCACCCTGGCCCCTTCCCAACAGACTGGAGGCTCTAGTAAGCTGCTGCTTCCTGAGTCTGTTCCTCAGTCAGGTGCCTTGATGCCTGGTGATTGAGTGCCACTCATAAGTCAGAGTCTCCCCAACTTCACATTGCATAAGAACAATCACCTGGGGTTCTTTTTAAATTACAGGTATCACTTCATCCTCAGATTCTGCATCAAAAAGTGTGGAATGGGTCTTGATGGTCTGTGTTTTTCATAAGTCCTCTACTCTGCCCATAGGGTTTTTTTTTTTTTAGATTTTATTTATTTATTTGAGAGGTAGAGTTACAGACAGTGAGAGGGAGAAACAGAGAGAAAGGTCTTCCGTCCACTGGTTCACTCCCCAAATGACCGCAACGGCCGGAGTTGTGCTGATCTGAAGCCAGGAGCCAGGAGCTTCTTCCTGGTCTCCCACATGGGTACAGGGGCCCAAGGACTTGGACCATCTTCCACTGTTCTCCCAGGCCACAGCAGAGAGCTGGATTGGAAGAGGAGCAGCCGGGACTAAAACCAGCGCCCATGTGGGATGCTGGTGTTGCAGGTGGAGGATTAGCCTACTGCGCCATGGTGCAGGCTCGCCCATATGATTTTAATCCCAGGGCCAACAACCACACTTTGAGAAATACAGTTTCATATAAACACTTGATACCTTCTTTGTTTTCTACAACAAAATGGCCAGCAATTTTTAATGACTATTTTTCATAAATCCTCTCAAGTCTACAGTTGCCCCAGGTAGTTCATGACCCATGGATATACCACATGACAATGTTTCCAGGCTCTTCCCACTCCCACCCAGCCCATCCACGCTGATCACATGTCGTTTGCTTAAAATCCTCCTGTAGCTCCCCACTAGTGACAATGTGTGAATTCTTTACCCCTTAGCTGGTATTCAGGTCTTCAGAATTAAGGGGCTGAGGTGAAGAACATGCTAAGTACAGGGGTTATCCAAAAAAGGGGCTCTGAATGGTGACTGACTCTTGTTCACATAAAAAGTAAAAGGGAATTTGGACATTAAAGATGTGAAAAATTGCCATGGATCAAGAAAGCCTTCAGGCCCTAGGACTCTTGGAAAGGAACTCTCTTCTCTTACTGCCTCACAGGAACTCACTTTTCTCCCACCCCTGCAGAATGGAAGTATCCACATGCTTCCTTGACAGGTGTTCATCACGGAAGGGCTCTTCAGCCACCAGAGTTGGCATTCAGAAAACCAAGAAAAGACCAATGTAAACACCAAGAGATGGTGTCCCGGTGGGGAAGGGAAGAGAGGCAGGCAGGAAAGCAGAGCAGTGAACAGTGGGCATGGGAAGAGGGTGGGAAATGGGGAATCGGGAAGCAGAAGGTACTAGGAGTCCATGGAGTGCCCAGGTAGGAAGGGTGGGAGCATGCCAGAGGCAAGACTCTAGCTCAACCCCCAACCCTGTAGAGGCTAAAGAACAAAGAGCAAGGACTGGAACTTCGAGCCTTCAGTACTAGCCTCCTAATACAGGGAGAGGGACAGAGTGCTCCCTCTCAGATCAGGGACACCAAAAAGGCCAAAGAGACTTATCAGAAAGCCACCCTGATAAGCAGGCACCTCCCTTCTTTCATTCCCTCCCTACCTCCCCCTACTTAGCTGAGCCTCAACCCTGCAATCTTTCCAGGCATTCACCCTACACAAAGAATCATCTATTATCCACTTGAAAACATTTGGATGATTGGATTATCACCATGAACAAACTTAATTGAGAACTTTAAACTGCTAATTACTACCATGGGCAAACGGATATTCTTCAAGATGCATGCCACAAAGGACAGCTCCAGCAATGCTGAGCTAACATAATTAGGATTGTGAAAAAAATAAATGAGAATTGATAGTGTCTGTTTCAGGGAAATTTTTATTAGAGAGAAATAGCTGTAGAGGTCAATTTTAAAGCGGTGAGACATAAAGAAAGTGGTGTTTGGGTATGATGGTCTTTGTGGTTCTTAACGGAAGATAGTTTGAGGATCCATCATATCTGTCAGTGGCTATATGATGCTAAGTCCCATCCTTTGAGACAAGTATCTATCAGAACTCTTTGATCAGTGATATTCTAACTAAACTATAGATCTCTCAAGGTCAAGGGCTATGTATTTTATTCCCATTATCCAGCATAATTCCTGGGGAATAACAGCAAGATCCAGAGAATGGACTTTCTTATTAGGTGGGCTTTGGAATGTATCAGCAAGTTTACCTAGTCTAAGCTTCAATTTACTCTTCAGAAAACTGGGGACTGAGCTGTCACCTGCCTCATCCTGTTGGAAGCTTAAGTAAGAAAAGGTAAGTGAAGGGATTAGATGCTCAACTACATACACTCATAAAGATGATGAATCTTGGGCCTTGAATGATACTGCTTTTATAGACACATTTACTTCCAGTAACAGAGTCTCAGGGTTGGAACCAACCATCTTTCTGATGTTTAAATCCCCTCTCTGATGGACCCACCAAGTATCCAGTCTCTTTCCAATTTTGAAAATGGTTCCCTGATCTGTGCTTTCCTAATGTAAGTGGATGCAGAGTATGCTCTGAGTCTTTCCCTCCTAATGCTTTAATCCTTCTTTCATATGGAAAGACACAAATTCCAGACCCATCATCATTCTGGTCACTTTTTAAATAACAGCATTCAGAGAACAATTTGAAGTGCTCATTTTTTATTATATAAAGCTGACAATTGGATTATACAATGACTAAACTGGTTTAGTATGATTAAGGGGATACAGTCACTACTGCTAGTAAAAGATTGATTACCTGGAGTTAAAAAAAAAATTATTCCCAAATCTCTTTCAGACATTCTTTGGCAAGCAACAGCTGACATGGTAAAAGCTATAATTTTCCTCACAAGGCTCCAGAAAAACTGATGGAAGCAGATGAGATTCATTTTAAATTAACATTAATTGTCATTAATTCATAATGGAAACTCACCAAGCCAGAGAAATTCTGCCATCATGGCACTTGTGATTTTCCCTGACTGGATGGCTTAAAAACAAGACATAGTTTTCAAGGGAAGATACAGAAGCCTCAAATGTGTCACTGTTCCACTCATGACTACTACAGCACACCAGTTCCTCCAGCCTCACCTCCCACCACCACCACTCACCCCTGCTGAGGCACACCAAGCCCCTCCAGCCTCACTTCCACCACCACTCACCCCTACTAGAGCCCATGCAGCCTCTCCAGCCTCACCTCCACTACCACCACTCAACCTAATAGAGCTCACCCAGCCCCTCCAGCCTCACTCCCACTACCTCTGCCATTCATGAGTGTCTATTTCAACTTCCTCTTTCCTGTGCCCCACGTACAACTTAGCTCTCTGCTCTTTGACTTCCCATCAGAATACCACCACCCCATCCTCTGCCTGTGCTTCTAGGACCAGCACAAATCCCATACCCACCAGAGGGGATGCTTTATGTTGATTCCACTAGCTCATTGCTATTTTGCTTTCTTGACTCTGAACCCAGACAACTGGATGCCATTAAAATAGCCTTAGTATATATGCCTCCTATCAAGGGCAGAGACCTCAAACTCCTCGCACAGCTGTTTGTATACAGTAGGTGCTCCAAAACACTTTAATGGTTTATTCTGGCAAACATGTGAGGGCAAGAGAAGGCAAGAACAAGATGGCCTGCATGGGGCTTCCTGAAAACAGTCACTCTGGTTACAATAAAATAGAATGGAAGATGCATTTCCCAGAAAGGACAAGAATCTTGCTCTGACCACAAGTCAAGTCTATCTGGACCTGGAATTAACTTTTTTACATATGTGGGAAATCAGAGGAGTTGGGGGAAAATTAAGTTGAGATTGGCTGATGCTGATAAGGAGTGCTTTTTTTGGGCTTTTCCTCAGTACTATCCTATATTAAACTGCAAAAATAATAGTGCTGAAAATTACTCATTAGCAGTAGTATGACAGGTATGTCCTATCCACTCCTTTCTTCAGATCAATGAATCTATATCTAGTTTTATCCTTAAGGCTTTTTCCTACTGTCCCCTAGCTCGGTGGAGGAGGGGGGAGCTGAGTTACCCTCTTGGGACCCAAGGGAACCACAGAGATGACATGCCAAGCCAGCTCTAGCTGCAGGGGTGCAAATGCAACCTGTCGCTGGCACCCATATTTGGTTTACATCTTTCTGCTTTACTGTGTTTTGGACCCTTAAAGGGCAAAGGACTTAGACTTGGGAAAATGCCACCCCAGAAATGGCAAAGGGGTAAGAAGTCAGCCAGGCAAAGGCTGGCTTGCTCTCCATTTGCAGCACCGGTTTCTGTCTCTTTCTCACTTGGCTTTCCCTGCCCCTTCTTGTTTGAGGCAGAGAGTGTCTATTTGTCTTCTCTCTCTCTCTGTCTCCCTGGCTCCTCTCTCACAATGGCCTTTCCATAGGACACTTGGAAGTGAGAAGAGCTAGCTTCTGGTTCTACCACTACCATTAACCAGCAGTATACTCATGGCAAAGCTACTTTATATCTCTAACCTTGAATTGGACGCGTTTTCCAGGTCTTTGACAGCTCTGAGATTCTATCACTGAATGAAGTGGAATCAGCTGACCCAGGAGCAGTTGCTGCCATAAAGAATCAGACTGGGAGCTCCTAAATGCACCAAGCACCAGAGGGCGCCCGAGGACCACTCAAAGAGGTTGTGACTGTCAACCCAATATTGACTGAGGCTCTACCCTGTACAAGGCAGCAGGGTGCAAAGCACTGTCCTGGTATTTCATGCAGTCTGATGAGACAATTCCTATTATTATCCTTCCTGTTTTAGAGGAAAAGAGATGAGCAGCAGGAGGTGAAGATTCACAAGGCCACATCGACAAGACATGCCAGAGCAGGATTTACACTCAGACCATCTGACACCAAGCCCATGCTTGTATCCAGGGATGTGTACTATCCTGGCCATCGATGCGCCCTCATAAGCTCCCCATGTGTGCTACTGGGTCCCAAATGTGCATCTGGGGTCTTAGACACAGACTACATGGTTCAATCAATTTTCTCCTTCACCAGGACAGCAACTGCTATAACAACTCCATCAATACTCTATTGCCTTGCACAGAGGCTGTCATGTTCTGGTAGTCTTCCGTTTTCTGGTAGTATATTTTCAATGTGCACATCTTGTGTTGTTCTAACCAGCAGGCATCTTGCCAGTATCTAGTACAGTGCTGTACCCATGGTTGAGGCCCAACTTTGTTGAGTAACTGACGAGCACCATGATACTTCATGAGCTCTGAGGTTATGTTCTTTCATCCACGGCCTGGGCTGTAAACACCCAGAGTCTCAAGACTCACATCACAATCCCCATGGGAAGACTCCAGCTACTTCCTAGCAAAGTAACTGCTGGATGGGTTGGGAAGCAGGATGGCATGAGATGCACTTCACAGAAGCAGAAACTGGGAGTCAGCTAATTTCAACACAATTCAGCAAATATAAAGAAAACCCCAGTTTCGTGCCAGACACAGAGCTGTAAGATTCAGAAGAGAAAATGATGGTTTCTGCTCTCATCTACTGGAATAGATGAGACATGCAAAATTTTAAAATTTAATGTAATGCAAAGGTGAAAATGTTATTGAAGTTATATATACACACACTTATATATAACTGTGGGAGCATGAAATTACTTGTCCAGTGTGATCCTGAAAACTAGGACAGACTCAAGTATGGCTGGGAGTCAGAAGATCAGAGATCAAGTCCTTCCTCTACTCTAGCCCTCAAGTGTTCTGAAGCACCAGAACTAAATAGGTTGTCTTGGCCTCAGGTAAACAGTTGAGACCCTCATTGAGTTTAAGATTCCTAATTTTTCCACAGATTTCCTTGCATCTGTTCCAGCAAGTGAGTGAGTGATTGAGACAGTGGTCCTCCTGTCACATATCCTGAAAAGAACAATGGAGCTAACCCTCCTGAGAATCCAGTTCTCCAGGAAAACCCAAGCCCCCACCACATCCATCTCATAATCTTCCATGTGCTTTTACACAATGCAAACAACATGGCGAACGGATAGAGTCTTAAATTTCAGAAGGACTCTCATTTTCAAGAGTAGGATGCAGAATAGACAGAGGCACCATTTTAGTATACTTTTTGTTCATTTTAGTTTTAATATCATGGGGACTACAGAAAAGTGTGACCACAGCAGCCCCCCAATAGTCGAGTCTGGCCAGCCACCCTCCTTGCAGCCCTTTGGCAGCTCTCCAGAGTCTACCCTAGCTGCATAGCTATAAAGTAAAACAGTGGGACAGTGAGGAGGATACCAAGGGGCTGTGCAAGCTGCAACCCTCATCATCTCCCATGATCTCTGTGAGTTCACTGAAACAGCCATGTCCACTCTTTTGTGCTTTGGAGTGTGGTACTCTGTGTATGTCATTCATAGGCTGCCTCCCAGTTTTCCTGAGTTAGGGTACAATATAAGGATGTGGATGGCTCCAGATGGCAGGAGCAGGCAACCAACTGATTCATTTGCTTTTCCATCCTGGCAGGCCCCGAGCTGGGCTGGCACATCAATAGTCCCCATCTGTCCTGGGGCAGGGGTGTCTGTTCCTCTAGGATTCAACTGATAGCCAGCTGGGAGAAGGCACTGCAAGGGAATTAGAGCAGCTCAAGAAGGGGGCATTGCCTGAAGGCCCCTGTGCTCTTGGGATTAACTGCACAGTGAGAGACCCTTACATGTCAAAGTCAGTGATAAGGATGACCCCTTCGTCTGGTCTCTCCACCTCAGGCAACAAGCACTAGGGGTCCTATCAATAACAGGTAGGAAGGGTGTGCCCAGAGAGACATGGATAGCTAATTCTCAATCTTCCATGCACATTTTACCACACTCTGGGATTATACCTGTTCAACTGTGCAGAAGAACAGAAGTAGAGTAAACTGTTTCTTTATGTGTAATGCTGAAATTACAGTGGCCACAGAAATGCTTGAAAACTGGTATTTGAGCACAAGCACCCCACCCCTGCCTCCCACAGTGAACTCAGAAGGAGGTAACCTCCGCCTTGATTTCAGACCCTAGCTCCCAGCCAGCCAGCCACTCTCACCCCCACCAATCTATCCATCCTCCCAGCCAAGTTTCCCAGCAGAACCCAGGAAGACAGAAACAGGGAAAGTACAAGGGGAGACAGGGCTACTTCATGTGCAAGGGCACATGTGGTGAGGCTGTCTTTTATGGTCAGAAACATAACCATTTCTTTATTATTTGTGGTAGAGGAAAAAGCCATGACTGACATGCAAAAAGTCAGACGAATCCAGAAATCACATCTCATCATGGAACACACAGTAAACAATAAATAGCCCATGTTTTTAATCTGGCTTCACAGGTCTTACCTTGCCAAGGAATCCTGTTTCCAACCCACAGCTCTCTGGCAGGCCACCTTATCCCTTATTGAAAAGTGATCCCACTTTCTGTGGGGCCCAACTGTGGTGCTCAGATCACTCCCCCAACCCCCTGAATTGCCTAACAATCTCACTGCCAAAGGTCAAGCTCAGGAAAAGAAAAATGCATTGCATGACTACTGGTCACTGCTGTTCCTGAGATGGAATCTCCCTTCCCAGCTCCACATACTATGAAGGTCCTGTCAATCAAGCTGCTTAAGCAAGTAGGGTGCAAATAACAAGTCCAGGTTTTTGCAGCATGGGGGAGTTGCTGGGGACTGAAATGCCATCTTCCTTGTATAAACCTAGGCTTTCCAAGGTCTCATTGCCCAGGTCAGGGCCTCGAGCTCAGCCTGCCTCATGGGAAGGAATAGGGAAGCAGAGCAGTTTACCTGCTGGACATCCTGCTGGAAGACGCAGAGCTGCAGCCGCTGGTGGAGCCGCACCTTGCGGTGCTGCCAGATGCTCTCAAGCCGCCGCTGGTGGTGCAGCACCTCATGGACCACATCCAGGACCTGGTGCACTGCCTTGGAGTAGTTGGCTGTGGCTGTGAGGGACTCAGAGTTGCCAGGACTCAGGGGACGCTGTAGCACATCCAGCAGTGCCTTGCCATCCTGGCTAACCTGCAGGAAGGAAAGAACCTTGGTCAAAGGGGGGAGAGGCATGTAGGGCTCAGAGAGAGGCTAGGAGAGTATGCCCTGGGTCTGTGGTTAGGCCTGAGTATCTCAATCCTCCCAAGGCCGGTCACAACCAAGAAATGTGCTGGCCAGAGTGCCCCAGTGTCCTGCATGCAGCCTTGGGGAGGGCTGAGCATCCTGGAAACCTGGGGGAGAAGAATGGCTGGACATTCTCTCTCTCCTCTTGAATTTTAGCTTCATAAGGACTAGGGACTCTGCCTTGCTCATAGCTCTCTCCACAGAGGATATAGCTAATTCTCCACAGCATCTGGCAAGCAGTAGGCACCTGCTGAATATTTTTACTTACTCATGGACTAGATCAGTCAGCAGAACTTCATTTCAGAAAGGAAGCCACCTATACCATCAGCCTTTACCACTCTTTCTTCCTCAACTTTCTCTACCTGGCCCCAAACCTTCAGCTATATGATCAAAGGCAAGTTACGTAATCTCTCTGAGCATCAATCCTTTGTCTATAAAAGGAAGAGATTAGTGGTACGTCCCTCAGAGTCATGGTGGGTATGATATGAGCTAACCCTTGGAGCGCACGTAGAATAGGACCTAGCACATAGTAGTGGCTGCTGGGATTTTCTTCTGCCTACTACCTTCCCTTCCTCCACCATCATTCCTGCCTTCCATCTTCTTTATTCTCCTGTATGCTCTTTTATTTTTTTTTAACATTCTGCTCTTCCTTAATACAATCCCCTTCTTTCTCATGAAGATCAGGAACAAGCAGAGTAAGGCAGGGATCCTCAGATTCTGCCTATGCCACCCATGCTCCCAGGCTCCCCAACACTCAGTGCTGAGACTGGGGCTGGGGTGGGGCTGATATCCTATCATTCCTCTCTCTGGAAACCTGGCACAAAGGCACCAACAATTCTAGAAAGTGGCATGGTAGGACTGACACCTGTGGCTCTGTAGTGCTTGGCAGAGAACCCAATAGGGCATGCACCTTCCCAACCTAAAACAGTGGTGATCAGGGAATCGAAAGAAATTTTAGGACCCTACATTAACTTGGTTCACAATGAAATCAAAGTTGGCTTGAGTTGAAACATCTCATTTTCCAGCCAGCAAGGCAGGGAAGCAGCTGTGCTTCCACCTCCATCCCCACCAGGATGAGGGAGGCACCCTTTGTGGGCTTGAAGCCCCAACCCTTCCCTCAGGCCCTGACAGTGGCTCAGCTGGGGGTCTGGGAATAGAGAGGCAGCAGATAGTCCTGCTGGGGGGTGGGAGCCCTGCAGAAAGGCTCTCAGCCTGGGGCACGATAAAGAGGAGTGCTGAGGTAGAGTATGGCTGAGGTTGGAAAGGAAACCACCACCACCCCCAACTCGATCCTGCTATCCCCATCTCCCATAATTTATTGAGAGATGAGCAAATGCTGACTTTTGCATCATGCTGTGTTCAGGGTAGGGCAGTTAGAGATGAAGCACCCAGTCCCAGAAATCCTAGTCGACTTGAGTTTCCAGCCTCTGCCTTTGTCTCTACATTTGTAGGAGGTAGGGACAGCCCCTGTCCTCTGCAGTGAGCCGAGAGGAAAGATCTAAGTCCCACGATGCTAGGGCTCGAGGATAAACTGGGGGAAATACTATGCCTATGTGTATAATTATACTGCAAGATGTATAATTATACTGCCACTCCCCAGATGTCTGCAAAGGCCAGGGCTGTGCCAGGCCAAAGCCAGGAGCTTCATCTGAGTCTCCCACATGGATACAGGGGCCAAAACATTTGGGCCATCTTTCACTGCTTTCCTAGGCCATTAGCAGGGAGCTGGATTGGAAGTGGAACAATTGATACATGAACCGGTGCCTACATGGGATGCTGGCATTGTAGGTGGCAGCTTTAGCTGCTATGCCACAACACTAGACCCTCAAATTTGGTTTTTACTATGGCAAAAACCTTTACTTTTTACAAACAAGCTTATTTGTTCTTAGATTTCAACATGCAACAGACTCACATGGAACAATAGGTATTAAAATGGAGGTTTTAGGCTTCCTTCTCGACATTTAGATCAGTAGGGGTAGAACTCAGGAATCTGTATCTTCAACTGTGTTTTCATCCCCTTGGACCACCCTGATGGTCCATTCGGGCAGTCCAGAAACTCACCTGGACAAATGCTTCTCTAACTAACCTTATTCCAGAGGACGTACATGGGCTGGCTGTGCATACACTTTCCCTTCTTCACCCAGCTTCCTTCATCAGCCATCTCTTCCCATCTCAGCCCCACTCCCTCAGAACTCATGCCAATTGGCCAACCTGCTCACACGTGCATGTCTACACAGATGCCCCTCGAGCAGTGTCAGGAAGCTTCAATCCTCCTTAACTAAGCAGTGCTGCAGTATGTCCCCCGACACTGGGCTTGATTTCTCTGTGGAAGAGCCTTTTAGTTTGTCCTTCACAGCCATGGCAGCTTGTCACTCCTGCACACTTATCTATGCCCTGTGTGTCTTCCTCTGAATCTTCTAGCAAGAAACCTTGACTTTCTGATTAGCTGCTTCATAAATGGGATGGCAGGACTAATATGTACACATCCACTCATCAAGCCAGAGAAACAAACTGCAGAGGGGCACAGCCTTTCTTCACTATACTCCTCTCCCCTGAGTAGAAAGTGCGATCCTCACACACACAGTGAGACCAGTGTGTAGGGGTATGTGTGTGTGTGTGTGTGTGTGTGAGAGAGAGAGAGAGAGAGGAAGACAGAGATACACACACAACATATGTGTGCAAGAAGGTGATGCTGCTAACGGCCCCAATTTTTTCTTCTTCCTAGCTGGAGACAAATTCAGATCAAAGTTCCTAAAAATGCCATAAAAAGGGGAAAACAGTCAGTTTTCTTCTTCCCAGTCCAACCCAGGCTATTTCATATTTCACAGTGTACAGTGAACTCTCGCCACTTTCCCTTATGCAGCCATGCCCAAGACCCCTGGCTGCCCTGCTCAGTTCTCACCTCTGTGTAGGCCTGGGTCACTTGTTCATACAGGGACTGGTGGTGGTGGATCGCCAGCTCCAGGTCCTGCATCTCGGACGGCAGGCCACCTTCACTGCACATCTTGCACCAGGCATCCACTCCCGACAGGAACTAGAAAAAGAGGCTGGGTGGGTCAGTGTGGGAGCTCTCGAGCTGGGGAAAGGGTGGGTTATATGAAGGGTCACGTATCTTTAGAAGAAGCATGAAGACTTCCGCAGGCTCTCAGAGACCTCTATAGAAGGTGGGGTTTCCCCCTTTATTTCTACAACACTAACCCCTTGCAAGAAGTCTGACCCAGGCATCTGTTTAGGAAGTGCAGTTTTCATAATGGCCACCATTCTGAAACCCCGGGGGGTGGGGGCAGGGTGAGGCTCCTGGATATTCAGCAGGTTACACCCACAAGTGGATGGTAAAGTATAGGAATAGAAACAGCTCAATCTATCCCATGGACAGTTTAGAGCTTCCTGCCCTACCCACACTCACAGGCATGAGACATTTCCACGTGTGCTTTATGATGCGTACACTAAGCTGGGAAGAGGAGCAAAGGACATCCCACACAGGGCCATCAGGAGCCTCAGGCAACCTGTGGAGACCATTCCCACAGCATAAGGAGGTGAGCGCTCAGCAGGACTCCCACTGAGTCCTGAGATGTGGCAGTAGGAGGGACAGCAGAGAGGAACAGACTGCTATGCCTATACTGTCAGTGGCTCCTGGGATGAGCTATGTAGATACACACCTTTACACACATCAAATTATTTGAAAATTAAAATTAACAGCTGTGGAAGACTATGGGTCTCCATGCACAAAGGGTGAGCGATCTGAAATCACTCTGATTTACTGAGTGGAAAAATACACCTTTAAAATGCAAATAATTCTTCACCAACAATCTGGAATAGTCTGTCTGTGATTCCTCTTGCCTGGATGCACTGCTCCATTTCAATTAATGGCCTAACTACCTTTTTAACCCATTACTGAGAATAGCCCATAGGAGAGCAATAAAGAGCTGCCTAAATAAATGCAAAAGAATAGTCCTGGACCAGTATTTTCTTTCTCCAGCTAAAAGGAAGTATGGTTTATGAGTTTCCTGAAGGACAGGTAATACCTGAGGAAATCACATTTAAAAATTGATACAAATAAAATTGCTTCTGATTCAAACCAATCAAAGTCAGGAAACATCAAGAAAAGGTTAACTCCTCCAGCTATCCTGAGTTCTAGCACTGAGTAGCCTTCTCAAGTTGTTTGACAGCTTGTCTTAGAGTCACTGTCAGCTTTTTTTTTTTTTTTTTTTTTTGACAGGCAGAGTGGACAGTGAGAGAGACAGAGAGAGAAAGGTCTTCCCTTGCCGTTGGTTCACCCTCCAATGGCCGCCGCTGCAGCCGGCGCACCGCGCTGATCCGATGGCAGGAGCCAGGATCCAGGTGCTTCTCCTGGTCTCCCATGGGGTGCAGGGCCCAAGCACCTGGGCCATCCTCCACTGCACTCCCTGGCCATAGCAGAGAGCTGGCCTGGAAGAGGGGCAACTGGGACAGAATCCGGCGCCCCGACCGGGACTAGAACCCGGTGTGCCGGCGCCGCAAGGTGGAGGATTAGCCTATTGAGCCACGGCGCCGGCACTGTCAGCTTTTAATCCCTGCCTGTTGGCTGTTGTGGATGGTTTTTCGTTCTGTATGTTTTTTCTAACTCATGAAGCCAGCTCCCAGGGGCTCTGGAAGAATGCCAGGTGTCACCCAGTATCAGAGTGCACACACTTGCTGATATCCCAGAAGCCTCTTTACTCTGCCAACAACTACTTTACAGAGGAACAGGGGAACAACCCAACTTTCTTGTATCAGTCATGGGAGAAGCATCTCTTCTAGACCTTTGGAATTTCTCTGTAATTCTCTAAGAGGAGTCCCACAGCTCAAGGAAAGAAAGCCAGGGAGACAAAGAGAAGCACTATCTTCTATGCCAATGTGGATAAATCTTGAATAAAATAAACAAATGACAAGGTTGAAGAGAGAGCAGGAGGTTCAACATTCTCATAGACCTATGAAAGAACCAGAGGTGGGCATTTGGCCTAGTGGTTAAGATGCCCACATCTCATACTGGAGTGCCTGGGTTCAATACTTACCTCAGGCTCCTGACTCCAGATTCTGCTAATGCAGATCCTGGGAGGCTCCACAATGATGGCCCAAGTCATTGGCTTCCTGCCATACATGTGGGAGACTTGGATTGAGTAAACCAGTGGATGGGGGTTCTCTCTCTTTCAAAAAAAAAATCAGTCACTACCACCAACCTCCTTAAAAGCAAACAAAAAATCTCCACAAAAAGTCAAAGTGTAGGACTGTGGTTCACCTGTGATTCAAGCATTTATTGTAGAACATTGGAAGATGGCAAGTGGAAAAAAACACAGGTGAAGAGAATAAAAGATATCAAGATAGTGTGTTGAACAAATAACTCACATGTTTACCACTTGGTAAGCACACTGGGCACCTCATGTGTGCCATTGCGAATGTTTAATTCTTAAAACAGCCCTGTGATGTTTATGATTGGCTGCACATTAGAGAGAGAGCAAACAAGCTCAGAATGCTGAGGTGACTTGCCGAACTTAATGAACAGTGGAGCTGAGAATAGAACTCACACATCTGGCTTCAAAGTCTAGGCTCTTTTCAGTTATCCCATGCTTCCTTCCATGTAAGAGTGGGTAACAGAGAGTGGTGTTAGTAAGTATTTAACAACCAGCATATATATGTGTGTATATATATATATATATATGTGTGTGTGTGTGTGTGTGTATATATATATATATATGTGTGTGTGTGTTTATGGATATACAAATGAGTGTGTATGTATGTATATGTATGTATATCTTACATATGCACAAGTGCATTATAAATTTTACTGATATAAAAGGTATGTAACACAAAGAGTAACATATAGCAAGTTGATTCTCACAGGGTGCTTTTGTTGAAGTCTTGAATCCACAGTCAATCTATGGTTGAAATCGACAAATAGGCACAGTTTTGACACAAATCCTGTTGATATTTTCTCTTATGTTAAGGAATAAAATAAAAGTGAAAAACACCTGAAGGCTTAATGTTGGAACATCATTTATTCATCAGTAATGTGAGTGCCTTCTTTGCTGGATCAAATACTAGCTTTTGATTACTACAATATCATTCCCTCAATGTTATGTGCTTTTTACAATGTAATAGGTACAGATATGACTCTTTTTAAAGTTTAGTCTACATTTTCTTTCTCATTTTCTTAAGACTTAGACAATCAATTAAACAATAATTGAACGTTCATAGCATTTGATGATTTCCATTGAGTAAAATTCCTATCTTGGTCTATTTCAAGCTACAATGTGACATCACCAAATAAGGAGTTGGGAAGAGATAATCAGTAGCACACAATTGTATAGTATGCCCACCATGTTAAAAAAGGCAAAAATAATCTCAAGAATGTAGATAATAATAAAATACAGGAATATAGTCAGGAATTAATGATTTTTGAGTATGGTGTCTCTCTGCCTTTCAAAGGGTTTGGTTCCAGGATCCCCTGTGGATTCTCAAGTCCCTTATATAAAATGATGTAATTTGCATATAAATTATGTACATCCCATAGGCTTTATAGTTTTTTAAAAGACTTATTTATTTGAAAGGCAGCAGAATGATGGGGCAGGGGAGGGGAGGAGGTGGTAAGAGATCTTCCATCTGCTGGTTCACTCCCTAAAGGGTCACAACAGCCAGGGCTGGGCCACACTGAGGCTGGGAGCAAGAAACTCCATTCAAGTCTCCCACACGGGTGGCAAGGGTTGAAGCACTTGGGCCATCATCCACTGCCTCCTAAGCACATTAGCAGGGAACTGGATCTGAGGCAAAGCAGTTGGTAATTGAGCCTGCACTTGAAATGGAACCTCCATATGAAAATTCACCACCCTTCCCATACACTTTAATTTATCTCTAGATAACCTATAATATCTAATACAACCAAATAAATGCTATAGTTATACTATGTTGTGGAGAGAATAACAAGAAAAAGTCTGTGCATGTTCTGTATAGAAGCAGATTTAAAAAATAAATTTCCAATCCACAGTTGACTGAATCTGTGGAAGCACAACCAACAGATGCAGAGAACCAACTATACCACTTTTGTTTTTACTACAACATATTTAATTATAAATGTATATAGTTGAGTTTTAGGTAATTATTATATTTAGGTAATGATTATATTTGACAACCAGCTCACAAAATTCCCGAAAATTTAAGAACTAGCCCTCCATGAGCTAGTCCAAGCCAGGCTGCAACACTCCTTGAGATCTTAGGCAGGTTAACCCATCTCTCTGAGATGCGATGCTCCTCTCTATAAAATGGGTTGGTAATGTCACTTACCAATGCCTGGCCACTTAGTAAATGGCAACAAGCGATCATCATCTCTACTTGTGGTATTATCACAATATTATTATCCATAGCAAGGGCTTCATGTAAAATTTGCTTGCTCTGCTCTCCGAGTTATCCACCCCTTCATTCTCACCCTTTTCGTCTTTGCTCACAGAACGCACACTAAGCATGCACACACCTACCCACCAATACACTAGCTAGCAGAATATAAACAGGTTCTGGGTCCTCTCTTCTTTGCATTACAAGCAAAGCCTGTTCCTTTGTGTACACAGGGGCTCTGAAACTGGTGGAACATGGGTTACTGTTGCCGCTTCTCAGCATGGTCTTTGGTATTTTCAAAGCATAACGGGTGCTCTCCGTAGAGAGTGTGTGCTCCCACGAGGCCGCAGCCCCTTGCTTTCCCACCACTGGCAGCTATAACACATACTGGAGCTCACCTGCTCGGCTTTCTGGTGGAACACTGCGGACATGGCAAGGATGGTGCTGCGTTCGTCCAGGGCAGCAGCGAAGCTCTTCCACTCCTGGTCCAGCTGCGTGGAGATCTGCTTGATTTGCTGAGAGGCGTAATGGCCAGCCTCGGAGAGACGGGAAGCCACCGACATTATACGGTTGATGTTGACATAGGCATTCTAGGAAGCAAAGGATAGTGATTGCTTACTGTGGCAGGCTAAAAAGGAATTCACTTTGGGCAAGATATTTGGGATGGGGGCTGGGATCTGCTCTCAGCCCAAAGGAAGTCTGTCTGTTATCTGCAACACAAAATCATGACAGATAACAGGAACAGTAGTGAGAGCTTGCATTGTGGGAACCAGCATAGATTTTTGTACCAACTATTTATGTATTTGAAAGACAGAGTGGCAGAGAGAAAGAAAAAGAGAGAACCATCATCTGATGCCTCCTGGGGCATCCATTAGCAAGAAGCTGAAACAGAAACAGAAAAGAGAACTTGAACCCAGGCACTCCAATATGGGTGTCTCAAGTGGAGTCTTAGCTAATGTGCCACGACTCGCACCCCTTGTGCCAACTATTGTTGTGCATTAATATAGTCACATTACATGGACCATCCTAACAAGCATCTTAGAGGTTATTCCAGGGGGATGGCACTACTCCCAAGAGCACTTGTTAGAAGCAACAGCTCCAGCCAGGGATGTGGCACAGCAGGTTAAGCTCCCCTTTGTGATGCTGGATCCCACATCAGAGTACTGCTCTGCTTCCAGCTAATGTGCCTGGCCCAAGTACTTGGACTCCTGCACACACATAGGAGACCTGAATGGAGTTAGTGGCTCCTGGCTTTGACCTGGCCTACCCCTGATCAGGGCAGCCATTTGGGGAGTGAACCAGAGGATGCAAGATCTCTTTCTCCGTAACTCTGCCTTTCAAATACATGTGTGTTTTTGAAGAAGCAATGGCTCAGACTAGGGCACAAGATAGAGGAGGCAAGTATGTCTGTCTTGCTCAGCAAAGAGCTAGGCATTGCTGCCGCTACAACAGGTGCAAGTGCACCAAAGAAGGCAAAGAAGACAATAATTCCACATTCCTGTCATGTAATGAAGAAGTCCCTCTGTCCTCCCACCCATCTTCCCCATGCCAAAGGAACTGTGGCACTGACCATCCATCAGGCTTAAATAAAGAGAATACTAGAAGCCACTACATTTCTCCGTGCTAAAAATAAGGTCTTAATGGAACTCTTCTTATCTCTGCTTGACTTAGGAACATTTCCCCACCTGACCCCAGAAGGCATCTGTGGGAGCTCGCTTGGCCCCCCTGTCTCCTTTCATCTTCTGTTGTTTACATTCATTCCCATCTTTGGTTGTCAATTAAAAATTCATGAACATGTATGTTATTTCCTACCAGCCCAGCAGAAATCCCTCCAGGAAGGAACAAGACAAACGACAAACCCCACAAACATAATACAGCAGTGATGATTATTTTTAGCCGCTACCTCCTATTAATTGTCTCAGGTGTCAAAACAATCAAGTAATATTGTGGCATCCACGGGTTGTCTTCTGAATCACATGGAGTCTGCCTGAAGGACTCAGGAGGCAGGTCGTTTACACATCATCTTTCTTTGTTAGAAACCTTCTCAAATGGTAATACATATCCTTCAGCAACAGCATTTCCCTGGGTTCTATTAGCTCAGGTGTAGCTCATTAATACTAGATAGATTTAATGAAAGTCCTTTATTTGCCTCTCCTGTTTCCCTCATGGTCCCATTCATCTTGGCTGTGCCCAACCTCCATGCACTCCCAGCCCAAACCTGGGCCAGCTGATAAGTTCTCTCTTAATTTGAAAGGTCTCTGTGGAAGTTTAAAAGGTTAAGTGAAGTACTTGAACACAAATCCATCCTGATGGCTAATGACTTGCATGCATCATCTCTGTTTTCAGTCTGGCCCCAGACCTTTCTGACAAAGTACATTTCCTTAATAGAGCTAGAATGTTACTGACCGCTGTCATGTGAAACAACTATCCTTCAAAGATTTCAGAACCATTACTAGCCCTTTTTTCTGAGTTAGGACTCAGATTCTGCTTAAAATTAAGCTCTATTTATAGAACTGGTAGAAAAAACCCCCACAACTTTGAACTTAGAGAAAAAGAAGATAGAAAGAGGAAGAAAAGCATGTACTATATTTTGACAGTTTTGCTTTTGAAGGGAATAACATGGAGACCTCCCCCCCCCCCCCACAACTGATTGCTCATGTCATTGTCTTAATTTGGGTTCTCTATAAAGCAGACCTGAGACAAGGATTTGAGACAGAGAGTTAATTTGGGTATGTTACCAGGAAGCAGAGTGGGGAGAAGGGAAATCAAAGAGGAAAGAGAGGAAATAAAGAATGTGTTGATAGATGGGTTAGTGCTATGAGCAACTGGAGTTCAATCCTTCCTGATACCTTCTGGAAGACTCTAAGATATAAACACACCTTCAAGCTGTCCTACTGAGAAGTGAGGAATCTGGGCTACTTATGCATTACATCTCATTGCTCCTTGGCACTTCCAGCCTGACCCACACACAGGCTAAGAATACTCCCGAGGCCAGAGTGAGCCTGGCAGAGATACAGAAAGTTGTCATTTTGTATGGGAATCATCTGCAGATGATGCCCAGGGCAGGCTGAGGGGTTACTGGTGGGACATTGACAATGTCTGATAGAGCTGTCATTCCAAACTGGATACAAAGCCTGCAATCTGCATGCTTCTCCATCCCCAATTTATTCAGATCTATCTAGGATATTGACTTTTCCTGTCCTGAAGAAAGGCTCTGAGATGCAAAAAAGGCAACAGCAGCAGGGCATTACCCTGGCCCCAGGTACCTCCTATGGATACCTAGCTCTTTGTCATCACCAATTGTTTACTTTTCCTCCTACCCAGGGAGCATGGGGAGGCACATTCCTGCTTACTTTTAGGAAGAATGTTCTAGTTATTAGAGATGTCCCACGGCAGCCGCCTCTGGAAATATTAACAGCTTGTCACTCATTCAAATATTTATGGAGAATGGGCCAGGCTCTGTGTTGGGGGCTGTGGAAGATCAAAGGGGAAGGAGACAGGAATCCTGCCTACCCACCCCCTGTCCTCAGGGGCTCACAGCTGAGACATAAGACAAGTCCTCAAATAACTATAATTTAAAGCAAAATGGAATAAGTGCTTCTAAAGAGGTAGAAGCAACTCACTGTGGGGATTCAGAGGGAGGGTCTGAACCACTGGCAGGGATGTTGGAAGGGGGCTTCCTGCTCAAGAGTGGGAAGACTGGCAGCCTTCCAAGGTCCCCTTCAACCCTTAAGCCTGTGATCACAGATGAAAAATAAAAACAAACGAAAAAAAGACCACAGCTTACATTTCACATTCTAGAGATTAGCAAAATAAATGCTTTTATGTTTCCTTATCAGTGGGCAGAGAAATGTCTTACTAAAACAAATGACTGTGTTTCACAAAAGAGGTAGAGGCAGTGTTCCTCACAATACAGGGATAAATACAATGTTGACTCATGAACTTGCTCTTTGTTCTTCCAAAAGCCCATTTTTGGAATATCAAACCACCCAGGCAGGTCACACTGTCCAAGTTCACCATCATCTTTCTTATTTTCCTTTATACTAGAAGTGAGAGAAATGAGCAGAGTCTAAACTACAGCTGTCCCTGGCTACAAGGGTCGGCACAAACCGAATGAGCAGTGAGGGATAGCAGGGAAGGTCTCCAATAACTTAAACGGAAAGGGCGAGGTTAAAACCAAAGCTGGATTAAGAGTCTGATTATGGGCAAGCATTTTAGCCTAGTAGTTAACATGTCAGTGTCCCGCACTGGAGTGCTTGGGTTCCTGATTCTAGCACTTGAGCTAATGCAGAACATGGGAGGCAGTGGTGATAGTTCAAATAATTGAGTTTCTGCCACTTGCATGAGTTGCCTGTATTGCGTTCCTAGCTTCCTGCTTCAGTATTGACCTAGCCCTGACTGTTGTGGGCATTTGGGGTATGATCTCTTCTCCTCTTTTTTCCTTTCCTTTCCTTTCCTTTCCTTTCCTTTCCTTTCCTTTCCTTTCCTTTCCTTTCCTTTCCTTTCCTTTCCTTTCCTTTCCTTTCCTTTCCTTTCCTTTCCTTTCCTTTCCTTTCCTTTCCTTTCCTTTCCTTTCCTTTCCCTTCCCTCTTTAAAATAAATACATTTTTAAGAGTCTTAAAACTTGGGGTGCTTGGTCGTTAGGCACTAATGATATTTCATGGCCTTGGTCAGTCCATGTGTGGTTTTTCTTGTGTGACTACTAATGCCTAAGGAACATTTGGAGTCATGCTTGTCCTGGGGACATGGCCAGCAGGAATGGGTATTTTGGCTCTTTATAGCCTTTCTATTTCCCACCAGCTGCCCCATCCACCCTCTCCCATATGCCTGGATCTATCATTCTTCCAGCTAGCCTTAAATGCCTTTCCATCTGCAGAGCTGTCAGTCAGTCACAGACATCCAAGAAACTGGGCCAGGAGTTAGGACACATAAGCTCTGGTACTCACTTAAGATGTCACTTGACTCTTCTGTACCTGTTTTCTCACCTGTAAAATGAGGGAGCTGAACTAAGTGACCTCAGACTTTCCATTTCTGAGTGAGCCGTATTGGTTCTGGGAGGCCAAGAGAGGAGTACTGACCAGCCCAGAGGCACGCATAGCTAAGCTGCGATGCCAATGGGCCCCGCACCTTATCCAGGCTGTGCTCATTACCCTGTAGTTTCACAGCAAAGCTGGAGCTGGATACCCTGAGTTCTTCAGGCTCCTGGTGCCATGGGCCAGCTGCTCTTCTTCCCTTCTCCTCTTTAGCCCCACCCCCTGGGCTGAGTGGCCCAGACTAAGCAGCTTCCTGGCCAGAAGGCACTAACTTGCTCAATAATTCTGATTTGAGAAGTATGTTCTTAAATCCCTACCTCAAATTTATTCAGTTTAAGCTCCATGTATATACAGTGCTGCTATTACTATCATTGTTCAAAGCATGGCATGGTCCAAGGTGTGAAATATTCAACTCTCAGAATGCAACCTGCCTGTGGAATGGTATTTTGCATCATCCATCCTGTCCTACCTCCCCTTAAAGCCTGTCCTCCCATCTTGTTTGATCACAAATAGGAAAAAGAACAAATTCCAGCAAAACCTCACAAACTAAACAATTCTCTAAATTGACACCCTGTCCCCACTTTTGCTACCTACAAAAATTCCCCATTTTCTTGTTAATTTTCTGAGTCATTCATTGGAGACTGCAGGACAGAGGGTCCCTTTCCCTGAGGCCTCATCTCCTGCTGTGATTAACTGACATCCATAGCACAGAGTCATTCTCCTGAAAAAACTGCTTGGCAGAATCCTGATGAAAGTTTTCAGCTCTACCAAAAGTGCTCCCACTTTGAACCTGGCTCCAGACTTATGACTACATGCAAAGTTTCTTGTAAGATCATGATAATTTTCAAATAAGAAAATCAGCTAAGTTTTCCTTTAAATAAAGTTTTTTCTGTGTATGTGTGGTATATTCTGGAAAAGATACTGGTTCTTCTAGAAATGGTTATTTGATGCAAGCTATCATTTTGGTAGCATTAAACTCTGGGTCAAGGGATGATTTAAGAGAAGATAATTGTCAACTGTGTGCATTATTTGAATCCCATTAACTTTACTCCTGAAAGCTAGGGTGAACTTTACTCTCCTGTGGTCATTGGTTCCCCACTCCGAATCAAAATTCTGTGGGTAGATGAGATAACATAATGCATCCAGCTAGTTGTCTGGCATTAAATCAACTGTGAAATGAATGCCACATCTTTTTCTTCATCTGGTTCTAGCAGATAGGTAAGAGTTCCCTAAGTTGTGCAAACCAAATCAAAGTATTAGTGAAAAGTGTATCAAAATGAAAAAGCAGCTATTCCAACAAGAAGCAAAATAAGTAGTGCAAAGTTGCATTGCATTGCACAGAGAACATGCCACAAAGACCCCTACCAGTCCTGGGAGCAGGCCTTTTCCACAGGTGTCTGCCACATTTCCCAGCCCAACAGCTGTCAAAACTGCCCTAGCTGCTTGATAGGCCGTGCCCTACACACTACACACTTCAGCAAGCAGACACACTTGCCCCAGAAGTTAAGGGTGTGGTGACCTGAGTTGTCTTGCAAGTTTTTCTTTGACCGAGAGCAACCAGAGAATTCACAATCAGCTTATGATGCCCCTTTCCAGCTCTTTTCACACAGTGTCCTTCTGTACCTTTCTCCTGGGGCATGCTTCCCAAGGCACCCCCACTGCCACCGGGTGTGTGAGCCACACCCAGAGCACTCAGAAGTGGGAACATCTTATCCCCATACAAGGGGACAGATCCTTCTGCTCACCATGGACTGTACTGCAAGGGGGTACAGAGGCCTCCTCCCCATGCTGGGTGTGGGGGCTCTTTACTTCATGGTCTAGGGGTCATGTGACTTGTCTTCACACCCAGCAAGGCAGAGAGAAGTCACCAAAGAACTGTGTCAACCCTGCACAGAATGACTCCTGAGCACAGGGTTCTCAATTCCATGCCGGTTAGCTGGGCGACAGCTTTTGAACCATTCTTATCACAGTGAAAGTTGTGATCTGCCTGTCAGAGCAACACAGGAGGTGAGGCCTACCACTTAGGGTTACTTCTCTAAATGGGGCTGGCTGAGTCCTCTCCACAAGCCCTCCAGACTTGGACTCTCCAAATCCAAAAGTCAAAGGAGGAAGGCCAGGCAAACAATGGGCCAAGGGCCACTGGACTCAGCAAAATCACTAAGGTCAGAAGAAAACCGAATGTTAAATCAGAAAGCTGAACATAACAGGCAAGCACATCCAACTGTTACCAACTATTGAATGTTTACTTTGTGCCAAGAATGCAATATGGTGGGAACTTTTCTTGAGGGTCTTTTTGTCATCTTTATTCTTTTGTGCATAGTAAAGAGTAAGAAATGGCATATATCTTTTTATTAAGCAGTGGGAACAGTGCTCTTAAAACTATAGAAAGGATAATATTAACTTCCCACTGAATTTATAAAGAAAACATCAGTTGTCTACAGGTGACATCTATGAGCTAAGGGAATTTATGTCCAATCTCCTATTTTTATCCAATGCAATTCATTTATTGAGGCACAAAGGTTACTCTAGTTTCTTACCTTCCATAAATAATGGTAAATATTCCTAGGTATTTTTAATTTTAATATATTTGATATTTTTAATTTTAATTTACAATGTTTAATATATCTTTAATAGAATTTTCTAGGTTGTACTCTGTAAAAGCTATAAATATTCAAGTTTCCCAATCTCTTTTGACTTTGGTAAAGCTTTTCTATAAACAAGTACAATTTACATAGGGTGAAAAAAGATTTTAATGAACAAATACTGCATTTCTAAGGAAAAGTATATAAAACTACCTAAAGTTTTTTAGAAGCCAAGTTCATCTGACAATCTCAATTTATAGTTAAAAGGAACCCAGACATTTCTTGAATACACTAAGTACTTAAAAATGTTGCTCAATGCCTGGCGCTGCAGCTCACTTGGCTAATCCTCTGCCTGCGGCGCCGGCACCCCAGGTTCTAGTCCCAGTTGGAGCGCCGGATTCTGTCCCGGTTGCTCCTCTTCCAGTCCAGCTCTCTGCTGTGGCCCGGGAAGGCAGTGGAGGATGGCCCAAGTGTTTGAGCCCCTGCACCCGTATGGGAGACCAGGAGGAAGCACCTGGCTCCTGGTTTCAGATCGGTGCAGTGCACCGGCCACAGCGCACTGGCTGTAGCGGCCATTTGGAGGGTGAACCAACACAAAGGAAGACCTTTCTCTCTCTCTCACTGTCTAGCTCTGCCTGTCAAAGAATAATAATAATAATAATGTTGCTCCATCAAGTGACATGCTTAAAGTCACAGAGAAAGAGGCAGAAGGGGACAGAACCCAGGCTTCCTGATCCCTGCATTGTACAACCCCCTGGCTTTTTTTCTAAAGATTGTTTATTTATTTATTTGAGAGGCAGAGTTACAGACAGGGTGAAACAGAAACAAAGGTCTTTCATCCGCTGGTTCACTCCCCAAATGGCCACAACAGCTGGAGCTGGGCCCATCTGAAAACAGGAGCCAGGCACTTCTTCCAGGTCTCCCAGATGGGTGTAGGGGCCCAAGCAGTTGGGCCATCTTCTACTGCTTTCCCAGGCTACACATAAAGAGCTGGATTGGAAGAAAAGCAGCTAAGACATGAACTGGCGCTGATATGGAATGCTGGTGCCAAGGCAGAAGCTCAGCCTACTACACCACAGCGCCATCCCCAACCCCTCTGTTATTACTGTGGGGAGCAATTCGGACTAGACTGAGTTACTGGAATTAAGACTTATTCTATGCATCTGCTCTCCCACAATATGGCGCTGGGAGAGAAAACAGCTTCCGCGCAGCTGCCTCCAGTTCAACCAATTAACTGTAGGACTTGCTCCTGATTGGAGAGCAGCGTACTCGGCGTGTGGGCAGCCGAGTTGGGATTGGCGGAGGAGGACTATAAAGGAGGAGAGAAACGGCATGCACGAGGAACATCTATGGGGAACATCTAAGGGGAACACCTGTGCAGCCCCCGAGAAGAGAGCCGGCCGGCGGTGTGCTGCTCCCCTGCGGAAGTGGGGAATGTGGCCAGGGGGAACTGCCCTTCCACGGAGGTGGAAGGGATAGTAGCCAACTCGGGAAGAACCAGCAGCAAACCCGGGGAGGGCCGAGCAGAGGAAAGAACAGCGCAGGGTCCTGTGTTGCTCCTCCACGAAGAGGGGGAGCGACAATTACCACTGTTCTTCCTGTGCCCGGCAGCTTATATTACATTTTTATGTTGTCACACTCAAGGAGAGCCATAAGGGAAGTATTTGGAGATTTTCCCATACAGCTTTCAGAGGCTTTGCAAGTAACATTCAATATCAGTAAGAAAATAGAAACTTTGCCAAAGCAGTGGAAAAAGCTCAACCTCACCTTCTTTCTCTCACTTAATAATCCCACATGCATTACTAATATCTTTGCTAGTCAAGGACCCACTTAGGGTCCTGAAGCTGTTAAAGTATCATCTTATGATTAATTAGTTTAATGTTACCATGTAAACCTGCTGATCCCACCTCAAAACATATGGACACAGGGATAGTAACATCTGGAGTAGAGCTGTCCAGGCTTGAGACTTGACCACAACAGCTCTGAGATGTAATGAGTTCTGAACGAAAACTCCAACTTGTGCCTCCCACAAATTGCAGGATGCCCTCTGGGGGGCTAAACAGGGCAACTGATGAATGACTGTGTGGTCAAGTCTGGCCGAACAGTAGGTCATACCATGTGGAAGCCATCTGTCACTGTCAGGCAGAGACAGGAAAGGACCTGGAATAGCTCCGGTGCTCAGCAAAGATAACATTGGCTCATGAGTCCTTCTGTTCCTCTGGCCTGGCTTGCTATAGCAATGTTTCCTCCAGCAATTGCTTTACAAACCATTAAGCAGTGATGAAAACAAGCGCCTGGCCATATGTCCAAGGCCACAGGAAACCCAGGAGCAGATTTTAGAAAACAGAACCCATCCTCTCTCCCCTTTCTCAACTCTGAGTGGAACTTCCTTGGAAGGGTGGGTGTCCGTATGAGGCATGGCTGCAGGATTAAAATGGTAGAATAGTGTGGGTACAGCTGGAATAAGATTTGGGAACACCAATGGGGAGTGACTTAGAAACACTGCAGCTCGTCTGGGTTAGGAGTAAGGTAGGTTGCCTTTTTGGTTATGATCAGAACATATAAGACTTCAGGGAAGCACAATCATCAGTATTTTAACATCACGCCCTTTCTTCTATAAGGCTTTGCCACTCAGAGTTTGGTATGTGGTGTCAGCATCGCTTAATCAGAAATGCAGAATCTTGGGCTCTTCCTAACCTTCTGAATCAGAATCTATATTTCAACAGAATTGTCCCAGCTGTTGGGTACGCACATTTAACATTTGGGAAGCTCTGTAGCTGGGAGCTCTAAGAAGATGCCCCAAACAAGGAACATTATTTTTTTCTAGTACTCTTGGCTCTGACAACAAGAATAGCTAAACATTTGCCAAGTATAACATCATACCAATTGTTGTGCCTAAAACACATCTCATCTTTAGTACATCCCTGACAGAGGCATGACCATTATACCCATTTACAGATGATGTGGTGAGGCTCTGGGAAATTTAAATAACTTGTCTAAGATGACTCAACTGGGGAGGAAATACAGAGCCACAGCTAGTACCTATCACCCATGTTCTTACCCATCAGGCTCATCTACCTTGCCATAAATGTGAAAGCAGTTGGGCTGACCAAAGATGTCTCTCAGGGTAGAGGGGAGATGATGAAGAGATTTCTCCCAAAGAAATACATTCCCTAAAAAAAGGCCCTTGGAGGGATAAGTCAATAAAAAAGTCTCCATTTCTGATGCCTCCCCAATGGGCTCCTGTGTTGCTCTTGGAATTTGCAGAATAGTCCGGGTCTGGAATAAGCAAGGACTTAGAAGGTAGACTAATCTTTACCTCTCTCTCCTTGGAGCAAGAATCTCTAACTGCAAACCCTGGGAAGCTCAGGATTGAGGCAACTTGTTGCCCTTTTAATCAATATTTTGCTTTATTGCTGAAGTCTTAACTCTGTTTTCTCATATATTTATTCATCCATCCATCCATTGATTCAAAATGCAAGGTACTATGCAAGCAGAGAAAGAGACAGACGAATTCCTGTTCATGGGCTTACATTTTAGTAGAAGAGTCAGACAATAAATTAATAAATATATATCATATATGTGTTTGAGTGCAGTATAAAATTCAGCTAGGAAAAGGATAGAGCATGGTAGGGTTGGGGGATATGACTACATAAGATAGACAAGCCAGGGAAGGTTTCTCTGAGGGTAACATCTGAGTGTGACTTTGCATGAGGTGAGAAAGGGAGCCGTGGAGCTCCTGGAGGAAGAGTTTCAGAGTAGAGGGCCACAGCAAGGCGAAGGGCACAAGGTGGGTCAAGAAACAGCAAGAAACCCAGGATGACTGGGGCAATGAGTGAGCTGTAGAGGATGAGGTGGGAGAGGTTACAGGTGCGCAGACTAGAGCTTTTGCCCTGTGAATGATGGGGAGATGGAGCATTTTGAGCAGAGGAATGACATCGTGTGATGTTTCTTACCTTTTGGCAGGATCACCCAGGCTGTTGTGTTGAGATTGAATTGAAGAGGGGCAAAAGTGGAACTAGGGAGACCAGGTGGGAGCAACTGTACAAGTTTGGGTAGGAGCTGATGACAGTTTGGACCAGGTTGGTGGCTGTGAAAGTGTATCTTGAAAGTACAGCTGAAAGGACTTGGTGAAGGAAATCCTTTAGTTCTTCCTCATTTTCAGGCCTCTGGTTATATCATGAATTCTGACCTCTATTTTTTATACTGCTCACTTGCCATTGGCCCCTTATAAGCCTGACCACTCACACCTCTATCCCCTGATTTTCACACACCTTGTCCTTGGTCGGTCTCTGTCCCTCTCTGGTACTCCTGGCTGGCTACCACCCACATCTCCAAATGTACATGCAATGCTGCTGCTGATTATTATCAATACTTTGTACTTGTGTCCTGCTTTACAGTTTAAGACCTTTCATGCACACTATCTCATCCAGCACATTAGGTTTCATGGGTCATTTCCTGCCTTTCATTGTACTCCAGGAGATGTCAAGGAAGAGACATGAGTCAGCATTGGCTCAGTTTCAGACAAATTAAATTCTTGGCATCTATAGGACTGGCAGAGAGCAGGCAGTAGCTATGGATGAATATGTACAAGTGTGTGGGTAAACTAAGCTGCAAAGCAGAGCAAATAGCCTGGGGTAAGGTACACGTTGACAGAAGGACCCAGAGGGCAATACATGGGAGCCGGAAAAGAGGTGCCATAGTTGTGGACAGAGACCCAGGGGTGAGAGAGAAGACAATGGAAATCGGGCCTAGATAGGGGTGGATGATCAAGAGAGAAGGCTGAGCACACCAGTGTCGACCACAAGTCAGAAGCCTGACCCCTTGGCCGAGCCCTGCGGGTGGTTTCAGAGAAGCCTTTCAGAAAGGACCCAGACCGGATGACTGGGTAGCGGGCAAAGCGGGGCAGCACAGCACAGGAGAGTGATACTAAGAAGGCTCTTCCTAAGCCAGGGAGCTTCTGTGTGTTCCCTATTTGAATAGGAGTCAATCCCCCAACGTGGCTAATTAGAGACCAGTGGGTAAAGCCAAGCGTGGCATTCAGGGAGTATGGGGAAGGGGTAGAGCAGGGAATGAAGATAGGCACTCTTTCTCCCTGGATAGGCCCAGCATTGAGAGAAGTCCTCAACCACTATCTCCACAGGCTGATTATTCGGTAGCTTTCACATTTGATACCAGCACTAACATCAGTTGGCTGATTTTTTTTTCAGCCTGGACCTGTGAGTCTTAAGCTGGTTCTCAGCTTTGTACAGATGTCCTGAGTCCAACCACAGTAAAATAAATTACATTAGAATCTAGGGCCAAGAGGCCTAGCTGTGATGTTTTTTAAAAGCTCCCAGGTGGCTCCAGTAGGCAACCCAAGTGGAGGTCTTCTGCCTTAGCCACATGCCCCAGCTTCACTACAGCTGAACACAAAGCATACTCTTCCCTCCCTTTTGTGTCTAAAGTTGACCATGGTGCCAAGAGCAAGGGTCATAAATGGATCCTGAGCAGATCAGAAAATAAAAACCTACTTCTCCTACTGGGTTGAAAGAAAGAAGTTCCGCACACCAGGCTGTTAGAGGTACAAAAGCTGCATACTGTTCAACTTGACTGGTCAGGTTGGTTCTGGTTGGTGAGATGCGCAGTACTTTGCAATCAGTTTTCTCTAGATCTGCCTTAGGAACCCCAGTGTTCACAGCAACCTCTGGGTTACATTTATTCTTGTCAGAGAGAGGCACTTTGTAGGGCTTTACCTCCATCTTGAGGATGAGATTATTAGAAACAAAGATGCCCTGAGTCAGCGGTAACATTTTTTTTTTTTTTTTTTTTTGGTTAGAGTTAGACAGTGAGAGAGAGAGACAGCAAGCTCTTCCTTCCGTTGGTTCACCCCCCAAATGGCCGCTATGGCTGAAACTATGCCGATCCGAAGCCAGAAGCCAGGTGCTTCCTCCTGGTCTCCCATGCGGGTGCAAAGGCCCAAGCACTTGGGCCATCCTCCATTGCCTTCCCGGGCCACAGCAGAGAGCTGGACTAGAGGAGGAGCAACTGAGACTAGAACCCGGTGCCCATATGAGATGCCCGCCCCGCAGGTGGAGAATTAACCAAGTGAGCCACGGCGCTGGCCTCTTTCTCTTTTTTTTCAGGGGGAACTTGAGATAGCATCCAGTCCTCAAGGCTCTGGACATTAGCATGCATCACCTGGGGGCCTTGTAAGCGTCCTGGTTCCCAGGAACACCCCTGAAGGAAACCAGTGCTCTCATTCCCTGGCTAACTGGTGGTTGTTCAGTTTCTGCTGGTATCATGCCCTCTTGGGTTCCTCAAAAATACTTTGCCTTATCAGTTCTGTGTCTCTGCTGCCCACACTGTTCAAGATTGGTAACAGATGTTGTGTCATGCTTAATTTCCTTATTAATTCAACAACAGTTTATTAGGCATCTACTAGGGACCAAACATTGTTATATGACCTGGGGATACAGCCCTAAAAGAAACAGACAAGCCTCTACCTTGAGGAGCTTCTATTCTACCAGGCAAAATTAGGTCCATGAATTTGAGCATGGCTAAATGGCAAGCTCCTTGAGATGCCTTTGTGTTTTGTGACTCTTGTGTTCTCAGTGTCTATGAAAGGCAAAGAGAATACAAATAGCAAAAGTATGTTGAATACAGAAATGAGTGAATGCTGAGTGGTGCACACAGGTTCTCCAGCTTCACCCATACCACCAGGGTTGGTATCTGTACCCTGTCACAGTCTCTCTCTTTAATCACACAGAAGGTTATACATCAAGCTAGTGAGAACTCATTCACAAGACACTCTCCACCTGTTTTTTCTCTTTCTAATAGTTTTTCATATACCATACAACTTACCTCTAGTTAATTCAATGATTTTTAGAATTTTTAGAGATTTTAAAAAATCTATACAAATAAATTATTTTTTCTGATACTTTTTTTCATGTTAATGTAATATTAATACAAAGAGAACAGATTCAGTGTAGTTTATAGATACAATTCTAAGAATATAATGATATTCCTTTCCTCCCTCCCCACCTCCTTGATTTTTAGAATAGTAGCACATTGAGGTATAATTTAATGATAGGGCTATGTTCTGAGAAATGTATTAGGTGCTCTTGTCACTGTGCATACATCATAGAGTGTACTTACACAAACTAAGATAGCTACAATGTCACTAGGTAATATAATCTTAGAGGCCACCATCATATATATGGCCTATTGTTGGCAAAACATCATTATGTGGCACATGACTGTATTTAGTATACAGATGCATACAATCAAAACTATGGTTATTTTTACATTTGCATCATCTCAAAAAGAAACCCTGTACCTTTTAGTCATCATCTCTCCATTCCCATCCATCCCAATCCTAGGCAACAAAAAATAATCTACTTTTTGACTCTAAGTTTCCTGTTCTGGTCTTTTCATATAAATGGAATCATATAATTCATAGTTTTGGGTGACTGGTTTTTTATTTATGGTGAAATAAATTATATTTCATCATATGTATGTCATATTTGTTTATTCATCAATTGATAGATATTTGGGTTGTTTCCACTTTTTGGCTATTATCAGTAACGTTGCTATAAACACCCACATACAATGTATGGACACTGTGTGTAGACATATGTTTTTGTTTATCTTGGGTACATATCCCGGAGTTGAATCACTAAGGTCACATAGAAACTTTATGTTTAACTGTTTGAGGAACTAGCAAACTATTTTCCAAAGTAGTCACACTATTTTATACTCTTATCAGCTATGTTTAAGGTTCCAATTTCACCAACATTGTTTATTATTATCAGAGCTTTAAATTATGACTATCCTGGCGGGTAGAAAGTGGTATTTCATTGTTGGTTTATATTTCTGATGACTAATGATGTCCAGCATCTTTTTATGTGTTTATTGACCACTTGTATATCTTCTTGGAAGATATCTATTTCAATTTTTTGCTCAATTTTAAATTGGATTATGTCTATTTATTACTGCATTTAAGGGTTAATATACTGCAGATAAAAGCCCCTTATCAGATAAATGATTTACAGATATTTTCTCCCATTCTGTGGTTTGTCTTTCCAATTTCTTGAATTTCTTTTGATGTACAAAAGTTTTAAATTTTGATGAAGCCCAACTTACCTATTTTTAATTTAATGTAAGTTAAGAGTCCAACCTCCACTCTTACTATCTAGTAGGACTACTTAGTTGTCCCGGCACCATTTGTTGAAAAGATGATTCTTCACACATTGAATGCTCTTGGTGCTCTTGTCAAAAATTAGCTGACCACAGACACATGGGTTTGTTTATGGACTCTTAATTCTACTCCATTGATCTTTACATCTATCTTTATGCCAGTACCATACTGTCTTAATTACTACTACTTTGTGGGAAGGTTTGAAACTGAGTAGTGTAAGTCCTCCAATTTTGCCATTTTCAAGATTTTTTTCACTCTTCTGGGTCCTTTGCAATTCCATTTGGATTTTAGAATCAGTTTGTCAATTTCCAAAAAGACATTCTGGATTATGAAAGAGATGCACTGAATTTGTAGATCAATCTGGAGAGTACTGCCATTTTAACAATATTAAGTCTTCTAATCCATGAACAGGTGAGGTTTTCCTTTTTTTATATTTTTGATTTTTACCATAATTTTAAAAGATTTATTTATTTATTTGAAAGTCAGAGTTACACAGAGAAAGGAGAGGCAGGCAGACACACACACACACACACAGAGTGAGTGAGAGAGAGAGAGAGAGAGAGAGAAAGAGAGAGGTCTTCCATCCGATGGTTCACTCCCCAGATGGCCACAACGGCCGGAGCTGTGCAGATCCGAAGCCAGGAGCCAGGAGCTTCTTCAGGGTCTCCCACGTGGGTGCAGGGGCCCAAGGACTTGGGCCATCCTCTACTGCTTTCCCGGGCCACAGCAGAGAGCTGGACAGGAAGCAGAGCAGCTGGGTCTTGAACTGGCACCCACATGGGATGCTGGTGCTTCAGGCCAGGGTGTTAACCCACTGTGCCACAGCGCCAGCCCTACCATAATGTTTCATAGTTTTTAGAATACAAATTTTATAGTTTTTTGTTCGATTTATTCCCAAATATTTGTCTTTTTGACCTTATTAAGTTGTTTTCTTAATTTCATTTTACATTGCTCATTGTAAGTATATAGAAATACAGTTGATATTTGTATATGGATTTTGTACTCTGCAACCTTCCTGAACTCCCTTACTAGCTGTATTAGTTTTTAGTGGATACTTTAGAATTTTCCATACACATGATCATGTCATCTGGTAACAGACAGTTTTCTTACCTCTTTCCCATTCAGATGCCCTTTGTTTCCTTTTCCTGAATAACTGTCTTTGCTAAGCCCTCAAATATCCTAGTAGAAGTAGCAAGGGTATCCTTGTCCTGTTTGAGTTGTTAAGGGGGAGGTATCCGGTCTTTCACCCTAACCACAATGTTAGCTGTGAGGTTTTGGTGGATGCTTTTTATCAGACTGAGGAAGCTGTCTTCTATTCCTTGTGTGGTTATTATGAAAGGAAAAAAGATTTTGTTAAATGCTTTTTTCTATGTCTATTGAATAATTACGTGTGTAGTTTTTTATTCTGTTGCTGTTAAACCAGGCTCAGAATCCTGGAATGACTGCTCCTTGGTCATGGTATGTGGTTTTTTTCTATATGTTCCTGGATTTGGTTTCATAGTATTTTATTGGGAATTCTTGCATTCATATTCATGACATACTGGCTTTCTTTTCTTGTGTGATAACTTTATCTGGTTTTGGTATCAGGTTAATATTGGTGGGAAGTGTTCCTTCCTCTTCCTTTTTTTGTAATTGCTTATGAAGAATTATTAATAATTCTTTTTTAAATGTTTGGTGGGATCTAGTGGTGAAGCTGTCTGGACCTGGGGCTTCTCTTGTGTTTCTTTTATTACTAAGTTAATTTCTTTGTTATAGGTCTATGAAAATTATCTATTCCTTCTTGAATAGAAGTTGCAGTAGTTTGTATCTAAGAATTTATCCCTCTACCTTGACGACTTGCAAGGATTTGTAATATTCCTTTACAACCCTTTATATTTCTGCATGGCTAGTAGTCATGCCACCTTTTTCATTTCTGAGTCCAGTAAGTTCTCTTTTCTCTGGTCATTCTAGCTAAATGTTAATTTTGTTGATCATATCAAATAATCAACTTTTGGTTTAATTGAATTTTTCTTTTGTTAATTCTGATTCATTAATTTCCTAATCTTTATTATTGCCTTCCTTTTACTTACTTTTAGTTAACTCTTTTTTTTAATGTCTTAGAGTAGAAATTTGAATTCTTAACTTTAGATTCTTTTCTCTTTTTTAATACATGTATTTGGAGGCATTAATTTGTCTCTAAGCACTAATTTTGTAGCATCCCATAAGTCTTGTTATGTGTGTTTTCATTTTCATTGATTATAAAGTATTTTCCAATTTTGCTTTTATTCTTTACTCTATTTGGTGCTTAGGAGTATATTAATTTCTACAACTTTGTGAATTTCAAAAATTCTATTACAGATTTCAAATTTTATTGCATTGTGGTCAGAGAACACGCTTCGTCTATTTTTGTCCTTTTTATATATATTGACATGGTTCTATGGTCTAGCATATGGCCTATCCTGGACAATGTTTTGTGCTCTTTAGGAAATGTGTAGTCTGCTGTTCTTAGAGGAATGTTCTAAAGATGTCTATTTAGTAAATTTGGTTTATAGTCTTCTACAAGGAAAAAAAAAAAAAAGACTTAAGCAGATCTCCTGCTAAGTTGTTGTATCCATTATTAAAAGTGAAGTGCTGAAGTCTCTGTTAACGTCTAACTATTTTTCCCATTATTTTGGTCAATTTTTGCTTCACAGATTTTGGTACTCTGTTATTGGGTGTGTTACACTTATAATTATTACATATTCCTGGTAGAGTGATCCTTTTGTCATTTAAAAAAGTCCTTTTTATCTCTAGTAACTTTTTATAAGTCCACTTAAAAGTTTATTATTAGTGTAGCAATGCTCTGGTTTTTTTTGTGGTTGCTGTTTGCATAATACAGTTTTATCCATCCTTTTATTTCCAACTTATTTGTGTCTTTGAATCTAAAGTGTGCCTCCTGAAGACAGCATACGCTTGGATCCTTTTATTTTTATTTTTTATTTTTATTTTATTATTATTATTTTTTTTGACAGGCAGAGTTAGACAGTGAGAGAGACAGACAGAAAGGTCTTCCTTTTTCCATTGGTTCACCCCCCAAGTGGCCGCTACGGCTGGTGCATTGCAGCCGGCGTGTTGCGTCAATCCAAAGCCAGGAGCCATGTGCTTCCTCCTGGTCTCCCACATGGGTGCAGGGCCCAAGCACTTGGGCCATCCTCCATTGCCTTCCCGGGCCACAGCAGAGAGCTGGACTGGAAGAGGAGCAACCGGGACAGAATCCGGCGCCCCAACCAAGACTAGAACCCCCTGTGCCGGGGCTGCGGATGGAGGATTAGCCTAGTGAGCTGCGGCGCCGGCCAGATCTTTTTATTTTTAAAAGTTTATTTTTGTTTATTTGAAAGTCACAGACAGTGAAAGAGAACGAGTGTGAGCGAACCTGAGATCAAGACCTTCCGTCCTCTGGTTCACTCCCCACGTGCCTTCCACAGCTATGGCTGGGCCAAGCAGAAGACAGGAGCCAGGAACTCTATCCAGGTCTCCCTTTGGGTGGCAGGGAACCATGTACTTAAGCCATAATCTGTTGTTTCCCAGAATCCATCTGCACATTAGCAGATTGGAAGTGGAAGAGCCAGGACTCAAACCAGGCTCTGATGATATAGGATGAGGGCATCCCAAGTGGTAGCTTAACTCACAGCATAATACCTGCCCCCAAGATCTTGTTTTGTAATCCACTCACACTATCTGCCTTTGGTTGGATTGTTTAATCCTTTTACATTTAATGTCATTATTGACACAGTTGGATTTATGTCTGCCGTTTTACTTTTTTTTCTATATGTTGTATTTTTTTTTTATACCTCCATTCCTCTTATACTGGTTTCTATTGAATTAAGTTTAAGCTTTCTAATGCAGCATTTTTAATAACTTTACAATTTTTTTCAACTTTTCAACTACTGCTGTAGGGCTTAACTTCTCACTATCAGTTTCTAATTTATACTAACAACTCCTAAGAGACATAAAAATGTTACTTCTAGGAAAGGGCATTTTGCATAGTGCATTAAGAGTCTACCTGGAATGTTCACAACCCATGTCAGAATGCCTGGGTGTGAGCCCCAGCAGGTGATGGTTCAAGTGGTTAGGGCCCTGCCACACCCATGGGAGACTAGGATTGAGTTGCTGGCTCCTGGCTCTGGCTTGGCCCAACCTGGGTTGCTATGGGTGTTTCTGGAGTGAACCAGTTGATAGGAGATCTATCTCTTTCTCTCTCTTTCAAATAAATAAAATAAATACACTTTTAAAAATGTAACTCCTAGAGAGCTTTATTTCCTTGCTCTACTTTTTTGGTGTGATATTGTTGTTATATATAATATATCTATAAATGTTACAAACATAACATTATAATTATCACTTTGTCTTTTAAAGAAGCTGAAACAATAAAGGAGAGTTGGTATGTATTTATAGCTTTTTTGTTATATTAACCTCTTTATTTATCATTTCTGGATTGCTTCATTTGTTCCTGTGGATTCAAGTTACCATCTGGAGTAGTTTCCAATACAGATTTGCTCCCACCTGCTGTTAATGGCAAACATATTATATTTCTATATGTTATAGGCCTAATAATATATTACATATTGTTCTATTCAATTGCTTTTGATATCAGAGAAGAGAGGGGAAGAAATATCCATTTATTTATTCTGTCTTTTGTAGTAACATAATTACCTTTACTAGTGCTTTTAGTGTGCACTCAAATTTCTGTTGGATTCACTTGCTTTTTGCCTAAAGAACTTCCTTTATTATTCTCTTTCCACAGTCTTTTTGGCAAACTAACCAACCTAAAGTTTAACTTATATCTCCAATGAGTCTACCAATTTACTCCCAATTATCTTTTACCAGAACTTCCCAAATTAGCCAGAGCTATTAGGCAAGAAAAAGAAATTAAAGGGATACGAATTGGGAAGGAAGAAGTCAAACTATCCCTGTTTGCAGATGATATGATTCTTTATTTAGGGGATCCAAAGAACTCTACTAAGAGACTATTGGAACTCATAGAAGAGTTTGGCAAAGTAGCAGGATATAAAATCAATGCACAAAAATCAACAGCCTTTGTATACACAGGCAATGCCACGGCTGAGAAAGAACTTCTAAGATCAATCCCATTCACAATAGCTACAAAAACAATCAAATACCTTGGAATAAACTTAACCAAGGACATTAAGGATCTCTACGATGAAAATTACAAAACCTTAAAGAAATAGAAGAGGATACCAAAAAATGGAAAAATCTTCCATGCTCATGGATTGGAAGAATCAACATCATCAAAATGTCCATTCTCCCAAAAGCAATTTATAGATTCAATGCAATCCCAATCAAAATACCGAAGACATTCTTCTCAGATCTGGAAAAAATGATGCTGAAATTCATATGGAGACACAGGAGACCTCGAATAGCTAAAGCAATCTTGTACAACAAAAATAAAGCCGGAGGCATCACAATACCAGATTTCAGGACATACTACAGGGCAGTTGTTATCAAAACAGCATGGTACTGGTACAGAAACAGATGGATAGACCAATGGAACAGAATAGAAACACCAGAAATCAACCCAAACATCTACAGCCAACTTATATTTGATCAAGTATCTAAAACTAATTCCTGGAGCAAGGACAGTCTATTCAATAAATGGTGCTGGGAAAATTGGATTTCCACGTGCAGAATCATGAAGCAAGACCTCTACCTTTCACCTTACACAAAAATCCACTCAATATGGATGAAAGACTTAAATCTACGACCTGACACCATCAAATTATTAGAGAGCATTGGAGAAACCCTGCAAGAAATAGGTACCGGCAAAGACTTCCTAGAAAAGACCCTGGAGATGCAGGCAGTCAAAGCCAAAATTAACTGTTGGGATTGCATCAAATTGAGAAGTTTCTGTACAGCAAAAGAAACAATCAGGAGAGTGAAGAGGCAACCGACAGAATGGGAAAAAATATTTGCAAACTATGCAACAGATAAAGGATTAATAACCAGAATCTACAAAGAAATCAAGAAACTCCACAACAACAAAACAAACAACCCACGTAAGAGATGGGCCAAGGACCTCAATAGACATTTTTCAAAAGAGGAAATCCAAATGGCCAACAGATACATGAAAAAATGTTCAAGATCACTAGTGATCAGGGAAATGAGGTTTCACCTCACTCCAGTTAGAATGGCTCACATTCAGAAATGTACCAACAATAGATACTGGCGAGGATGTGGGGAAAAAGGGACACTAACCCACTGTTGGTGGGAATGCAAACTGGTTAAGCCACTATGGAAGTCAGTCTGGAGATTCCTCAGAAACCTGAATATAACCCTACCATACAACCCAGCCATACCACTCCTTGGAATTTACCCAAAGGAAATTAAATTGGCAAATAAAAAAGCTGTCTGCACATTAATGTTTATTGCAGCTCAATTCACAATAGCTAAGACCTGGAACCAACCCAAATGCCCATCAACAGTAGACTGGATAAAGAAATTATGGGACATGTACTCTATAGAATACTATACAGCAGTCAAAAACAACGAAATCCGGTCATTTGCAACAAGATGGAGGAATCTGGAAAACATTATGCTGAGTGAATTAAGCCAGTCCCAAAGGGACAAATATCATATGTTCTCCCTGATTGGCAACAACTAACTGAGCACCAAAGGGGAAACCTGTTGAAGTGAAATGGACACTATGAGAAACAGTGACTTAATCAGCTCTTGTCCTGACTGTTGATGTACAATGTAATACTTTATCCATTTTAGTATTTGTTTTGTTTTGTTCTAGTACTATTGGTTGAACTCTGTAATTAACACACAATTATTCTTAGGTGTTTAAATTTTAACTGAAAAGTGATCCCTGTTAAATATAACAGTGGGAATAAGAGAGGGAGGAGATGTACAATTTGGGACATACTCAATGGGACTTGCCCCAAATGGTGGAGTTAGAATCATGCCAGAGGATCCCAATACAATCCCATCAAGGTGGCAGGTACCAATGCCATCTCACTAGTTCAAGTGATCAATTTCAGTTCACAATTGATCACACTGGTAGGTCTAACAGTCAAAGGGATCACACAAACAAGTCTAGTGTCTGCTAATACCAACTGGTAGAATCAAAAAGGGAGAGAACGATCCATCATGGGAAGCGGGATACACAGCAGACTCATAGAATGGCAGATGTCCTAAATAGCACTCTGGCCTCAGAATCAGCCCTTAAGGCATTCGGATATGGCTGAAGAGCCCATGAGAGTATTTTAGGCATGGAAAGCCAAGACACCCTGGGGGAAAAAAAAAAGAAGACCTAAATGAAAGATCTCTGCGAGTGAGATCCCAGTGGAATGAACGGGGCCATCAAAGAAGGAGATACCTTTCTCTGAAGGGAGGAAAGAACTTCCACTTTGACTATGACCCTGTCAGAATAAGATTGAAGTCAGCGAACTCAAAAGGCTTCCATAGCCTTGGCAACTCATGACTAGAGCCTAGAGAGGTTACTGACGCCATAAACAGGAGTGTCAAATTGTTAAGTCAACAACAGGAGTCACTGTGTACTTACTTCTCATGTGGGATCTGTCCTTAGTGTGTTGTCCAATGTGAAGTAATGCTATAACTAGTACTGAAACAGTATTTTACACTTTGTGTTTCTGTGTGGGTGCAAACTGATGAAATCTTTAATATATACTAAATTGATCTTCTGTATATAAAGATAATTGAAAATGAATCTTGATGTGAATGGAATGGGAGAGGGAGCAGGAGATGGGAGGGGTGTGAGTGGGAAGGAAATTATGGGGGGGAGCCATTGTAATCCATTAACTGTACTTTGGAAATTTATATTTACTAAATAAAAAATAAATTAAAAAAGAAAATAAGAAAATAAAAATCTATTTACTTTTTTATTTATCTGAGAGAGGGAGGGAGGGAAGAAGGGAGAGAGATCTTCTATCTGTTGGTTGATTCCCCAAATGCTCACAATAACCATGACTAGGTCAAGCCAAAACTGGGAGCTAGAAACTCAATCTCTCTCCCATGTGGGTGACAGGGACCCAAGTACTCGAGTCACCACCTGCTGCCTCCCTGGGTACGCACCAGCAGGCAGTTGGAATCAGCCAGGCATAGAATCCAGGCACTGAGACATGTGATATGGCATCCCATGTGGCATCTTAATTGCTGACTAAATATCTGCCCCTCTGTAAGGACATTTTTGAGAGCACTGATGGCTCAAACTTCTCTACTCTCTGTTGCAAGTAAGTCATTTCTTTTGGGAAAAGGTTTGGAGTATCCTCTTTTACAGTTTGCTTCTATCCCCAAGCAAAGTCTCTGAGGCACAGCTCTGGAGCTGGAATTGGGAGTGATAGTATGCTTGCTCTCCTAAGTGGCACCCCCATCTTAGCAGCTGAACATTCAGTGCAATGGGGTGAACAGTCTCAGGTCTTCTTGGCTTGCCTTTCTCAGCATGGAAACTGCCTCATGAGCTAAATCAGGGGTGATTGGGGCCCTAATAGTCTCAGAAGTATTGTACCTGTGGTACAACTGCTGTTGCTTGGGTGAGGTCTAGCCAAAAGAAGGGAATCTCCATCTCTGGCTACGCTCAGCTAGAACTTAGCCTCAACAGATAGCTTGGGGCAGGATAAGAAATGCCCTATCTGGGAAGGTAGTCCTTCAACAGGGAGCTGGGGAGAAAGGAAGCTCTATGTCCTTGGTTCCAGTAGTCTGGAGTAGAATTTCTATGTTACTGAGCTAGGAGAGTAGAGAGAGCAAGCAAGTCTTGTTTCAAACACCACAGACTCACTGCCCTTATCAAGTTATGGTAGATTTTATTTTAAAAAATTTATTTTAAAGGCAGAGTAACAGACCAAGAGCAAGAGAGAGAGCAGAGAGAGATCTTCCAGCCATTGATTCACTCCCCAAATGCCCACAATAGGTATGGCTGGACCAGGCCAAAGCCAGGAGCCAGGAATTTTATCTGGGTCTCTCACATGGATGGCAAGGGCCTAAGCACTTGAGCCATCATCTGTTGCATCCCAGGATGCACTGGCAGAAAGCTGGATCAGAAGTAGAGGAGCCAAGATTTGAAACAGCACTCCAATATACGATGTGGGTGTCCCAAGTGGCAGCTTAACATGCTATACCACAATATCCACCCCCATTCCTAGAGACTTTAAAGGGTTATTTTTGAATTACTCTCACTAGCTTCAGTGGCCTATCTGCAAAACTCCTCCTGATGATAGGCTGGAAGCCCACTGTCTTTCAGAACTTGTGATGTTTTGTTTTAGGGAGTGAATGTGATACATATAGATTTCCACAGAATGACCATCCTAACCTGAATATACATATAAATCACGTAGGGAACTTCTTAAAACCACAGATTCCTGGTGCTCCATTCTCAGAGACTGATTTTCTAGGACTGGGTTGGAAGTTAAAAAGAAATCTCCATTTTTAACAAGGTCTCTACTTAATTTTTTAAATGATTTATTTAGTTATTTGAAATAGTTACAACTTCCATCCTCTGGTTCACTCTCCAGTTGGCCAAAATGGCCAGCACTGGGCCAGGCTGAAGCCAGGAGCCACCAAGGGTTTCACCCAGGTCTCTAAGGTGGACCAGACATTTGGACCATCTTCTACTGCTTTTCCAAGGCCTTTAACAGGGAGTTGGATCTGAAGTGCAGCAGCCAGGACACAAGCTGCCATGTATATGGGATGCCCATGTCTTAGGCGGATGCTTTACCCACTACGCCATTAACACTGGCCCCCTACATAATATTTTTTGGAAAAAAATGTACTAAAAGGACTAATGAATACCAAAGAAGACTTATTTCTTCTCTGCTGTCTCCTTGTCTTCCTTTTTTTTTAAAAAATGAAGCAAAACAAAACAAACAAAAAAACAGATTCTGTGTCTACTAAGTAAGGGTCCTTGCCCCAATGGTATAGTCAAACACTAGCTCCAGAAACATTACAATAGAAAGTGTGTGTGTGTGTGTGTGTGTGTGTGTGTTTATAGCAAAATCTAGAAATCCTGTCATTAAAGAAAGTGCAGCCTGTTTGGAGGCAGGGAGGTGCTGCAGAATCATGATTCGGGCTGGTCAAGAACCAAAGGGGACACGAGACCGCAGGGCAAGGATTCTCAGATGGGTGGTAGGAGACCACCTGCCTCAGAACCTTTATTGCTCTTGCATCAATCTGACCTTGCCTTGGTGTTGCCATTTGGAACCTTACTTCAAACAAAGAGAGGACACCACAGGCTCTGCTGCAACTGGCCTGATTTGCACACCATCGAGCGGTGATATACGCCTCTGGTGAGCGAATAATAGGATTAAAGCAGCTATCCAGCAAGCTGCAGCAGGGAGGCCTCCCAGCACCCAGCTGCACATTGTTATCACTAATGTGCATCCTTACAGTTCTAAGAGCAGAAAATGAATACAGTTTCATATTTTAAAACTCTAGACGCTATTAGCAATTTATTTTTCCCAAAGAATTAGCTAATTAAAATTGTAAATAAGGCTGTGTAATGTTTGTGCATACCTCTGTCGCTCATGAAGAGTCTGAATGTGGCTGCCTAAGTGTTACAACCTGATTCTACTTCTTGCTGCCTGCACTCCCATCAGGGGAAAAGGTCGTACTCAGGGAAAGGAGAATGTATGAAAAGGGTGTCCACCACAGAAGGCAGAATTAATATAGAGGCAGGTCCCAGAGAGCTCCAGAAACCTGGCCATCTGAGGCATGTAAGAAGCCAGAGAATATTTCCCTACTGGGTTTAGTAGGTGGGTTTTATTATTATTATTAAAGATCAAAAGAACAGGATTCCCCAGGGGGAACTGCAAAAGCATGTTATGACAAAAAGCTAAAGATTAACCAATTTTAACTTTTCCTTTTCAGAACTGCTTGTATACCACACTTATGGCCTCACTCCCACACACTGTTTATAATTGGTGGGCTTTACTGGTACCAATTCACAAATCAGATTGAGGAAACTTCGAATTTTTCTTCCATGGTTTAATGATATGTAATTATTTTTCTGTTATGGACTGAATCGCATCAACCCACAATTCCTATGTTGAAGCTCTAACCCTTATACCTAAAATGTAATGGCTCTTGGAGATAGTCATTGAAGGGGTAATTCAGTTAAAGAGAAGCCTGTGGGGTGGCCCTCATCCAATATAACTGGCATCTTCCTAGAATGAAGGTGATTAAGACAGAGAGAGACAGAGAAAAGCCATGTGAGGGAACAGGGAGAAGGTGGCCATCTGCAAGCCAAGACAACAGGCCTTGGGAGAAATCTCCAACACCTTGACCTTACACTGCCAGCCTTCAGAACAGTAAGCAAATAAATTTCCATTGCTTAAGGCACCCAGGCTGTGGCACTCTGTTATGGCAGCCCTGGAAAACTCAGCACTCAGGAATAGACATCTTTCTTGAAGCTGGGTTTTTAACCAGTGTGTAAACACTAGACAGGTAGAACAAAACCTAACAGGTAAGGCATGGGTCAATCCTTGTGACTTACAAATTGATACCCCTATACTATTGTTGATTGAAAATTATACCCAATCCCTCTCCCTCATCCAAATTGGCCCCTTTTATTATACTTTCATAGCATTCTTTACTCTTTCAATGTAAGACTTACTGAATTGTAATTATATATTTGTGACATTATATATTTCAGATCTGTCTCCCCTCCGAAAGTGGGGAGAGAGGGAGAGAGGGAGAGAGGGAGAGAGGGAGAGGGGGAGAGGGGGAGAGGGGGAGAGAGGGAGAGAGGGGGAGAGGGGGAGAGGACATGGCTACCTCTGTTTTATTCACCAGCATATGCCCAACATCTGACATAACATCAAGTCTTTCAGTATATGTTCAATGAATGAACAGAGAAGTCATGAGGTTATCGGGGACTTAAACCAGGGAGGTTGACTGATGGGCCTTGTGATTTCCTTGAATCTCCTGAAACTGTCTTTAGAAGTTTGTTCAGGTATACACTTCTCTGGAGAGGGGACACACAACCTTCATTAAGTTCCAAAGGAGTCTGTGACCTCCCCCTAAAATAAGGAATCACTGAGCTAATAGAAACAAAGATCCAATGCCAAAGAACTCAGCTGTAGGTTGAAATAAGGTATGCTACGTGCATATTTACATGGGCACATGTGTGGATGTATGAATATATGTATGTGTGATTTCCAAGAACAGAAACAGACGCTGCAATGGATTTACAGAGCAATCCACATTCCTGATTCCCCTGAGTAACTGATCATTTCTATAGTCACAGGGCTAGAGTAGTGGCCGCCAGCATTCATCTGTTTCTTGGCAGCGACATCCATCACACAGGTGGGGCAGGGGTGGGCTGGGGAGGGGGTAGTCAGCAATTCCCTCCTTTCACCTTTTCAGGAAGCTGGCATCCCTAGTTCCTTTTAATAACAAACCTGTGAACCTCCCAGTTAACAAAGGCACAGAGCAATTTATAATGCACAAGTGCTCAGGCAACTGGATCAAACAACCCTGGGCTTTTCTTTCCTTGCCCTGTGGTCAGGGAGGAGGTCCAACCTCATCAGGCTAAAGAGGCCTCTGAGGCTGGTGCGTTCGCAGGGAGTGCTGCAGGACGGGCCAGAACACACTAACTGGCTGTCATATATGAAATCTCTCCCTCTCTTTCTTTTCAGCTCCAGAGGACACTCCCCTTCAGTAAATTCCCTCCCTTATTTTTGTCCCAAAATTGGGGACTTCAACAGGAAATGTGGCAGAGAGAAGGCTTTTGATGTGCCATTAACTCTCAGTTATCCATACTGATAGAGAAGAGCAGTAGGGCAGATAGTTCAAAGCCAAAGGCTCTTCCATTTTAGCTTTGTAGTGCATTGTTTCAAGAAGCTTAGTGGCAGACTTATCTCCATAATTATGTTTGTTTTTGTTGCTTATTAAAATGAGGTTGTCTGCCTTACGGCCAGGCAGTTGGGTGATGTAAAGATTCTGGCTCAGAATTTTAACATTCACCAGGGAAAAGCCACAAGGCACACAGATAATAAAACTTGACTAGATGTGAGTTCAACTTCTTAATCACCAGTGATCAACTGCTTTGCTCCTCCAGGACAAAAGTGAGCCAGAGATGAGAATAACTATAGGAGACCAGTTGGAAGGGAATGAGTCTTTACATTTCAATGAGGACACATGACTATTGGGGCCAAAACTGGTGATAGCATCAGTTTTGATGACTCCCCTGCCTGGTCTCCCAATCTTCCACTCTGCAGAAGCCAGGGTGATCTTTCTGCACTAATCTCACTGTGTTCCTTTCTGTCTGTGACAGTCACCAGGGCTACTCACAACCATCCTGCTCTCTCCTTTCACCACTTGAAGCTAGACGCAGAGATGTGATTGCAATGGCCAATGAAACATGAGTGGCTGTGTCATTTCTAGGTGGAAGGCTTCTCAGTGTGTGTTTCACTCCACTCGTCTGGCAAGGCAATTGGCAGTATCTCAGTTGGTGGCTGCTCCAGCAGCTCCCATCTTTGGGTTACTATGATGAGCAGGGGTCTCACAAACTGAGGATGAGTGGTGGTAGGATAAAGATATAAATCTCTACTGCCACAGCATGATTATCTGGGTTTTCATCTCTCCAATTAGACCAGAACAACCCAAGGCCAAAATTATTTCTCTTTCAGGGTATTAACTCTTAAATATGCACATAACATATCTTAAACAATCTGGTATAAAATGAAATCCTCTTCCGTGGCCCCTGTGATCCTCCAGGTTTATGCTTTTCTTACACTAGCTGACTCCCAGCATCATCAGCTGCAATGACAAAATGTCTTTGGTTTCAGATATATAGCGCATGGTGGAGTTACTCTTCAGACCAATAGAGTAAGAAAGAAGGGCTGGCAGAGGGAGAGAGAGAGAGAGAGCTGTTGCAGCATCCTTATGCTGCAGACATTCAGAATACAATAGCTTTAAGGAGCCAACAGGATTCCAAAACAAAGCCCTGGGGCAAACATATGGGAAAAATAATAACCCAAAGTGTTCAGTTTATGGGAGATCACAGGTGTCATCTGCGCTAGACGCCTACATCCTCATTGTTAACACAGTACCAGCACTCAGTGATGACTTATCACATGATTGGCACAATTCCAACTGCTTTTCAAATAACTCATCAAGCTTTCACAATAACCTTATAAGGTAGCTATTATTACTTCGGTTATATGATGAAGAAGCTGCAGCACAGAGAAGTAATGTAAACTCCCTTTGGCTAAACAGCTAGAAAATAGCCCTCTTTGAATTCAGCATCTGCTTGAACACTCTCTATCATGGGGAGCTCATTAACTCCCACTGCATACCACCCCACTCCCACCCCCACCAGCCATGTGCTGCCTTCCCCTCAAACTGTCATCCCCTGCACATTGCTGCCTCTTAGACCAACACAGAGTGATTTTACTCACTTCTCTCCAAGGCAGGCCTTCAAACATTTGAAGGCAGCAGTCATGCGTCCCTTAGGGTTCCTCTTCCCCAGTCTAAACAGCCCCAGTTCACTCAACCATTTCCAATGTGCCATAGCTTGAGGCCCCTCGCCATCACAGTGCAGTGACTCATACATGCTGGGGACCAAACAATGTCAGTGGAAGTCAGCGAAGTGGAACTGGTGACTCGCCCTGCTTCTAGTCTGGGGCTAAGCTAAGGCCTCCTGCGACCCTGAGCATGCTCCTTCGATGAAGTAAAGCAGGGTCTGGCGGCAGAAATGGAGCCACAGTCTGCTGCTCCAGGAACAATTAGCTGGCCATGAGCCCTGCACATGTCCCCACTCTGGCAAACGAGAGCCCATGGGTGTGCATGTGCAGTCTCTCATTCTCACTCAAGTTTGCCTCTGCTTCTCCTCCTCTATTCCAGCAGCCTCCTTCTCCCAGAAGTGGGGCTGAGAGAAGTCCCTCTACTCACCATGGAGTTCATGGCAAAGTGATTGTGCTGTGTCTGGAGGTCTATGGCATGCTGGTAGCTGACACCGATCTCCGTGTGGCTCTGCAGAAATAACTCCTTATTGTGGCTTATCCAGTCGAACATCTAGAAGAGACAAGAAGGTACAGAACAATCAGGAGGGCCATGAGTCTAAAAGGGCAAGATATTCAGAGATGGGGAAGAGAAGGAAAGCCCTCCTGCTGGTGCCCGGTGAGAACCCACCATTGTTCTGAGAGTTGGGTGGGCTACAATCTGTTTCTCAGGAGAGTCCTCACTTTTAGCCTAAGGACCCACCAATAGCCCTGTCCTAAGAGAAAAAGAGAAAATAAGTTAGTGAATCAGGGAGACAGGGGAAGGAAGCTGCCTAATATCCCTAGCTACGTCACCCATTTGTAAAATCCTTTTGAGATCCTCAAACAGGCTCCATGCTTGCCATAGGGACAAGAGCTGAGGAGACAAGCTGAGAGGCCTAATGCACTGCTATTGGAGCTCTTAGAAGAGAGACACTCTTAGGAACAGAAGCATCCTTCCTTACACATCCCTGCCCCGCTTAGATACTGCCCAGTCACACATGGCGCTGCACCAAGGTTTTGAACCGAATCAGCTTTTCTCCATAACCTCACAATTCGCAGGTTTCTTTTGTAACCCACCTAGAGCCAGAGGAGGATTTTGAAGGTACAGTAAGTACTGCCTTGTGCTGGTACAGTGGGTATTCTGCCATTTTTCATCTCTTATCTCTGAACTTGGATCTTATTTGAATATCCACCCCTCCCCCAGGCAACCCACACATTTCTAGGGGAGTTGACTTTGAGGGAGGTGGGGTGTGTGTATGTGTGTGTGTGTGTGTGTGTGTTTGTGTTAGAGGGTGGGGTTGTCCCCTGGTTCTTCAGGAGACCTGATGCAATCATAGCATGACATTTCCCAAGCAAAGGGATTCTCTCAGAATCACAAAATGACTCAGTATGATATAATAATATATGAGGAGAAGTTCACTGGAAACTTCTGGGAAAACAGAACTCCAGTCTTTAGATATGGCTTCTCTTCCTCTGATCCTGGATGGCCTTGATCTCAAGTTGCTGCAGCCATTCTGCTAGAAGCACAAGGGCGAAACCAATGGGCAGGAGAAAGAACAGAGACAAGGCAACTGCAGAAAAAAGGCAAAGTCCTGTCTCAGCCTTATCTGATCTCCACTTTGTCCCTGCATACTTCCTTACGACCTGAGCCAAGAAATTCTCTTTATTATTTTTGGAAATTTATATTCATTAAATAAAAGTTAAAAAAAGATCTATTTATTTATTTGAGAGGTAGAATCACATACAAGGAGAGGGAGAGACAGAGAGAAAGGCCTTCTTTCTGCTGGTTCCCTCCCAAATGGCCACAACAGCCAGAGCTGCGCCGATCGGAAGCCAGGAGTGTCTTCTGGGTCTCCCACATGGGCGCAGGGGCCCAAGCGCCTGTGCCATCTTCTACTGCTTTCCCAGGCCATAGAAGAGAGCTGATTGGAAGTAGAGCAGTGGGGGCTAGAACCGGTGCCCATATGGGATGCCAGCGCCACAGGTGGAGATTTAACCCACTGTGTCACGTGTGCCACTCCTCTCTTTATCATTAAAGCTGGTTTAACTTGGATGTTCTGTAGTGTTCCTCCCAGAGCAGTCAAACGGAAAGGTGTGAATTGATACATCTGGAGAAGAGGACTGCTCTGCTGGGGTCTGACACTTCCATAACACAGCTGCAGGGTGGAAAGGCAGGAACTGAGCACAGGAGCAGGCGGGGAAGCTGCAACGACAATGCCAGCTTTCCTAGAGGCAGAACCACAGCCTCTTCCCACTATTTCTCTTTACACTAAGAGTGAATTTGCTTTTTCACTTATATTCAGCCAGCGTTTGTGGGATACCTACTAGGTGCCAGACACTGTCTGAGGTAACAGGCAAAAACAACTAAAATGTAGTTCTCAAGATGAAGTGGCTTAAAAGCCAGCATAGGAAGCTAACATGGACTCAGATACAACTTTAGTACAACCTGGCATACAACATGATTAAAATTACAGCTAAGGAAAAACAGGGGCAGGTGTGACAATGCAGAGGGTTAAGCCACCACTTGGGGCACCTATGTCCCATATACCCATGCTGTTTCAAATCCTGCTACCCTGTATTTCTTGTTTTAAAAAAGATCTTATTTATTTTAATTTGAAAGGCAAAGTTACAGAGAAGCAGAGACAGGGAGAGAGAGAGATCTTCCATCTGCTGGTTTACCCCCCCAAAATGGCCACAATGGCAAGAGCTGAGCTGATCTGAAGCCAGGAGCTTTCTCTGGTCTCCCACGTGGATGCAGGGGCCATCTTCTTATTTTTTTTTTAAGATTTTATTTATTTATTTGACAGGTAGAGCTATAGACACTGAGAAGGAAAGAGAGAGAGAGAAAGATCTTCCTTCCATTGGTTCACTCCCTAGATGGAGCTGCGCTGATCCAAAGCCAGGAGCTAGGAGCTTCCTCCAGGACTCCCACGTGGGTGCAGGGGCCCAAGCACTTAGGCCAGCTTCTACTGCTTTCCTAGGCCATAGCAGAGAGCTGGATTGGAAGAGGAGCAGTCGAGACTAGAACAGTCGCCCATATGGGATGCTGGCGCCGAAGGCAGAGGATTAACTCACTACACCATGGCACCGGTCCCTTGGGCCATCTTCTACTGCTTTCCCAGGCCATACCAGAGAGCTGGATCAGAAGTGGAGCATCTGGGACTCAAACCCATGCCCACATGGAATGCCGCACTGCAGGCAGTGGCCTTACCCACTATGCCACAGTGCTGGCCCCTATTTGCATTTCTAATTCAGCTTCCTTTTAATGTTTCTTGGTGGCAGCAGATGATGACTCAAATAGCTGGGTCCCTGATATCCACGTGGGAGACACAGATGGAGTCTCTGGCTCCTGGCTTTAGTCTGGTCTAGCCCTGGCTTTTGCAGACATTTTGGTAGTGAGCTAGAGGATAGAAGATCTCCTTCTCCCTCTATAACTTGGCCTTTCAAATAATAAATAAATCTCTCTAAAAAATGCAAAAGAGGCCAATATGGGCTATGGAAGGGGCACAGAGAAATGGACCTCATCTACCTTTGATGGCATGGGGGTAGCAAAGAGCAGAGAAGGCTTCTCAGGGAAGGTGAGCACTTGACTCCAGGGAATCAGCCAGGTGAAGGACAGCGGGATACATGCTCAAGGCAAAGAAGGGTGAGCAAAGGGGCAAAAGCAGGGGCTGGGGCAGGGGCAGAGGGCAAGCCCAGTGTGTTGAGGGCACTGAAAGCACTCAGGCTCCTAGAGCCTCCTAACAGACAGAAGATATGGCTGGGGAGGCAGGTGGGATGCACTGATCTTGTAGAGTCTGTGCACAGGCTTCCAAGGACTCAAACCACACCCTGCTGGCCATCAGTTGTCAGTGGAGTCTTAGGCTGAGTTGTGAAGTGAGCTTTTGGCAGCAGCATGGGCTGTGAATGGGAGGGAGTGAGATGGGGCAGAAGCACTGATTAGGAGGTTGGTGCAATAATCCTGGGAATGTGAGAACCTGGAAACCTGCATGTAGAAGGCCTAAGAAGTAGGCAGATTTTTTTTTTTTTAAGACTTACTATTTGAATGGTAGAGTTACAGGACATGGGCAGGGGAGAGCTTCCATCTGCTGGTTCATTCCCCAAATGACTACAACCAATTCAAATGGCTGGACCAGGCTGAAGCCAGGAGCCTGAAACTCCCTCAAAGTCTCCCACATAGGTGGCAGGCACCCAAGTACTTGGGCCATCTTCCACTGATATCCCGTGTCACAGGCGGCAGTTTAACCTGCTGTGCCACAATGCCACCCTCAAGAAATGGACAGATTTGAGAACTACTAGGTACAGGATTAAGGAAGGAATTGGTGAGGAGTGGTGAGGAAGACCTAGGAGAACAGCCAGGTTTCTGGCATGTACCCTGAGTGCATACAAAAGGTATGGCTTCCAAAGGAGGGCAGGGAGCTGAACTGGGAGTGGGGAAACAGTGCATTCCACTCTAGACGTGCTGGGTTTGAGAGGCTGATGAGGGTTTCAGGTGAGGTGTCCTGTGGGCAGTTAGCTTTATGCATCTGGAAGTCAGGAGAGAGGCAACAGGGCTGTAACAGCTCATATCTAAGTATAAGAGCAATACCTTCCGAGGACAAACATGCATGATTTGGAGATTGTTCTTCCCTTTGAATTATCTGGTCACTGCCATCTAACCACACTGACAATACAGAAAGGACGAAAGTATCATTCTTCACTTCAGAGTGTCAGAGGGTTAATTTCAGGCTGGGGCTCTGGTAGAGGCTGGGTCGATATCTGTGTGGTGTGTACCATCCTGTGTCACCAGCCACAGCCAGCCCCAGTTCTTAGGCATTTGCTCAGGACTCCTCTTTCTTTCAAATTATTGTTGAGGACAAGGGGGGGGGGGACAGGTGTCTCAAGAGTTTTGAGGATTCTCATTCTATAATTTTTGATCTTTAAAATTCTCTCTCTCAACTCCATGTTAAAGTAATTTCTCATCTTTCCTTATTGACAAAAGAATCAATAAAGTTAATGAAAATCGGAAATGCTTAGAGTCCTTGGAACTTGGGGAGAAAAGCTCTCACTCCAGACACTTTCTGGGATATCTCAGTGGCCAAGAAGTGACCTTCCCTGTACTTTATGTTAAATGACTGTTTAGATATGCAAATGAGCAGCTGAGTTATGTGCTAGCACCAGAGTGATTAGATTGCTCTACACCAGGTCCCCTCTTGAGAGCAAGGAAAGCTGAACGATGCCAACAAGGGTGGACAGCAATACAAAATCAAGTTAAAAGGCAGGCGAGAGTAGAGTGTGGCAGGAACTCTACATATGACTGCAGCTGCTTCTTGCAGAATGAGGTATGCACTTGTGCCTTCCTTCCTGCTGCTACGTTCTGCATTGGGAGCACATGAGTTGCTCTCTAGTGGCTGTGGCACTCCGGGAAGGCTCAGCTTGTGCTGGAGGCAGTGTTCCAAAGAGATGATGGATGTCCCAGGACAGGCAGATAAAAATCTGCTCTGTAGTCTAAATGGTCCCATGTAATATCGAAAGCCAAAATTTCTCCCAGATGGCTGTTTTCTAAAAGATAATCACAAGTCTTCTCTGAGTCTAAACTTGCTGCCTGCTTACGTAAAATCCTCCCCCTTGCAAGGCTGACTGTCTACGAGGGTGAGTCATTTCTGTTGCATTCAGTGGAACTGGCTGCAGAGACAGAATGTGAATGTGCACCCATGCATGTGCGCGTGAGCACGCAGGTGTGGGTGCAGTCAAGTAGACTGGGCTGGTTCCAAGCCTGGCTGTGTCACTAACTCCCCATGAGACCACGAACAGTTCACCTCATTTCTGAGTTTCTACTCATTTGCAAGGCAGTGGTTCCTAGAATGGAGGTAAGCATCTTGGTTTACAATAGACTCAATTCAGAAACTTATGGAATGCATTGTTTCCCATTCAGATAAGAAATAGTTTTATTGAGTTTCCTGAATCAGAAGCTACAAGTTTTTGAAGAAAGGAAAGAGAAAACTGGCACAATTAAATAGCCAGAAAAAGATGGCATTTCAGCCCTAACATGTGATTGTTGCTTTTTTTTTTTTTTAAGATTTATTTATTTATCTGAAAGAGTGGCAGAGGAGAGAGAGAGAGAGAGACAGACAGACAGACACCTTCCATCCACTGGTTCACTTCCCTAAATGGCCACCATAGCCAGGGCTGGGCCAGGCAGAAGCCAGGAGCCAGGAGCTTCATCCAGGTCTCCCACATGGGTGCAGGGGCCCAAGCACTTGGACCATCTTCCACTACTTTCCCAGGCACATTAGCATGGAGTTGGATCGAAAGTGGGGCAGCCAGGACTCGAACCTGTACCCATATGGGATGCTGGCACTGCAGGTGGTGGCTTTACCCTCTTTGCCACAATGCTGGCCCAGTGATTGATGCTTTTGAATTAAAACTGCCATTTCTCATGAATCACCCCATTGCATCCTCTAAACAGCCCCACAAGTGCTGTCATCAGGCCCACCTCACAGAGAGGGAAACAGGTTCAGCGAATTGAAACCCAGTGTCTAGAATTCATTCTTTCTACCCAGTGCCATGTTCACTGAGTATCCATAAGGCAGGATCGTGGAGCACTGCCATGCCTCCTGTTTCTATGGATGTAAGACCCCCTCTTTCTAGGTTCCGCAGGACAGCTAGACCCCAAGAGGCAGCTGCCAAGGCACTGTGGTGCTCTAGCCAAGGTAAGGTGCTATCCCTCACGTGGGGCCATTCACTCACCAATACCCAGCCTCCTCCATTCCCAGTGCCTGCCCCATCGGGAAGGAGTACAAGGCCCAGGGACAGCTGATCCACGAACCTCCACTTCCATCAACAAACACATACTAAATGAATAAACGAATGTGTAAGTTGGCCTTAGGATCTAGGGTTGCTCATCTCCAGTCAAATGGACCCTTTCTAAGCTTTCCTACAGCCAGGGCATTTTGTGACTTTATCTGCTTAGATTTGGTCTCTGGAAGGCTCTTGAAGTAAACTGACCCGAAGATGTAAAGAAAACAACAAAAACAAAACCCTAAAGAAATATCTCAATAATGGTCTCAACTTTTGGATATGTCTTTCTTTTTTTGAGAAGTTACAAATGGTGGGTTCAATAAAAATGTAATATATCAAAAAATGCCCCCATGAGGAAAGTTCATGTATAAATAATGAAATTTTATCCTTTTGCCTGAAACCAACTTAGTTTTGTCTTTAATGAGACATAACATAAGCTACTTGGGCATTTTTTCTTTAGGTATTTTGTTTTTAGGTAAGCAAAGTATTTTTTTAAAGCTGGCTAAAATTCAATGAAAATACACAAATCTGGTTCTTAATAAATAGTAAATGTAAAAGGAATCTATTTAAATGAAAATTAGGAAAATAAACAGAAACATTTTTCTCCTCTCATTTTAAAGATGTGGATAGCTAAAAGGTTATTATTGTTCTGTTTTCAATGAAGCAGAAACTGTTTCATAGGGCAAGGATATTATGTAAGGATTCTGTGTTTATTTTCCTTCACTTGCCAAATTTAGCAATAGCATCTGATTTAGTTTTAACTTTCAAATCACCTTACTATCTATTGCTAGCATTTAATACTGTCTCTAATTATAGATTACATTGGTATTAAAAGTGTTCATATTCAGCTTTGGAGAGCTGAGCAAGAGGATAGAAGACAACAGATTTTCTTTGCCTAAACAGGGCCTCCCAGTATCCATTGTGTCTGCAACACTGTGGCTGTATATTGCCATGACCCGTCAGTAAAGGCTTGTGCCCTGGAGAGCACTAACAGCCTCCTTACAGGTGAACCTTACGTAAGGGAAACTGAGTATCTAGTCCATTCCAAATAAATAAAACCTTATGTGTGTTAGAGGGCAAAGAACAGAGATTTCAAATCATTGTAGACTGCTATGTAAATTTTGACAAGGTTTATCACTGGTCTGAACCTTAGTTCCTGATGGAAAACAGGATTAACAATTTACACAACTTAAGTTTAGAATAACAGGGAGTTTCAGATAAAATGATGGATAGGAAAATTCTTTGATAAATGTCACATCTATGATATATTTTTAAATCTATAGAACGCTTATATTCTGTTGCATGCATTTTCCAAAACAGAGGAAAGGATTTGGATTGCCGGCGCCGCGGCTCACTAGGCTAATCCTCCGCCTAGCGGCGCTGGCACACCGGGTTCTAGTCCCGGTTGGGGCGCCGGATTCTGTCCCGGTTGCCCCTCTTCCAGGCCAGCTCTCTGCTGTGGCCAGGGAGTGCAGTGGAGGATGGCCCAAGTCCTTGGGCCCTGCACCCCATGGGAGACCAGGAAAAAGCACCTGGCTCCTGGCTCCTGCCATCGGATCGGCGCGGTGCGCCGGCCGCAGCGCACCAGCCGCGGCGGCCATTGGAGGGTGAACCAACGGCAAAAGGAAGACCTTTCTCTCTGTCTCTCTCTCTCACTGTCCACTCTGCCTATCAAAAAAAAAAAAAAAAAATTAAAATCACAATGGGTTCACCTTACTGCAAGATAACCATGGGCTAATGGGAATCACACCTCCAGCTCATACACAAACATGTCCACAGCCCACCACCCAGAGATGCACCCCATTGTGACCACAGGATGCTGCACATACACAGCCCAGAGACCCCCACCCATCTTCCTACTGCCTTCACCTCCACACACATTTGCAGTGTCCTTGCTTACATAGGCCTTGGAGACCCAAACAGTCTCCAGGATCCTGCCTGAGGGTGCTGGTGCCTTCCTGCTGTCCCAGGGTGACTTGACCGGGGACCCCATTTCCTCCTGCCTTGCTTCTAGACGCCTCCTTCCCTGCCCTCTCCACTGCACCCTAATCCTTTCTAGTAGAGACTCAGTCCTTTAGATTCTTAGCAGTTTTTCACATAGGAGAGACACCCATTAAAATGCAATTTATCCTGTTACCCCAGCAGGAGTTAGTGTATGCTGACACAGAAAGAAAGCAAGGTTCTTTGTGAGCTCAACCCAGGGATGAGATCCTGAAGTGAGGGGCCCTATACAGAAAAGGAGAGACCCTAAAACAGAATTAGGTGGGAGCCAAAGGCAAATTTCCCCCACCTTAAGCTCTGTTTTCACAGGAATTCTGGCTGACGCTGGCACACATGTTTTGTACAAATAGGGCAACACACAGGCCTCCTGTGTGTGTGACCAGCACTGTTAAGACCCTTCAGTTTGGCTTTCAATTACCCATCACCCAAGATTGAGCTTTCCTATTTTCTTGAAACAAGGCAAAGAGAAAGAGACCAAAATAAAAGTTCCACAATGTGGAACTAGTTTCCAAGTTCCAAGAATTTCCCGCTGTGGAGAGTTTGACAGCTCATCTCTGCCATGGACACAGAAGACTCAAGGTTCTGAAGAGATCATCATTACTCATTACAGGGGAGGCAGCTGGGACATGGTCCTGAGAGGCTGTCGGTGAAATCAGTACCTATGAAGGAGAAGGCACTCTCAGCCCGGTGTGTTTGCTGCTACGTTTTTGGCATGTTGGTTGGAATACTTTTATATATTGTATACTTTTATATATTGTATAAAAGAGAAGCCACTTTTGCTTTTTGCCATAATTTCAGAAAGAAGAGCTCAGCCTGGTTACTGGGGGACACCATCACTGTACCCTCAGAATCAGCCAGGACGACAAACAATTTTATCCATCAGGCCGTGTCTCTGACCTGGAGATGTGCCATTGACCCGTCACACATTTCTTACACCTCACATATCCACATTCTTTAAGTCCCCAATCCCGTTTATCATGTGGAACAGTCCTGATTCTCTGCAAAACAGCCAAATGTCCCACAGCAAACACAGGGTTAACAAAACCTTTTCTCCTTTTGCACTGCAATCTGACTTCAGTTGACATCCAAATTCTGGATCCCTGACAATAGATAGAGAGGGGTGCCAACAGGCTACTCAATCTCGTTTCTTACAGTAAAATACCTCTTGACCAGCAAACAGTACCTTGGTTGGGAGGAACTCCAAGTGGAGTTAAATACCTGATTGGGGGCTCCCCAAGTGTGGTGACTTTTGTAAACTGGCATGAACATTGCAAGGACTCTGGAAGCTGTGCCCACAGAGCTGTTAGATGTCATACTGGGCATGGAGATTTTAAGCCATGGCAGCTCCCAAAGTTGCCCAGTGTAGATTTTGGTCTCCTTCCACCTCAGCTGGATTTCTGAGCTAGTGCTGCAAGGGTAGCTCAGCTGCCAAGCTCTGGTCCCCCTCTTCTATGGTTCCCAGGGCCAAAGACAGCCCACGGTTGACTTGGAAGTGTGAACACTTAGTGGAGCCTAAGAAGACTCTGGTAGCTGTTACCCCCATATTTCACAGGCAACTATAACTCACAATAGTACTGTACCATGTCCTTTCTCCAACCTCCTTTTTCATTTTCAACTTCTATCCATGACAGCAATAATGGTAAGGATAACAATAACAACCAGAGCAACTGACAATTTGGTGGGGGGGGGGGGGTAATTTATTTGACTAAAGCAAAGCAAAATAAAGCAAAGTCCAAGAAACCCATATATGGTTCACCCTTTGGGCAGCTCACAAACCAGCGCAGATTCTCTTGACATTTATTAAACACTAAGTACCAGGCCCTATTCTAAGAACTTATGATAGGTCTTCAAAAACCTTTTAGAAAACTGAATTAAAAGTTAAGTTTACTTTGGTGCAGAATTATTTCTGAAATCCATATATACAAGGGGTCTTCAAAAAGTTCAGGAAAAATGCATGCTACGTAAACTATGCATAGATTTTAAAAGTTTTTTTCACCATAATAAACTTTTAATTCTATTTTCCCACAAACCTCTTAAAAATTCCCTCATATTTTAACTCAATCCTCTCACTAACATCACAATCATCTCCCCAGTACCATTATCTCCATTTTATAGATTAGGAAACTAAGGTACAGAACCAACTTGTCCAAACCCACACAACTATTAAGTGGCAGATCCATAATTCAAATCCAGGAAGCCTAGTTCCAGTGTTGATGCTCTTACCCTTGATGCTATCCTGTCCCATGAGCTCAAGCTTCAATTGGTCTTTCCTGCCCCTGATCGTCAAGTGTTCAGAATTGTGTTCTGCTGCTGTTGCATTTGTTTTCCTCCATCTATCTCCCCATCACCACCCTTAAGCCCTTGTAACATGACTTGGCCTTCACTGCTTTCCTGAGTCTACCCACAATGAAAACCAGTTACCTCCTGGTTTCTGCATTCTTTATTCCATCAGTTCTCATTCCCTTTGATCTCACGTTAGAATTGGATGCAGTCATTTCTCACACTCCACCCTGTCTGGCCTTCTAAACCAGGTCATTTTGGTGGCAAGCTATCTGGCTGCAAACAGAATAGACTTCCCCTGATTTCACAAGTCTCTGGCTAACACCAAATTCTTTCAGAACCACACACTTGAATTATCTTCCTTGACACATCATGTCTAGATTCAGCATGACAAAAATGAGAGGAACATCCTAATTCTGAAAGCCCACCAACCCTCTATTCTTACATTAACTTATCCAAACTTGCCTCCCACTTCCAAGGCTATCTCTCCGTGGCTTCCTTTTGTGTTTTTCACACCCTTACTGTGACAATGTAAAGACCACACCTAGGGCTTCTGCCCTTAATTCATCAGACCCTGTCCATGTGAAAATTCATCCAGTTCACAACTTCAACAACACTTAACAGTATTTTCTATTTCATGTGCCAAACCCTATACTAAGCATCTCCATAGTGTATCTCATGTAGTCCTTTTAACAATGCTACAAAGAAGGTACTGTTATTTCCGTTTGAAACATGATGAAATCTCAGTAGAATCAGCCTTCTGTTTCTGCAGGTTCTGCATACATAGACTCCACTCCTGCAGTTTGAAAATATTTGGGGGCCGGCACTGTGGCGCAGTGGGTTAACGCCCTGGCCTGAAGTGCTGGCATCCCATATGGGTGCCAGTTCTAGTCCTGGCTGCTCCGCTTCTGATCCAGCTCTCTGCTATGGCCTGGGAAAGCAGTAGAAGATGGCCCAAGTCCCAAGTCCTTGGGCCCTTGCACTCACATGGGAGACCCAGAAGAAGCTCCTGGCTCCTGGCTTTGAACTGGCGCAGCTCTGGCCGTTGTGGCCATCTGGGGAGTGAACCAGCGGATGGAAAACTTCTCTCTCACTCTCTCTACCTCTCTCTGTAACTCTATCTTTCAAATAAATAAAATAAAATCTTTTTAAAAAAAGAAAATATTTGGGGGCCAGCATTGTGGCACAGTGAATAAAGCTGCTACCTGCAATGCTGGCATCCCATATGGGAGCCAGTTGGGAGTTGTGGCTGTTCCACTTCCAATCCAGCTCCTAATGGCCTGGGAAAAGCAATGAAAGATGACCCAAGTGCTTGGGCCCCTGCCACCCACATGGGAGACCCGGATGAAGCTCCAGGCTCCTGGCTCCTGGCTACAAGCTGTTGCAGCCATCTGGAAGATGAATCAGTGGATGAAAGACCTCTCTCTCTCTCTCTCTCGCTCTCTCTCTCTCTCTCTCTCTCTGTGTGTGTGTGTGTGTCTTTCTCTCCCTTTCTCTCTGTAACTCTGTCTCTAAAATAAATAAACCATAAAAATGAAAATCTTTGAAAAGAAAATTACATCTATATTGAATAGGTACAGATTTTTATTTTCTTGTCATTATTTCCTAAATATTATAGTATAACAACTATTTACAAAGCATTTACATTGTATTAGATATAACTAGGAATGAGTTAAAGTATATGACAGGATATGTGTGTAGGCAAATACTATGCCATTTTACATAAAGGACTTAAATATCTCAGATTCTGGTGTTCACAGGGCATCCTGGAATAAATTCCCCATGGGTACTGAGGAATGACTATATTAAGAGCTGAAGTAAATTGCCTAAGATCACACGGCTTCTAAGTGATGAAGATAAATTTAGAATCTAGTGCCCATCTGAACCGAAATCCATGCAATTTCCTCTGTTCCAGGATGCTCTCTAACCGTAACTTCCCAGATAATCGACAAGAATAAAACTGTGCTAGGATCTCTACAATGAGATTTACACACATTCTGTCAATCCTCATAAGAGCTCTATGGGGTAACAGATACCATCAATGCACCCTTTTTCTAGGTAAAGGAACAGATTCAGATTCAATCACAGAGTCAAGGTGGCATAATGAAGACTCAAATCTCGGTCTGCATGCCTTCAAAATACATGCCTTTCACACACTATTAAACTGCCTCACAAATATGCACCTAAACCTCAGACCGTTTCTGTCACATGGTATTTGTGGATTTATTATGAATACATAGTACCCATGGACTCAGCATAAATATCTTCCTGGTAGTCCAACAACATCTAAAACTATGTCTTTTCTATACACACCATCACCTTCTTCTGATTTCCTGCATCTTCAACCCAATCCCCAGGGCCAATCTTGTTCTTTCTTTTCTTAAAAAGCTTTGGAATATGCCCTTTGTTACCCATTCTGCAGCCCCTCCTGCTGGATCATTGCGATTGCTTCTGTGTTGGTCTCCCTGACTCCATTCCATCCCTTATACCAAGCTACTGCTCCCACCAGGTTCACTGCTCTAAAACATTGTTTTTACCATGTCATTACCTTAGCCATAACAAAAACAAGAAATCAACAACCTATTGTTGCTTGTATCCACATGCAAAATCCCATCTCCTTAGCCCAGCATTCAGGACTTCCTTGCCTCCTAGGACTGGTCCAAATCTGCCTAACCCTTTTGTTTCACACCACTGTCCTACATCAGGCATCCTTTTCAGCCAGGTTGCTTTGTTTACTGCTATCCAAACACACCCTGTATTGCTCACTCCACCCTATATCTGTGCTCACATCTTTCCTCTCATGGAATGCTCTATGCCCAAATCTCCAGATCATTCCCATCCTTCAAAACGGAAGTGTCAGGGCTGGCACACTGGCACAGTGGGTTAAAGCCCCAGCCTATAGTGCTGGCATCTCAAGTGGGCACTGGTTCAAGTCTCAGCTGCTCCTGTTCTGATCCAGCTTCCTGCTAATGTGCCTGGGAAAACAGTGGAGGGTGGTCCAAGTCCTTGGGCCCCTGCACCCACACGCGAGACCCAGAAGAAACTCCTGCCTCCTGGCTTCATGTTGGCTCAGCTCCGGCCATTCGGGTAGTGAATAGGCAGATAAAGATCTCTTTCTCTTTGTCTCTACCGCTCTCTTTAACTCTTTCAAATAAATAAAAAATAAAGCTTTTAAAAAAAATGGAAGTGCACCAGCCCCCTCAATGCCTTGCTTGACTAAAAGAGCACATATTGACATACCTTCTCTCTAAACTTATTTCTCTTATATCTACCATCATAGTTTACAAACCTAGCCTTAATTCAGAAGTATCTAAAATATTTCTAAATAGCTTTCTAGGCTTTACCCTGGAGTTTTTGATTCAATAGGAACTCTCCAGGTGATCTGATGTCCTTGTATTTTTATTTTAAATGTTCAGGTGCCAACTTACTGACCACTGTATGGTAGCTGGACTCAGATTTGACCTTACATCTATAAACTGTTTGAAGGCATCAGTCAACAACCAACATAGACCAATGATCCTCAAAGGAAGGGAAATACACTATTAAGTATGATATTCACCTCATCTTTCTCTCTAAGGGTATTTTCCAGCCTGCGGAATAGAAAAATGGGACTTGAACAGAGACCAGCAATAGTCTTGATAGATGTAAAAAACAGATGACAGTTCAGAGTTGGACTTTGGTGCCACGACATTAAAGAAGAGGGAGCTGCAGAGAGGGAGCTCTGGCCAAATCCTAAGCAATGCACATGCAGGACAAGACTGCAGGAACTATGGGAGGCAACAGCTATGGGAAACTGGTATAAATTGAGAGCTGGAAGGAAACTTTAGAGTCCATATTTAAAGGAGGTATGCTTGGAGTTCTAATTCAAGCAATGTGAAGAGACATTGATGAACACTCTGGACATTCAGGTGGGACCCCCGAAAACCCATACTGTAGAAGGCCAAAGCTCCAGAATAAGGGCTATACCCTAGGATGAATGAAAAGATGAAAGTAGACCTATCACAGCAGAGGCTATTACAGGGCCCAACAGGGTTAATATAATCTGCTGGGAGTTTCACTGCATCCTAAGATAAAAATTAACAATGTTTATAGGAAGAAAGCTCAATCAAGTGCCTCTATAGTGTTTCATCTATAATGTTCAATATCTAATATAAATTAATAGACATATAAAGAAAGACATGAAAAAGTGATAAGTAGTCAACAGAAGCAGACTCAGAGATGGTTCTGACATGAATCAGCTGACAAGGCCTTCAAAATAACTATTATTAATATCTTTAAGAAAATAGAAGAGAAATGGAAAAATGGATTAAAAGATGGAACACTGCAATAGAGAATAAGAATCTTTACAAAGAATGATACGGATACTCTAGAAAAGTAAAATAGAATATATGTATGGAAAACCTTCTTGGTTGTGTCTGATAGCATAATAGATACAGCAGAAAACAGGATTAATGAACATGAAGACAAACAACAGAAAATAGCACACTGATGCATACAGAGAATAATAAAAATGAAGTGCAGAACAGAGCAGAAGAAACATGGGACAGCTAAAAGGTGTAGTACAGCTAAACTTTCCATGATGGCTAACATGTTCTGTACCTGTGCTATCCAGCATGGTTGCCATTAGGTACATGTGTCTGTTCAACATTTGAAATGTGGCAAGGGCAAGTGAGAAAATTAAGTTTTAAATTGTTTTGTTTTTAATTAATTTAAAATTTAATTAGTCGCATGTTGGAAAATATGAATATAATATTATTATTAGAGTCACAGAGAAAAAAAGAGAAAATGGGGCAAACTTAGTATATCGGACATTGATTCCATCTCACCGCAACCAATTATGTGTATTTCACTCTCCTTGTAATTTACTGGTTCAGAGATTGGCAGGTATTATTTGGTACAAACCAATAAAATTGAAGGGAGGTTTGCTTGGGGGCTCCTGGGAAAAGAGGTTAACTATCTCTTTCTCTCACCTTCCTTTTTTAACAAAAAAGAAAAGCCAAAAGCATTTTATAGTTTTCATTGCTCACATATAAAGAAATGTCAAATTTAATGTGCAAATAAGCCACATTTATGTTTAAAATACATTATTTCCAGGGCCGGAGCCGTGGCTCACTTGGTTAATCCTCCGCTTGCGGTGCCGGCATCCCATATGGGCACCGAGTTCTAGTCCCAGTTGCTCCTCTTCCAGCCCTGCTCTTTGCTGTGGCCCGGGAGGGCAGTGGAGGATGGCCCAAGTGCTTGGGCCCTGCATCCGCATGGGAGACCGAGAGGAAGCACCTGGCTCCTGGCTTTGTATCAGTGTAGCTCCGGCCAGTGTGGCCATTTGGGGGGGTGAACCAAAGGAAGTAAGACCTTTTTCTCTGTTTCTCTCTCTATCACATAAATAATTAAAAAAAAAAAAAAACACATTATTTCCAAAGTAGGGAGAATGATAGAAAAATGGTCAGAATATTGGCAAGGACATCATTTCTCTTTTGTCTCATAATTTGAAGTTATGTCTACAAGCTCACAAGATATGCACCATCCTTGGGTTCTTCTTTAAACACAATTAAGTTTCTAAAAGGAAAGAAGGGGGAGGAAGGAAGGGAAAAGAGGAAGGAGGAAAAAAGCGAAATCACCTTTGAGAAGCAGTAACAGAACACCCCTTGTCTAGACTGTTGAGGAACAGTTCTTAGTTTTTTTATTCCATTCTGGTGTTTTTCCTTTCTTTCTGTGGGTGGGAGGGCAGGTATAGTGGGAACCACCTTCCTTTTATCGCCCTCTCTTCCCGCCTCCATCATGGGGTGAAATAATGAAGCTCATTGCTCAGCTACCACTGGCAGCCAATTCACAACCCTGAGGGTAAACAGCCTTGGGCAAAACTGTGAGGCCTCAGCAGAACAGTGAAATAGAAAGATCCTGGGTTCTTGATGAGACCACAGCATTGATTTATCAGTCTTAAAGCTCACGTTATATCTGAAGGTCCACTTAAACTGTGAAATAATTTAGTTCCTTGATATTTAAACCAGGTTCAGTTCAGTTTTCTGTCTTGCAGTCAGAAGCATCCTGATAGTCATTTGCTCATATGTTTAGTATATTTAATTCACTTGATTATCCACTATACTCCAGACAATGGATTAAAGACCATAATTTAAAAAATCAAGGTCATAGTCTAGCAAGAGAGATGAATGCATTCAATGTTTTGTTAATTTCCACAGAACATAAAAAGTGCTATGAAAGGGATATACATGGCGGACAGCAGAGGGGTCTATTTTGGCAGAAGAAGAGGTAGGGAAAAACATGGATGGCTTCCTGAACACCACTTGAAAGGCCACAGGATTTGTCTGGGTGAGGAAGGTACAGAAGCGTATCTTAACAGAAGAAAGTAGCATAAGCAAAGATCTAGAAGCTTAAGACATCAGCATGAAGTGAGAGGTAGTGAGAAGAGACAATATAGGGAGAGGCCAGACCATAAAGCGGCGAAGGATGCAAGATAAAGGGACTGGGCTTTTATTCAGCAGCTGTACGGAACCTCTGAAGGGGAGTGGTAAGGTAGATTTGCTTTTTTAAAAAAAATTTATTTATTTATTTGAAAGTCAGAGTTACACAGAGAGAAATGGAGAGGCAGAGATAGAGATAGAGAGAGAGAGATCTTCCATTCCACTGGTTCACTCCTCAAATGACCACAACGGCCAGAGCTGAGCTGATCCGAAGCCAGGAGCCAGAAGCCTCTTCCAGGTCTCCCATGCGGTGCAGGGCCCAAGCACTTGGACCATCTTCCACTGCTTTCCTAGGCCATAGCAGAGAGCTGGACTGGAAGAGGAGTAGCCGGGACTCGAATTGGCAACCATATGGGATGCTAGCGCTGCAGGCTGGGGGCTTTAACTCACTGTGCCACAGTCCTGGCCCCGAGGTAGATTTGCTTTTAACCCTAAATTAGTGTCTACACTGGGATTCTCCTCCACAAATACACAGGCTTTTACCTCATTGCAAAAGTGGCTACAAGCTAGCACTGATCTCCCAAACAAAATCAACTAGCATCTTGTAGATGTCTCAAGAATTGATGGTCTCTGCCTCTGCTTCCCCCCTCCTCATCTTCTTCTTGAAAATCCTTCAATGTCTGGGTCAAAGAAATAAGGATGATAATATATGAAAGGTGCTGAGTGTAGCATATGATGCATAGCAGATAAGAATGCATGCTAGCTCCTTCTCACTTCTCTTGGGTTCAGACAGAATAAACTGGCAGTCACAGAAAGTAGTTGCTTTCTGATTAGAGAAATCCAGGCTGCAAAACTTCGCACTAAAATCACACACTGTTTTTGACAGATCAGCCACAGATTAGCTCCTCCTGGAGAAGCACATGGTCATGCTAAACCTTTAAAGGCCACTCTTCTTGTTCTTGCCCTCCTCATGCTAAGTGATGTAATGAAAATTCTCACCAAGTGAGTTATTAATAAAAATATTTTCAGAATTTAAGAAAGGGTTTTTTGGTGTGTTTTACTTCCAGCCTGTTTGCTTGGATGGGTTGAATTCCCTGCAGCACTGGCAACACTGTTTTTACCCTCCTGTAGGGAAGGAATGGTCATCCAGGAGCCAGCAAGTCAAGCAGATGAGAAACAGGACCCACCAAGCCAGGAGTCAGTCCAGGCAGCCCCAGGATATTGATTCTGAAAGGCCAAATTCTTTCCATCTGAACCACAAATGCTGATAAAATATTTTCAGGAGCAGAATGAGGGAATGTACTTTATCCACTTCCCAAAATGTAGAACTAAAGAGGTCAAACTCTATTTAATCCAAGCTGAGAAAATAGTGCCCAACTTTATCCCAGAGCTAAATTTAGGCATGAACTGAGATCTGGCCCTTGGCAAGTTAATTTAGATGAGCTAATGCTTGTTCCTGGCATACAGGATACACTCAGTAAACGGTAACCATTATTGTTATTGCAAAAATGGAGTGTCTGTTGGATGTTCTCATACAGTCCTCCCACGCATCCTAAAATCAGCTGTGCCAATCACTTGCACATCTGGGAACAAAACTCCACATGAGCTGAGAAGGAGGCAGCCCTCCCTTCAGAGCCTCTCTCTGGGAAGAGGGACACACTGTGCAGGAGGGGTCTATGCTGGGCGGGCTTGATTTTGAAGAGCTGAGGAAAAGGGTCCTCCACCTTCCTTTCCCCCTTCTTCCCTCTCCCAATGGCGGCCACAGCAATGGAGTTTGGGCAGATGAGGGGCCATGCAAGGAGCCAAGCATCCAGTAAAAGGTGCTTCCAGACCCCAGTTGGCAGAAAACGCCACACAGATCTCAGACAGGATTTCCTGAGTGGAGGGCTCAATCACTTGTCAAAGCTGTCCATTCCTTTAACAGTCATATTCAGATAACTGAGGTGAATTCCCGAGTTTAGATAATGTCTGTTGACCCACATGGTAGGGTAGAAACCCAACAACCAGATAACACACATGCTTTTAGGAACCAACATCACCACCTCTCTCCCTGGCCTGTGATTTAGAAGAAATTAATTTGAGTTTCATTTAGTTATCACGCTTCTTGTGAAATGTTCTTGGGGTCACTTCCATTCTCATCCTGCTACCACCACCCCAACATGAAGACTTTGGCATTATCTGGCTCGCCTTCCTCTCCAACATCCAGTTGGTCATCCATTTGTCTTTCCTTGAGTGCCTGCAGGGTTTGATAGTATCCCCTCAGTGTCATCTACTCTCAGTTAGATTAGGTAAAAGGACCAGAACTGATTTCCTGCCTCCAAATCACTCTCTTCATTGCAAGAGGGAACTTGCTGACTCTCAGTTTTCAACAGTGACAGCATCAGGGTAGTGCCCCTTGAAACAAGTTATTCAGCAGTAGGTGGTGCTCTTGGGCCAACTCAGAAAGTTTGTTCCATCAGGCAGACCAGAGAGGACAGACTGTGCTGTGGTCCACTATTTGTTTGGCATTGACTGTGGGCCTCTGGAAAACACAGAGTTATGGAAGGCACTGGTCCTGACCTCCAGGAATTTGCAACCTAACTGGGGAAATGAGATTTTTGAGCATGTATCTTATACTACTAGAGGGAGTGGATCAGGGCCAGCATGAGGCTGGTGGATAAAGGCTGCAGGAAGACACCCAGAGCACAGAAAGACCTCCTCCAATAGAGTAAAAAGAGAGAGTAGCATTTGAGCCAGGCCTTCAGCTAGTGTGGGGTACTAATAGGCAGTGATAATGGACTAGGCATTCCCAGAGGGAGGGTGTTGGCTTAGCAAAAGATGGGACATAGTACAGTAGAGGGCTTCCATAGGGATGGGAGCTCAATGTCCAAATGCAGTCTAAGCCCTTCTGGTTTGTTTCCCTTCCTGAAACCTCATGACAAGGTCAGTGCCCCAGGGAAATCTCTTAGGGCAGGGCAAGCACCCTGAAGCAGGGACAGCAAGTCTACCCGATCTGTGTGCAGAAAACCACATTCCCCTTCCCTCTGTGCCAGGGAAGGGCATGCTTTCTCTCACCACATTGTACACACACACGGCAGGGTCTTTGCTATTCCAGAAAAGGCTGCCAAGGAGGGGCTGGAGGTGAGTAAAAGAGCAGGAAGAGCAAAGGATTTCCTGGGGAACATGGAATGGCCTGCACAGGGGCAGAACCCTCCTGGGATTCTAGCTGGAGGCAGATTTCCTCCACAGGAACTAATATGCCTCTGAGTACTTTACTGCAAATTTTCTGACTGCTTCTAAGACAAGACCTCAAGGCTGTGGCTCTGCTTGGAAATGGCTTTGGGAGATCAATGAGACACAGGGATAGGGCCAGAACTAAAGATACTCTTGAACTGGGATCTTATCTAAGAAATAGTGAAACCAAGGACTTGAACATCAGTATAGCTCCCTGTGCTTATGCGTGACAAGGCATTTTCTTGTGTTTATGTCTGAGATGGTCTCTCTCCGTGTATCTGTTTGAGAAATCACTATTCTCTGGGTAAGTGGACTCTTTGGGTTTCAGAATGACTAACTTCAACTACAAAAAGCCAAGTACAAACATACACAAAATCTCTTTTTCTAACCTGTACAAGTGGGACCAAGAGCTGTACCCCCTGTCTTATATTTGAAAAATGGGTCCCAGGAAGGCCACATTGAAGAGTCACAGCCCACATCAAGTCAAAAATAATCTAAAAGAATGCATGGTTCTTTATGAGCAGAAAGGACATCGTCCTGGAGTTGTCGGAGGGCTATCCTGTGGAGGAAGCAAGTGGAGGGGGCAGAGATGGGCTACTGGTGAAAGCTCCAGGAGAGTTGCAGACGGAGGCCATTCTAACAGCTGGGGATGGTGGAAGTGACACAGGCTACCTCAAAAAGCTGTGGCCTCCTCAGCCCTGTAAATGCTCAGCAGTCTGTAGCAACATGTATCAGTCAGGGAGGCTGGAAGGGAGGTCTGCCCTGGGTAGAGAATTGAACCAGATCCAAAGACTGCAGGATTCTCAGGTGCTCCTGGCAGGGCCAGAACCATTCATCAGAATCTAGTTGTTCTCGTGGCCCCTGGCTACACAGCAGACTGCTAACCCTGTGCTGTGCTCTGACTCCTGGTAACTGGCAGGGAAGGCACATGACCTCCTGCATACCCCTGGGGCAGTTCGAGTTCCAGCCACACTTGTCTGTGGATGTTCCTAGAACCCAGTCTGCATCTTGAGGCTGCTGAGATTGCTCACACTCCCCCCTCCCGCTGTACCCCAACCTTGGCTGAATGCACCCCCATTTATGTTCCCAGAGCAATGATAAGTACTTTGTGAACTCACCCATACAACAGCTACTTGTTTGCTGGTGCACTCTGCTCTAATAAAGTAAAGCCTGACTCTAGTTCATTGTCTACTTTCCCTTCCCCAGCTCAGTGCTTAGTACTTATTTAAATGGCTCAACATCAATCCTGGCTGCCTGGTCACAAGTTTTCATTCCCCTTTCCCTCTGCCAGCAGCACACATCGTGTCTAATTCTCAATGACTAGCTCCTACTCAAGATCTCTTCCTGGTTTCTCCAGTTACCAAGCCCCATCCTTACATCCATGCTCTGCTTCCATGAACCACCCACTGTCTGCTCTGATATCCTTGTTGTGAATGAGGCTGTACTCACCCACTTCCCTGACTGTGCCTCTCCTGCTCCTGACCCTGCTCACCTGCATGGACCAGCTCACATCTCTCTCCACAAACCCACCATGTGTTGAGCATCTACTAGGCTCTGAGCATACCAGATGCTTTATATACATATATTTTAGTACATATAATAATCCTAAGGCATGTATTAAAATATTTTAGGTAAGCAGATATGCTAAGAGAGGGTGAATGGCCACATGGTGAGTGGCCAAGCTAGGATTCAAACTCAGGTCTCCCTGATGCCAAAAGCCCGTGTTCTTTCTGGAAAAACTGGGTCTTCTGGCCTGTGGTCTCTCTCTGACCTCTACAGGAGGCCTAACTACCTCTGGCCAAAAAAGGAAGCAGGAATACAAAAGAGAAGCAGAGCAGTAAGTGCAGAGGGAAGATGCACAGAATGAGTAGGGCAGAACAGGCAGGATGAGAAAATCCTCAAATAGGAAAGGAAGTAGAAGGAGAATAGGGTAGAAGGTGAAGAAAAGGAGGGAGAGTGGGTTCTTCAAAGTGAAATGCCTGGAAAGAAACCCTGAAAAACGTCCCTCTCCAGTTAGTTGATTTATTTTACTAAATAAAAGGGTACTTAAGACATTTCCTCCACTTTCCCTAGGGGGCAGAACTGATGTGTTTTCTTTCTTCCTAGACGACCTGCCCGTGCACAGTGCCCCTAGCCCAGCCCACCCAGCCCAGTGGACAGCAGAGACCTTGATATCTTAACTCATCTAAGTTCTAATCACCGGAGTAGGTTCTATTTCTAAACCATTTTTTTCTTAGACGGTATTAAAAATCGTATCATTGCCAAACCTACACTACCTCTCATGTAAAACCTGGGGTGAGAGTGGAGAGTTGTAGCCCCTAGCACCAAGCAAACAATGCTAATGAATAAATGAACCAGTGGACATTTCTTAGTTTCTATTCTATTCCTGCCTCCCCTCTCTATCTCTCTCCCATACACCCCCCCCCCCCAACACACACACATTTAATCTCTGATCAGACCTTCTTTCCCTAGTTCAGCTAAATTGCTGTAGACAAAATCAGTATGACCATCTGGATTCTGAAAAGTACTGTAGTTCCCAGGGGTCACTCTGGGGTCCATTCATATGTAGAGGCCACATAAGCAGACTCTTCATACACAGAAATTCACCTTCCAGCCCTCTTGGGAGAACCTTGGCAGGGAGCCAAGCCTCCCATGCCTGCATATCCCCCCCAGCCCTCCCTCCGCTCTGTTCTCCACACCTACACTCCACATGCAGGCTGCTGATCTCAAGACACAAGTGAGGCTGAAAATGCAGGAGCAGGAAGAAAGGAGAGGGAGAAAGGATGTAAGAGGGAGAAAACAGCTTTGGGAGAAAACACTCACACAGGCAGCCTGCAGAACATTGTGACTTGGATTATTTTTGGAATCTAATGTTTCTAATGTTCAAGGGAGGAAATGAGAAAAAGTAAGTAGAGATTCCCAGGACCAGCATGCTGGAAATAATTCAGGACACTGTGTTCTGTGTCAGAGGGGCGGGATACAGACACACTTCCTTGCCCAGAGCCCAGTCAACAGGAGGTGCAGGGGCTCGGAGGCTTAGGCCCTCAGCAGGATTGAGAAGCCAGGAACAAGAGGGCACTGGAGCCTCTCTTCAGAAAAAGCAGGAAATTACACACTACCCAACAACGACCTTGCCCTTCTGGCTGCTCTGAGGGTTACAGCTCTTTGAAGCCTCCCTCTCAACAAGAAGTGCTCAGGTCACTGAATCACACAGAAACTTGGTACAACCCTCTGGAGGCCTGCTCAGTGCCTGTCCTTTTACCACATTATGGTAAGGTTAAATGCCTCCAAAGATGGGATGTGTATACTGAGCAAACTGGGACGCCACCAGCCTCAGGGCAGAGGGTCTACCTTCTGATGCTGCCTACCTGCCTCTATCCAGGCAAAACTCTAAACCTTCCCGAGTTTGAAAGATGATAGTCATAGGTACACCCCCCAACCCTACCTGCCACGTAAAACAGAAGACCCAAATGATGAACCACTGACTGGATGACTTTGGGTGGGTCTCTGCTTAGGGTCAACTTTTTCTATGTGAAAGGAAGGGCTGGACCAGAAAACCTCTAAGGTCATGGGTGTGAGAACACTCTGGAGACTGACATTCAAAAGAGTATTATGTATTGTAATAACTACAAAGGCACTTCACTTTGACAAATGACTTGGCGTTGCACTTACTGTTGGCTCACAGAGCATGGGGTTGGAGGTATAGGGAAGAGGAGACACAGTAGGCAAGTGTCCAGGGTAGAAGCAGAGGCCACAGAATCTCTCTACAACTAGCCACTCCCCCTCTGCCACAGCCAGTTCTGGTCACTCTAAGAGTGATGGGACTTTGGGTACTGTAATGGGAGTGTTCCAAACTGTTTATACTTTGGAAGCAGAGGGCAGGAAACAGCAGTGGATACCTTGCCCTGCGATAGGGCATCCTGGGGATGTCCTGAAAAGCTAATGTGGCTAACAGGACATGCAAGCCTCAAAAACACAATAAGCACCCAACCCCTGGCACAGTAGCCAGCTGCTTACCATGAGGCCCTTCACCCAGAGCTGCTTTGTGTATATTTCCTCACGGTGATTAACATGAAAGCAACAGCACTGGGTGGCATAATCTTCTGAGGATATTAAAGTGCATACATATATGTCATGGATGGATTGTAGTATTTCTGTCTCGAAGTTTGCAGTGGAATAAACAAACATATTGTTAACTTCAATGCATGGCCAGAGATGTGCATGGGAGGAGCAATCACCTCCCCTGGGCACCAGGAAGAGTCACTTTCCTCTGTGGCTGCTTCAAGGCCAGACACTGCAGAGACCTTTCCCTGTAGAGGCTCCCCCAACCCTGGTCCATCAAGGATGACCCTGTGTGTGACCTGCAAGTTCCTCTTTTGTGCCTTGCCCAGGGCCACTGCATAGCCTGGTGACCTGAAGGGCTCCCATGAATCCATATCATAATGTCCAACTTCTCTCAAAAATCAATTTCTAATTTTGTTCCATTAGGAATAATTGAAAATGATTTGGGGCAAGATCATTGAAAGGGAGCACCAGTGACACTATGTGTGGTCTCAGCAGGCACCGGATGACTGAAGAGTAACTCACAAGTGAAACAGCGTAGGCAGGAGGAGGGGAAGATGACATCAGAAGAGCAGCTACACAGGCACCGGGCCGGGTACCTCCACATGCATCATCCCATTTAATTCTCAAAACAACCCAGGGCAGCAGCTTGTTGAGTTCTTTTTTCTTTAAGCAAGAAAACTCAAGAGATTATGGTTTTATTTGCTGAGGAAAGTTTCTTATTTTTCATAATCACACAAGGCAATAGTCCTGAAAAGAACCCACTATAGATGTGTGAGGGGAGAATAAGTAGCAAAAAGCAAAAATTACTATGGAATTGTTAAGCTATAAAAGGGCATGGTGGGGGGTGGCGGCCGGCACTTTAGCGCAGCAGGTTAAAGCCCAGGCCTAAAGCGCCAGCATCCCATACGGGCGCTGGTTCTAGTCTTGGCTGTTCCTCTTCTGATCCAGCTCTCTGCTATGGCCTGGGATAGCAGTGGAAGATGACCCAAGTCTTTGGGCCCCTGCACTCATGTCGGGGACCAGGAAGAAGCTCCTGGCTTCAGATCAGCGCAGCTCCAGCCGTTGCGACTAGCTGGGGAGTGAACCAGCGGATGGAAGACTTCTCTCTGTCTCTACCTCTCTCTGTAACTCTGTCTTATGAAATAAGTAAAAATAAATCTTAAAAAAAATAAAATTAAAAAAATTTAAAAAAGGACATGGGTATTTAGTGTAGCAGGTCTCAAAGGAGAAAGAACAGTAGGCATTTGGATTGGGGGCAGGAAGCTTCATCAAGGGACTCTGGAGATTCTGATATGCTTTCTTAGGGATGTATTCTCTATCACCACAACCTACCACTACCATGGCCATGGCCACCCCACTTCTCCTGCTGAAAGATGTTCTCATACAGGATGAGTACTATGCATGAGAACAGTGCAGTGTGCAGGCAGAAGGAAAGTCAGAAGAAACTGAGCCAGTCCAAAGTCCATATCTTTGTTTTGTTAGTAACACGACTGGGGGTCAAATCCTAAGGTGCACTTAGCACACCCCCATTTTCAGCAAGGATGTGGTACCCAGGGATATGAACAGAAGTTCAGTATGCAAAAATGAATATGCAGGAAGGCATTTAAAAGTTAGGTTCTCCTTTGGAGATGTGGTAAGGGCAGGTACAGGCAGCCACTGAGGCTATAGCCTCCTCTGAGCACCTAAAACAAATGAGAGGTTTCCATATTCCCAGGATGCTTTGGTCATGAAGGAGATGAGTGCCAAAGAACCCTGTCAAGTATGGTCATAGAGACCTTGTCTCAGCTGGTTCCCAGACCTGCACTTACTCAGAAAACAAATGCAACAGGCAGCATAAACTAGTAATCAGCATGATCCCAACACTGGAAGCCCCGCTGGGTATCTTTGGGGGTTTTCCCCACATTAATATCATCCTCCTTTCCAGAAAAGCTTTGGACAAAACCAAAAATGGGCCTCCTGGGGAGAAATCAGCATAGGCTTCTTTGTTCAGAAATGAGGTAGGCAAAAGTTTCTCAATCAGCACCAGAGCTCTTCAAAGCATAGCTCCTTCCCCAAAAAAGGCTGGAAAATGGTGGGGCACACCCACATCTGAAGGCAGGTGGTTTGGCAGTGTTTTTCTGGTGCCTTGCATGACATCAGCATATGGAAGACATGATGAGGACTCTACTGCTGTCATTAGATGTCCAGGATAGGATTTCTACAGGGTGAGAGAGCTCAACTTTTTGATGTCAAGGTCCCTTCTAGCTTTACCATTTGAAGATGGTGCTCAAGGCACCTGGGAAGAAGGGGGTTGTGGGAAGGATCCTCCACTGAGCAGCACTCACCCTTCCTGTTGCCAAAGGCACATGAGCTGTGTCTATCTGATGACCTTCAATAACACACATGGACCTCCAGTGGGGAAGAGGCCCTTCCCTTCTCCTTGGTAAAGGGCTATGGTTACAGGGCAGACACCTTTGTCGCACAGGATGCATTGTTTCTGGGGAGGGGGCACTATGAAACAAGGCTGCAGAGAGCTGTGATCTGCACCCAGCCAATGAGTGACCAGCCCCTGTTCTGTGAACACGGTAGAGGACAGGACTATTACTTATAGACCAGAGGGCACAGGGCCATGCATTACTGAAATCACCTCTGAATTACCCAGAGAAATTACCAAAGAAATTGCTCATCAAGGCTCCTCTGCCACTCCTGAGTTGCAGTGTCCTCACTTCTTGAAAACTCCCTAAGCACAGGGGCTGTGCCTAGCATGGTGCAAGGTACACATTGGAAATTTAATAAACAAGAGTTTATGCAAAGGGAAATGAGGCCACATTTGGAGGTGTGGAAAGTCTGTTATATTGATCATGGTGATGGTCTCACACATGAATGCCCATGTCCAAACTCATCAGATTGTGTACAGTAAATATGTGACATTTATTATGTACCAGTTTTACTTCAATGTCCGCTTTAAAAATTAAAAGTAAGGCAGTAAATAAATAGGCATTTACGCATCCCCCTTATTAGATGGCAAGCTGCTGTGGAGCAGAATTTCTGTATTATTCATCTTTATTGAAGTGATTATCTGGGCCCCTGACAGCTACTCAACATTCATTATTAAATGAATGGGTGACTTGCTTTATGAATGACCTGTGGAACACAGTCCCCCATCCCTCGCTGTTCAGTTAGGGAGAGCATGGCTCCCTTCCCACTCCTCCAGGATGGGGAATGCAGGGGTCATCACAGGGGTCAGGGTAAGGTGGTGAGAGGTGGTGTCACTCCCCAAGGTCAGCTGCTTAATGGGGAACACCAACTCATTTTTCAAATTCTGGGGAACAAGCTGCCACCCCACAGGACCGGAGGGGACATTATGCACCCACCCCCTTTACAAAAATAGAAGCTAAGTGATCACCAGACTCCCCTGATTGCCAAGAGCTTCCCAGTTCTGGAATTAGAGGTCTCAGCCGACAAGCCTCCCCCCAGAAAGGAGGCTGAGACGCAGCTCACGCAGCAACTATTCCCTCACACCCTTGTTTAGATGTGGATCTGCACACCAACCCTTATTCTAGACTATCACCCTCCTGACCTCTTCTAAAAACACCAAATAAGTCAAAGGCTGAGGCTCTTAGTGCTGCACAGATATTTTAAATTAATCCTGAAGCAACTTAAAAGGCCTGTTTTCCTCTCTGCCCCACACTGCAGCAGCTGGGTTGAGGCTTTTCACCACTGACTCAATATCAAACTATTCCTGGGCTGCCCTCTTCTAATCATCCTTCTCATTCCCACTGTCTTGTTATAATCTCTCCCTCTCTTCCCCATCGCTCACACACATGTGCATACACAAAAAACACAGGAGTACATGCATACACATATGCACTTCTTTTTTAAGCATGAGCACACCAAAGAACAGAGGTTCTACAGTTAGAGTCCGTGGATAGACTTTAGGGATCATGCACTTTGTAGGGAGAGAAAGCCTGCCTTTATCTTCCCTCACCTCCAACAAAAATAGAGCATGCCCATTCATGTGAACAGAGGCAATAGACTATATTAGTGTTAGCAATGCCAGTACATTTGGCATCAGTGGAAACATACATTTTCAAGTATGTCTTCAAGTATCATTTATACTCATCATGATTAAAATTATGATAGTTATTAGACTTCAAGTAGATCTCAGTACTTAACATGTTAAGAAATATATATATATAACTTCTACTTTTAGAAAATCTAATAACTGTCAATAATTGCTTTCCAAGCCTATGTATATTTTTTGTATACTTATAAATTTTGAGAAGATGCCTATAGGTTTCACTAGACAAAGGGTTAATAGCATAGAAAAGTTAAGAGCTCCTGCTGTAGAGGGAGCATTGGAAGATGAAATTTCAGATCTTCTGTAGGGTCACCAGGGTGTGGCCAGGGAGTTTACAGGCTCACAGGGATTCTTAGTGGTATTGCAAGGCAGGTCCCAGGAGCAGATGGACAAGCAGGCTACTGGATAAGAGTCTGGGTGGCCTTTGGAGACAGACTACAATACTGACTTTGTCTAAGCAGCAGTATGACCTTGGGTAAGCCACTTCACCTGAGTTCACTCAGCTATAAAACAGGAACACTGACATGCTATACAATTCTTGTGAGCATGAAAGAACAGCAGCAATTTACCATGCAGTTGAACAGAACCTGACTGGCTACAGAAAGGCAGCTTTCCCTGCCTCAGGACCTCTGAGCTACAGAACACTGTTTCATTTTGTAGACAGGCACTCTGTATGCCCTATACAGGATTCCTACATCCTTGGGTGTCAGGGATACCATGAAATGTTCTAAATCTTAAATCATGACTACACAGATCTAGGAGCCTTGTCTCTGTTCTTGTCCTTGGCTCATGGAAATAGGTTCCCCAGGCCAGGCCAGATTTTATGGAAGATTCCATATCCCATAGCACAAAGGACCCCAGGTTAAAAAGGAGCTGTTCCAAACCTTCCCAACACTGGCCACAGGAGCCAAAGTGCCTGTCTCTGGCTTCACAAAGTGGCTGGCAGCTGACTTGGTAACTCACAACTTGGTGAGTGAGGCAGGGATCTGTTATTCAAGTTTCCTCTCCCAGAGTAGGCCAGGGTGGGGTCAGACCAGGCTGGCAGGCCACTGGGCCAAGCTTCCCAAGGAAAGTCAAGGAACCCCTTTTACATATCTTTTACAAAAACCTGCTTAAACAACATTCAGTCATCGAAAGGGACACACATTCTTTATAAACTACATATATTCATTTTCTTTTTGACTATAAAAGATTAGAAAATGGAAAATTTATACGGAAAACCTAACCATAAGCCTGGCTTGTAGAAACCAAAAGTATTAGCATTGGGGCCAGTGCTGGCATTTCATATGGGTGCCAGTTCATGTCCTGGCTGCTCCTCTTCCAATCCAGCTCTCCACTTATGGCCTGGGAAAGCAGTGGAAGATGGCCCAAGTGCTTGGGCCCCTGCATTCATGTGGGAGACCCAGAAAAAGCTCCTAGCTCCTGGCTTTGGATCAGTCCAGCAATGGCCATTGTGGCCAATGGGTAGTGAACCAGCAGATGGAAGGCATTTCTCTTTGTCTCTCCTGCTCTATAGCTCTGCCTCTCAAAATAATAAATAAAACCTTAAAACGAAATAAAAAGTATTAGCACTGAGGTAATTTTCTTCCAGTTATACATAAACTGAGATCATAATTAAAGAGAGATTTTACTGTTTTTAAATAAATTCTTTTTAAAAAAGACATTTATTTGAAAGGCAGAGCTGAGAGAGAGAGGAGAGAGAGAGAGAGGAGGGAGAGAGAGAGAGAGAGAGAGAGAGAGAGAGAGAGAGAGATATCATCCATCATCTGGTTCACTGCCTAGATGGCCACAACGGCCTGGGCTGAGCCAGGCCAAAGCCAGGAGCCAGGAGCTTCTTCTGGGTTTCCCACATGGGTGCAGGGGCCAAAATACTTAGACCATCTTTTGCTGCTTTCCCAGGTACATTAGCACAGAGTTGCAGCAGAAGTGGGGCAGTCAGCTCTTGAACTGGTGCCCATGTGGGATGCCGGCACTGCAGGTAGTGGTTTAACCCACAGTGCCACAGTGTCAGATCTGAGAGTTTTTAATCTCAACTTCATCACTTAAAGCCTAGCTATGTCTTCAGCATGGGCTCTTAAACAGCACAGAATCATTGTATCAGACATTGCTTGTAAAATGTACATTTACTGGGAGATGTCATGGCATTCTCAGGGATAGCATTTGTATTTAAATATGCAAATCATATTCAGAAAACTGATAGGAGAATCCGCTTTACTTTTCTTAAAGTGCATATAATAGCAAACTCTATTCTTGCTCCTCTTCAGCTTGAAAAGAATCCAAAGAAGATACTTTTGTGTCAACAAAGAGACACCACATATCAGGGGTTTTAATTTTTCACTTTATCATTCTCACTTTTCCCTGATAAGGTGAAAGCTTTGAAAATTCACCATCGGAAAAATGGTGCTTTACTCAAGAAAGTACCCAGCAGCTGAGGAGAAACCTCCAGGAAAAAAGGTGCAGCAAAAAAAAAAAAAAAAAAAAAAGTCCAGACTTAGAAAAATGGGACTCAGATGTGAGCCCTGCTATTGTAGATCCAAGAGCAGGAGCGTCAGTTTCCCTGCATGTCAAGAGAGACACCCCCACCTTTTAAGGGTAGAAGGAAGCTAAGTAAGACTCTACATGTGAAAATACTTTGTCAACAGTAATGTGTATTGCAGGGCAATAATCAATCATTAATGTGCTAGTGGCTGCTAATGGCATTTGTTGTTAGCTGGCTTGAGCTACTCATTGCAGGCACTTAAACGCACAATGCCCAAGACTGGTGTCAAGCATGGACTCTAGGGCAAGGTCGCACTTACTAGCTTGCCAAGTTATTGAACTTGTCAGTTTCTTCACCTGTAAAATGGGCTAACGAGTTCAATTACCTCTTAGGATTTGTAAGAAGATTCAAATGAGCTAATTTACACTCAATGCTTAAAACAATGCCTAGCACATAACAAATACATAAGAATATATAAGAATGTAATTACATAAGAATAAGATTTAAAAACAGTAATCAGCCAAATGTAAGAATGAAATAAAATTGTACTAGTTAAAACTAGTGGGCACATAAGAAACTTTTTTTCAAAGAAAGTACTATGAGCACTATTCAGAAAGTTGCATTAGCAACCTCTATCAGTTTGCTTATAAAGCCATGCCCCTCAGGTCACCCCAGCTCAGGTTTGGCCTGCTGTCTTCCTACCTTCTCAGCATCCTGCTCGAAGAGCCGCAGCTGGAAGCACTGGTCCAGCTTGAGCTTGCGCACATGCCACATCTGGTGCAGGTGCTGCCGGGTGGAGTGCAGCTTGTCCAGGAGGCTGGTGATCTTGGGCACCAGGCTCTGGAAGTCAGCGCTGCCTGGGATGCAGTTGCGCCCTGAGAAGCCATCACTGCAGCGAATGCACTGCAGTAGCCTCTGCCCCTCCCGGTCCAGCTCCTCCACAGGGGCCTTGAGCACCTTTTTCTTGAGCTGTGTGTGCTCGTCGATGAGCCGCCGAGAGCCCTCCACATCCACGGGGAACTCCTTCCGGGCCAGCATCTCCTGCAGGTCCTCAAGGCGCGAGAGCAGGTGCACGGCACTGTTGAAGAACTCCTCCAGGGAGAGCCGCAGCTCAATCCACTCCTCATGGTTGTAGTCCAGGGAGCCATCAAACTCCTCTGTCAACTGGGAAGGGTCCACCAGCTTGGTGAGACCCTCCACGGACACCATGCTCGTCTGGAAAGGGCAGACAGAGAGAGGGAGTTAGTGAAAGGGGCGGGGGGAGGAGGGCAGAAACAGGAAGGAGGCCAGGAGGCAGGGAAGGCAAGCGACGGGACAAGTCCACATGATAATGAACTCAGCCTGCCTAGGAAAGGGTGAGTGGGAGACCACGGGCCTCATGAGCCAGGAGTCACCAATCAGCCAGGCTCAGCAGCTTTAAGAGAATGCAGACTGCTTCAACAAGCGTCTCCACCTGCCTACCACTTACCATCTAAGGAAAGACGGCTTTTATCACTTCTCGGCCTTTTGACTAAAATCAAAGTGAAGGAAAGACTGCGTTTGTGTCTCTGATCCCTGACCTTCCCTCTTCCCTAACCCAGGTCCACCACAACAGGGCTCTAGATGCCAGAAGCAGAAGCTGGGAGGAAAACTGACCTAGTGCCTGGAAGGCCAGTTTTCCATAGCTGTAAAACCCAGGCCCACGGGCCCAAGTACCATGGCTGCATTAGGCACTGTAGGTCAATACTTGGGCAGCTAGGATTTCTTAGTCTGTCTGCTTGCCTCAAGCTGAGCCAGCTCCAGCCCAGCTCTGAGGCTCTCCCTGGTGGCAGATGCTCTTGCGTGATACAGAGAACTGAACCAGAACCAGGCAATAGGTAATCCGGGCTTTCTATTTTCTCAGTGAGGCCTTTACAATCTCCTGGAGGCAGAGTTGAGTGAGAAGGGTTGACTTAAGGAAGCAGACTATGCCTGGCAACTGGTGATGCCCACGACCCTGCCAGTATCTCAACAAGCAGCTTTTCCTTTCCATGGGACTTAGGCTTCTCCACTGTCTCCTAAAGGAGAGGCTATCCAAGATATATCTGATTTGGGTCTCAGCCCTACTTACTAATTATGTAACCTGTCTAAGGTCTTAGAATTTCAATATCCTCCTCTATATGACAGAGATCATAGTACTGTTCTCCTAGTGCTTGCTGGGATTAAGTGTGTCAGTGCATATTAAAGCACATAGGGTGCTAGCACTGAGTGTATGTTCAGTCCCTAGCACAGCTCACCATAATGATCTGAAAGCTGCATCATTACTTGAACCCTTAAAATCAGTTTGTCTGTCTTGCTACTTTTTGATCATCTCCTCTTTTCCTTCTTTCTTGTACCACCCCCACCCCCACCCCTGCCCCAAGATGCAAGAAGGAGCTGGCATGGGAAGAGAAGTGGTTCTCAAACTTTCTCAAACTTGACTGCTCCTTAGAACCCCCTGGGGAGTTTACAAACAAAAACTCATCCCTAAAAATTCTGCTTTAATTGGCCTGAACTAGAGCTTGGGCCTGGGCTGGTTTAAAAGCTCTCCAGGAAATTCTAATGTGCAGCTACAAAGTCCTGCACTCTCGATCCTTGCCACTTGGGCCAGCAGCACTGGCTTCACCAGGAGCAGAACTGATGCCCCACTCTAGCCCTACATGAGTCAGATCTGCACTTACAGGGGCCCACATTGTGGAGCAGCAAGTTAAGCTGTTGTCTGCAGCACCATCTTCCATATGGGTACTGTTTCTGATGTAGGCAGGCATATAGGATAAAACTGATTAGATTTGTGAGCTGGAAGACCCGTTTTCACCACGGCCCCTGTGATCTCATGCCCCTACCTGGCCACACCTGTGCGTCCACCTGCCAATAAGACTAATTAATCACTCCCCTTTGGAAGTGGATTAAAGGCCTGAAACATGGTGAGCCCAGCCCTTTTCACCCTTTTTCGCCATTATGGACCCTGGTTGGTCCACGCCTTTGGGCTGCCCACGCTCTCTGCCTTTGCTTCGCTGCTCATGATAAACTGTTAATAGCTGCTCAAAATCAAACACTTGCTGCACATGGCTTTTGGATTGCTTTCTGCTTGGTATGGATTCCAAGTTAATTTCCAGACTTTCCTTTCTCCCTTAGATTAGATTAATGCCCTCACTCTCCTATGCATTTGTCTCACTAAATAAAAAGCTTAAAACTTATCATGTTGCCTGGTTTATTTGTACCAGTATTCAGAATTCTTTTCTGAATATGTGGCAAAACCCCACATGGTTTATTAATATTTCAGATTATTAATAAGCAAATCAGTAACAGTCCCAGCTGTTCCACTTCTGATCCAGTGCCCTGCTGATATGCCTGGGAAAGTGCTTGGGCCACTGCAACCACGTGGGAGACCAAGAAGCAGCTCCTGGTTCTTGGCTTTGGCCTGGCTTGACACGCTGGCCGTGGTGGGCATATGGGGAGTGAGCCAGTTGATGGAAGATCTCTGTCTCTGTCTCTCTCTCTCTCTAACTCTACCTTTCAAATAAATAAAATAAATTTTTATAAAATAAAAAAGAATCTGCACTTACAGGATTCCTAGGCAACTCATATGCAATAAACTTTGTGAAGTACTTGAGTACTAATCCCCTCAAATCTGGCTCCAAATTTACCACTTCTAGGAAGTCTTCTTTGATTAGACTCACCAATTATTCATTAAGTATGTGTTGCTGAACAAGCCTGCATCCTCCTCCCAGCCTCACGATTGCCTCAGTCTGTAGTGGTATTAAGCTTGCTGTTGGTAAGATATTCTCCTGAGTAGGAGCCCCCAGCTCTCATCCTGAACAAGAGGTTCAGGAGGCAGAGACAAGTTTGCTGAACCTGGAGTGAGGGCAGGTACAGGCCGATGGGATGTGCAGGGCAGCTACACTGAAGCAGATGTCTCAAGACTTATTGGAAATACTCTTTGCAGTCTCTTCAGGTTACAAATGCATAACCCCCTGTCACCACCTCTGCACAAAGAAACCAAAACTACAGACAGCATTTCCATACAGGGTTCCCAGTGTTCCACAGGGGTGCTAGGAGACTGCGAGAGTTTTTCTACCAAGCCTTATTTCTTGTGTTATTTACATACAGTGAGAACTGCCCCGTCAGGGGTCAGGTCACTGTACTCAGATCCCAGCCTCCCAGGACCATCACCCCACACACAGGTGCTGCTGGCCTCTGGGAAACACAAGTCTGTAATGGGAAGCAGCACTGCTTTTAAGTACTCCTTCTCTGCCTCCCATTCCCGGCACCCCACCCCCACTTCATCCCCCTGCAGATGAGGGCCAGAATTCTGAGAAAGCAAACAGCTCAAATTTGGCTAGAAAATATGTTTAAGTCATTGATAAAATCTGATGTGTTGTCTTAAAGCTTCTCCAGGGACTCGTTTGCCCTCTGGAATTCAGTTTAAAAACAACATGTTTTTCCTGATTATAAAAGTAATATATCATTCTTGAAAGAAAATAGAAATACAAAGAAAATAAAAATCACTCATAATCCAACCACTTAGAGTAAACCATTTCTAGTATTTTCTTGTGTTTCTCAGTGCTTAAAAGCAAATTCCAGGGCCAGGAATTTGGTACAGCAGTTAAGATAATGCTTGGGACAACTACATCCCATACTGGAGTGCCTTGTTTGAGTCCCAGCTCTGCTTCCAATCCAGCTTCCTGCTAATGTATACCCTGGGAGGCAGCAGGCGATGGCTTGGATTTTGGCCACCCACATGTGAGACCCAGATTGAGTTCTGAACTCTTAGCTTCAGCCTAGCCTAGACTTCCTGTTGCATCCAGTAGATGGAAGATCTCTGTATGTCTCTATCTTACCCTCTGTATTGTTGACTTTCAAATAAAATGAAAACAAAAAAATTTGAAAATTCAAGATTACACTTCTTATTTTGTTTTATAACCTGCCTTTCTGTAAATAATACATTAACATTTAAAAAAATCATTTATTTGTTTATGCTTATTTGGAAGGCAGAGCAACAGAGAGACAAAGAGAGAGAGAGATTTCCCATCCACTGGGTCACTCCCGAGATGCCCACAACAGCTGAGGCTGGGTCCCTAGAATTCAATCCAGGGCTCCCATGTGGCTGGCAGGGACTCAAGTACTTGAGCTATTATCTACTAGGAAGCTGGGTTGGAATTACAGCTGGGACTTGAACTAGGTACTCTAATATGTGATATAGGCATCCAAAGCCATGACTTAACCACTGTACCATCACGAACATTTTTGGAAGATACTCTTTTACTAATGCAATTTTTAATGACTCCTTTTAATGACTCCTTTAATGACTCCTTTTATATTAATGTACCCAAAATGAATGGGTAACTAGGATACAACATATATCTATATCTATATTTATACTCACACACATACACATACACATATACACACATATATATGTATGTACATAGGAGCAGTCTTCAAAAAGTTCATGGAAAATGTGTATTATTTAAAAAATGCATGAGATTTCAATATTTTTGCACCAAAATAAGCTCATCTTTTAATTACATTTTCTGTTAATTTTTGAAGTACACTCATATGTGATATGTGCTATCATAAAAGACATTGTGATGAACATCCTTGTCATTGTGTTTATAATTTTAAGTTACTTTTTGCCTTCTTTTGGTTCAGCACTTGTATTAATATTTACCTAGGACATGAAATTTTAGATCAGTGGACGCAAACTCTTTTTAAGGCTTTTGATACTAACTGTAAAGTTGCTCCCTGAACTTACACTGCTCCAACAGTGTAGGATTGTCTGATGACGCTGTACATTTGGAATCATCTCTTTTTTTTAAAAAAAAAAGATTTATTTATTTGAAAGGCAGAGTTACAGTGAAAGAGGCAGGCAGAGAGAGAGAGAGAGAGAGAGATCTTCCACCTGCTGGTTCACTCTGCAAATGGCCACAATGGTTGGGGCTGGGCTGAAGCCAGGAGCTTCACCCAGGTCTCCTGTGTTAGTACAGGAGTTCAAGTTCTTGGACCATTCTCTGCTGCCATCCCAGGCACATTAGCAGAGATGGGAAGTGGAACAGCTGGGACTCGAACCGGCACCCATATTGGATGACAGCACTACAGGCAGCAGCTTAAACCACTAAGCCACAGCGCTGGCCCCAGGAATCATCTCTCGAGCTTCTCATTCTTCCCAGGCTCTAACTGATAAGGTCATGGTGGCCAAGGAATCCTAAAATTTCAGCCCTTGACATGTTGCATATTGTAATGCAGATAGATGAAGAGGAAATGAGAAATGTGTGAGTGGCAGAGGTGAAGGGAAAGCAGGTGTTAACAGAGAAGTCTGGCTCACCTCAAAGATGAATTTGGAGCTGCCGAAGTTAGTCTTCTGCTTCTGCCAGAAGTTGTCGGGTTTGATGATGAGGGCCACATGGATCTCGGCGGGAAAGGCTTCCTGCAGCGTTTTGAGCAGGGGCTTGATGAGGTCCCACTTGGAGCCCCGCATGTCGATGATGACGGTGAAGCCACGTTTGCACACGTCCTCACTGTGGGGAGGTCAGAGATCATGCACAGTCCTTGCAGGCAGCTGAGACTTTGGGGAACACAGTCAAAAAGCACTGGAACCCTGCCTTCCCCTTGACTTGCACCACCCTTCCAACTTCACGCCAGATCTCCTAGCCGCCTTCCAACCCAATTCAAAAGGTACTGCCTCAGAAAACCTCTCTAGATTAACCCCATCTGAGCTAGGGCTATGGCATTCTGTCTTCTCCCAGCACTTAGCAAATAGCTTGACTTTCCTCGCAGACAACTGTATTCAGGGTATTTACCTTTTGGGTACTCACAGTTGTATTTGATTTCTCTTTTAACTGTTGTCTCCCTTTCTTGCTCCTACAATGAGTCATGTTTTCCTCATTTGAATTGAAGCTCTCTAAAGATAGGGGCCTTGTTATCCCTTAAATCTGAGATGGAAAGTCCTTGGCAGGAATGCTGTTCTTCCCTATGCCAGCATCAGTGACAGTCACCAGTACATGTCACAGCTGACCCCAGACTGGACCAAAGAATCCTTCTCAACAAAGGGTTCTAGGCCAGGTCTACCAACTGGTTAGAGATAGTACACAGCCAATTAATAACACATGTTTGCCACCACCATATTTAAGATGCATTACTTGTAGCCCAAAATGTATGTCAATCGTGAAATATTAGGTTGCTGAATCACGTTGATCACTCAGTCCCAAGGGTGGGACTGGTTGGAACAGTGGATGCAGTCCAGCTGTCTCATGCACCTCCATTGTAAGAGCTGGCTCGAGAAAGTGCACGTTTCAGGATGTTGAGGGGGATGGAAGAGAGGAACTCTTGAAATCAAGGCCAATTGAAGTGACAGTGACCATCTTGCAAACCAAGAAATAAACAGGCTAAGTGAATCAAGATGTTGCTATATAACTTTTTAAGAAAAAAAATTATTTAAACACTAAGAATAGAAAGAAAAAACTAAAGTTAAATAGTTATAACATCTCAGTTTGGCAGAAAGTCTGTTTTGGTAGTTAGGAGTCTTCTCTTATTTGTGGTTTACTTAATCTATCTTTATTTTATAACACAAAATGACTTCGGTTTCCTGATTCCCAGATTGTACTTGTTTAAGCCACTATGAATGGTATGTGACCATCAGACACGCCTGCTACTTATCAGTCACTTATAGCTACTGATGGGAAGACCACCACTGGGGATTTAGGTCACAAAAGGAAGAAAAACTCCCTTTCAGGCTTCATTCTCAAATCTCAACCGGTGATGAGCATGTCACAGCCCTGTGAAGACACCACAGCTCAGCTCAGGTGACTGTGTGAGGGTCTCAAGCATAAGGCAACAGAATTCCATAGCCTCCCAGTTACATGAGAAATTCTCTAGACCAGGGACTCTGTGCAGTGTGGGAGGCAGGCTGTCTTCATTTTCCTCCCAAATTTTGCATCCTAAAAGAAAAGAGCTGCCTCTTCTCCAGCAGTGATTGAATTAAATGGCCAGGGTCTTCCATATAGTTTCTCTGCCCTATTAACCAATAGCAATGTGACTTTTGCTTAACTTATAGGATTTATTTCCCTTTATAAAAGGATAACCTGTTAACTACAAGAAAGCTGAAATATTGAAACATCTATATAAGAGATGCTAAAGGTAGGAGTTTATTATACTCTGGCCTATTTCCTTTCAATCTTTTTTTGTGTGCATATACTTTACATATCATATAGTGTTCTACTTTCAACTGTATTTTTCTCACATCTAAAATTTCCTTGCAACTATTATATTTAATGATACATGATCCACCATATGCCTATACCACAATTGAATCACTGTCATTAATACTTTACCAAAAGCTATCTTTACCATTATATTCCTATAGTTGTACCTATGAAATTTGCATTCATTAAATAAAATCTTTTTTTTTAAAAAAAGGTATCTTGAAGGATCCCAAGATGGTGTTATAGCAACAGGATGATCTGAGTCACACTGGCAAAAATAGATAGTTAAAAAGAGGAGAAAATACACAGAGGATTGGACCAGGGAGGTCAGTGCAAGCCCCCAGTGGACAGTGGACCAGGTGAGATGGGAAATCATGGGTCCATGGAACTGCAAATAGCAATAGGAGGGAGAGCTTGGCAAATTGCATTTTAAGTCTCATATGGGGAAAAAAATAAGGTATAGAGGAATGAACAGAATGGTTGGGCAACCCCCTGCCCATCTCCCTACCCCTTCCCTCTTCTCCCCACCCAGCTCTGCAGCCAGCTGAGAGAAGCCACTTTGTTCACATTTTCAAACATAAGAAGGGGACTGATGCCTATGCCTCCTGCACACACAAACATCAATAGTAGGGGCCACTCCAGCACACCCCTCACCCGGGAACAAGGACCACATCATTTCAGAAGAATTTCTTCCCCATCACACAAGCTGTACAAGGAAAAGTAATGAATATTGAAAACTCGAGCCTGCTCCATCCACCACTGAGAAGTGAGCCAGGCTCCAATGGGCGGGGTTCCATGTACCAGAGCTTGTATCCACTTCCACCACAATTGAGAAGTGAGTGAGGGCTCCAGTAGGTGGGGGCTCCATGATTCCACTTGCAATGCACAGACCCATAGCAGCTCATACAGGGGGAAACCTCACCACAAGAAAATCTCCACAGATTAGAGGTACAGTTCATTAAGCAGGACAATATAACCCTGAACACACCTGAGACTAACTCTGGGGCATCCCACAACTGTGAGGGAAAGGATGGGTCACACCAACAGAAGTGCACAACCTCCTCTAACCAAAAAACCAGAGGAAAACTACAAAGCCCCACAGGGTCTTACACTGGATACCTGCTCCACCATGGAATACTGAACAGAGCACCCAGGCCACATCCAGCACACACCTCTTGGAACTCACTGAAAGTACAGACACAATTAAAAAGAGAAGCAACCAAACAAAAAAAAAAAGAAAAAAATATACAAATGCCTAAAAACAAAGGAAAAATCCTAAATAAGAATAAGTAAGACACTATGAGCCTCCCAAAGGAACACTACAATACTTCAATAATAGAAGGTGAAGATGAAGAGATTGAGGATATGCCAGAACTCTAATTCAGAAAATTAATTGTCAGATTACTTAGAAGCAATCAGAAACAAATTCACAATCTAAATGAAAAGTTCTCCCAAGAAACTGAGATAGTAAAGAGAAGTCAGAATCAAGTATTAGAAATGAAGAATTTAATAGATCAAATAAAAAATGCAGTAGAAAGCCTTAACAACAGAATAGGTGAGAAAGAAGAGAGAATATCAGAACAAGAAGGCAAATTTCTGGAAATATTACAGTCAGACCAAAAGAAGAAAAAATTAGAAAACTAAAAAACACTGTTGGAGATTTATAAGATACTATCAAATGACACAACATATGGATCCTAGAAGTTCTGGAAGGTGTGGAAAGAAAGAAAGGATTAGAAGGTCTTCTTAATTAAATAATTACAGAAAACTTCCACAATCTGGAGAAACAAAGAGACATCCAAGTATAGGAAGTACACAGAACTCTGAATAGACATGACCAGAAAATATCTTCACCAGGACACACTGTAGTAAAACTCTCCATAACAAAACATAAAGAAAAGATCTTAAAATGTGCATGAGAGAAACACCAAAACACATTCAGAGGAACCACAATTAAACTCACTGCAGACATCACATCAGAAACCCTACAGGCAAGAAGAGAATATCAAGATATATTCCAAGTCTTAAGGGAAAAAAACTGTCAACCCAGAATACTGTACCCTGCAAAGCTCTCATTTATGAATGAAGGAAAAATAAATATCTTCCACAACAAACAGAAATTGAAAGAATTTATAACTACCCACCCAATCCTACAAAAGATACTCAAGGATGTGCTACACAGAGAAACACAGAAACAGGAACATCACTACAAAAGAAGATGAATGCAGAAAATGATCCAGTAAAAGTACAAAGGAAACCCAAAGTAAAACATTGGAACTATTAATGGGAATATGTCATGGCAAAGTGGGTACTTAACAATAGTCACCCTAAATGTAAATGGTCTCAACTCCCCAGTTAAAAGAGACAGAGTGGCTGAATAAATTTAAAAAGAAAATCCATCTATTTGCTGACTCCAAGAAACACATCTTAACAAAAAGATGCATACAGAATGAAAATGAAAGGATAGAATAAAATAAACTATGCTAACAGAAACCAAAAAAGAGCTGGTGTAGCCATCCTAATATCAGACAAAATAGACTTTAACATAAAAACTATTAAAAGAGACAAAGCAGGACACTATGTAATGATTAAAGGATCAATTCAACAGGAAGGTGTGACTATTATAAATGCATATGCACCTAATTACAGGGCACCTGCATATTTAAAAGAAACCAAAAGAGAAATCAAAAAATTTCTGGAAAAAATTAAGATGACAATACAACATATCAAAACTTATGGGATATAGCAAAAGCAGTGTGAAGAGGAAAGTTTATAGCAATTGATGCCTACATCAAAAATTGGAAAGGCACCAAATAAATGAACTATCAATGCATCTCAAGGATCTAGAAAAACAACAGCAAACCAAACCTAAAACTAGTAGGAGAAAACAAATAATTAAAATTAGAGAAGAAATCAACAAAATTGAAACCAAAAAAATACAAAGATCAGAAAAACAAAGAACTGTTTTTTTGAAAAAAAAAAAAATTGACACACCATTGGTCCAATAAACCGAAAAAAGGAGAGAGAATATCCAAATCAATAAAATTAGAGAAGAAAAAGGAAATGTAACAATACACACCACAGAAATAAAAAGAATCATCAGAAATTACTACAAAAAGCTGTATGCCAACAAACTGGGAAACCTAGAAGAAATGGATAGATTCCTGGACACATACAACCAACATAAATTGAGCCATAAAGACATAGAAAACCTAAACAGACCCATTACCAAGACAAAAATTGGATCAGTAATAAATCAGTAATAAAGGCCTTCCCAACCCCTACCTTGCACATTACAAAAAAAATCCATCCAAAGTGGATTAAAGATCTAAATCTATGACCTGATGCCATCAAATTATTAGGGAACATTGGAGAAACTCTGTAAGACATTGGCACAGGCAAATTTCCAAGTTTCTTGGAAAAGACCCCAGAGACACTGGCAACTAAAGCCAAAATTAACAAATGGGATTACATCAAATTGAGAAGCTTCTGTACTGCAAAAGAAACACTCAGGAAAGTGAAGAGGCAACCAACAGAATGTCAGAAATTATTTGCAAACTATACAACTGGTAACATATTAACAACCAGAATATATAAAGAGATCAAGAAACTCCAAAACAACAAAACAAACAACCCAGTTAAGAAATGGGCAAAGGACTTAAACAGACATTTTTCAAAAGAGGAAATCCAAATGGCCAACGGACACATGAAAAGATGTTGAGGATCACTAGCTGTCAGGGCAATGCAAATCAAAACCACAATGAGGTTTCACTTCACCCTAGTTAGAATGGCTTTCATACAGAAATCAACAAACAAAAGCTGGCGAGGATTTGGAGAAAAACGTACCCTAATCCTCTATTGGTGGGAATGTAAACCACTATGGAAGACAATTTGGAGATACCTCAGAAATCTGAATATAGATCTACCATATGACCTAGCCATCCCACTCCCCGGAATTTACCCAAGGGAAATGAAATCAACAAATCAAATTATCTGCACCACCATGTTTATTTCATCTCAATTCACAATAGCTAAGACATGGAATCAACCTAAATGTGCAACGACTGAAGACTGGATAAAGGAATTATGGAATATGTACTCTATGGAATACTACACAGCAGTAAAAAAAATGAAATCTGGTCATTTACGACAAAATGGATGTATCTGGAAAACATCATACTGATATAAGACAGTCCCAAAGGGACAAATATCATATATTCTCCCTGACTTGTGAGAATGCATAAACCACCTAAAAGGAAATCTGTAGAAGTGAAATTGACACTTTGAGAAGCAATTACTTGAACAGCCCTTGTCTTGACTGTCAAGGGACAGTTTTTTTTTCTTCTTAATACTAACTGCTTAACTCTTTACTTGACATAGAGTTAATCATATGTGTATAAAGTCAATTGAAAATAGATCTCCGTAAAAAATAAGAGTGGAAATAAGAGAAGGAGGAGGAAGTTTGTAGCTATATACATCCTTATGGACTTACTTCTTAGGATACAGTTTAAAAATCTGCCCTGGGACTCCAAATCCCATTAAGCTGGAGGTTAAAAATGCCATCTTAAGTGTTGGAGTGATCATATAGATAGGATTAAGTGTTAAAGTGATCATATAGATAAGATTAAATGTTAAAGGGATCACATAAACAAGATCAATTGTCTGGTAATAATAACAGATAGAATTAAAAAGGAGAGAATGATCCAACGTGGGAAGCAGTCCACACAGTAGACTCATAGAATGAAAATCACTCTAAATAGCAGTCTGACCTCAGAATTAGCCCTTAAGGCATTCCGGTTTGGCTGAAAAGCACGTGAGAGTATTTCAGGCATAGAAAGCCAAGACACTGTGGCGAAATAAATGTCCTACATGAAGGACCTCTGTGAGAGAGACCCCAGTGGGAAGAAGTGGCCATCAAAGAAGGATGTACTTTTCTCTGAAGGAAGAGAAAACGTCTACTTTGCTTATAGCCTTGTTTAAATACTGTCGGAGATTGTGGATTCCAAAGGCTTTCATATCCTTGGCAGCTCATGTCAAGAGCCTCAGGTGATCACTGATGTCATACATAAGAGTGTTAACTGTTAAATTAATATCTGGAGTCTCTGTGCGCTTACTTTCCTGCAGAACTTCTCTCCTCAATGATTTGTATTATGATAATTAACTGTAAAACTTGTTCCCAAACAGTTGTGTGTGAGTTTGTGTGTGTGTGTGTGTGTGCTGTGTGCAAATTGTTGAAATATTTATTTAGTATAGAATTGGTCTTCTGCATATAAAGTTATTTGAAAATGAAAAGAAAAAAGGTATCTTGCCATACATGCCCAGCAGCAATGTACTAAAGTAGCCGCTTACTGTATCCTCACCAGCACCAGTGTTTGGATTTTGAAATCTTTGTCTAAATTCATATTTCTTTGATTATTATCTATAGCTTATCAGCCCATAAATATTTCTTGTGTGCATTAACTCATGAGGGCTTCTATTCTATTGGGGTTCCATCAGTGTTCTCATTGTGCGCAGCTTAGCTTAGCATGACTGTTTGTCTTGCACCTCCTATCTCAGCCACTGCAAGGGAAGTGGCCTTTGCTCCGGGAGGATAGTCTTCCTCTTTATCCTGCTTTCCATGCTCCATCCCTATTGTCACAATAATGCTGACATGGGAAATCTCTGTCCATAACAACAAATATTCAGTGTTGTTGCCACGAGCTGGAGGCTGACAATCCCAGCATCTCCATGTGGCAGTCAGTAGCAGGTTACACATTATTAACTAATAATTCCTGACAACTAAACATAGAAATCAGGCACTAACATCCTCTAGGAAGTTCTGGCTAACTCAGGAGAGGAGGAAGAAGGCCCAAGGGCTGGATGCTGAGAAGTAATCTAATTGGCATCTTTCCGTGAAAACAGCCTGATCTCCAAAGGTGCTGTTTTTCTGGTTTCTGTGCCAAGGACTGTATTTAGCACTTGCTGTGCATTATTTCGCTCCATCTTCACAATGACCTTATAAACTAGGTGTGGTTGTCTCCATTTAAGACAAGATAACACCAAGGCACAGGATTTGCCTAAGGTTCCATGCCTAGTAAGTGGTTAAGCAAAAATACTAGGACTGTCAGCTTGAAAGTCTGCCCCGGTTATTATACCACACCATAATCTGCCCCACTGACATTAGGAGAGGGTGTTTTTGTGCTTGAAGACAGGAGTTGGGGATCAGTGACAAGAGGATTAGGTCAGGGAGCTCACAAAAGAAGGGAAATTAGGACAAGGAGTCTAACCGGACGACTTCCATCTGCAGTCAGTGAAGGATCACAAAACCAAAGAAGCATCAGCAATGCCATATTGAGAAATTTCAAGAAATTCACTTATTTCCAGGAGCAAGAGGCAGCAGCACAATAGACAGCACTACTCTGAGGGCCTCATGCAGTGCTGTTTTGGGCTCCGTCCCTCTTCTTGCATATCATCCTCAACAGGGCCCATGGACTTTGTAGAGTCCATGCTATGCACTCCTCCCCTCTTCTAGACGAAGTTCCTGGTACCTGAAATCCTAAAACTCTCTACCCAAAGTGCACTTCACCTACTTCCTAGGTCTATGGGAACCTATTCCCAAGGTCATTTCCCCAAGGTCAATTCACACCACCACTGCGTGCCCCTCTAGGCCTGAGGAGTGGCAAAAGGTTGCTGTTTCCAAGTATGTGGCCAGAACATAGATATGTGAGCTGAGGTGTCCACATGTAGTCATGAGGCCCCCTGCCACACAGGCTCAACTGCAGAGTAGATAGAAAAGTAGATAGAAAAGGGAGGCAGAGCCTGTGCTGGGGGATGGGCTCCCTCTGCTGCTTTGTGGTTCAGCATGGGACTCAGAGGAATGTAATAAGCAGACATTTGAAGCTGGCCTCCTAGGTGACTGTGAAGACACATTTGTTAAGGTGGAAGGACACAGCATGCTTTATAACACAGTTTCTTGGCTTATAACAGTAAGTTAAAATATCTAGACAAACAGTTGGTGGACTTCCATTTATACTCTTGCCTTGGGCACCATAATGTTAGAATTAGGCTTTGCAGGAGAAAAGGCTGCAGTGGCAGCAGGCTTCAAATTAGGACGCAGTCACATGCCAAGGATTGCATGCATCCTACAGGTGGAGAGGAACCCCTGACAGGTATCACTCACAGAAGAAACATGCTCAGATGACTCAGAAAGATTACACTGCAGCCATAGAGAAGAGTAAATTGGGATGAGAGAAGCAGGTCCTTGCTAAAATGACTCTATTTAAAATGGAAACTGTCCCTGGGTCCTCCCCTGATTCACTCTTCTCCTCAGAAATTTTCACCATCTGGTTAATATATTTTATTTATTTATTGTTCATCTTCCCTCACTAGAAAGTAACCTCAATGAGGGCCAGAATTTGTATATTTCTTTTACTGTTGGAATCCCCATGCCTAATAAAAACCCTGATGCTTACGAAGACAAAATAAATTGAGGAAGTAGACGAAGCAGTTAAGATGGATTTTGAATACTAGATCCATCATTTACTTCTTGTGGAACCCTGGGCAAGTTACTTTCAGCCTCCCTGTGCCTCAGTGCCCTCCCTGTAAAACATGCCCAATAAGTGCTTACATGCCAGGGCTGTCTTACACTTTAGTTCGTCAGTACACGTAAGGCACTCATGATGGTGCCAGCCACATTGTCCATCCTACGTCAGCCTCAGCTGCTGTAGGAGATGCTGTTGGGGCCCCAGCCAGGATGCCCATCCTCCAACACTGAGGGATGCTTATGCCTGTGACCATCTCTGGAGACTGTGTTTGACTGATGGGTACCACGTCTCCAAGAGAAAGCTGGGCATTATATCCCCACCCCAGGGCAGGCCAGTACCTCGCTTACACAGGTGTGGTGCGCCAAAGCCTGGTTCCTTTACTTCACAGGAGAGTAGCTGCCCCAGAGCCCTCCCAGGCTCCCACTCAAGGAGGCTTTAACTGAGACCACATCTTTTCTTGCCTCTTCCCCTTTCCAATCCTCAGTCACTCCTTTTTGAGTATTCTCTGAAAAGCACACCCTTCCCAAATCACTTGCACCTAAATCTCTATCTACAAAACATACCCTAAGACAGTTATTTTTATTATTGTTATGAATAATATGTAAATAGAAGTGATATATATCTCATATATATGCAAAATTCTGAAGACAATTTGATATACTGTCTGGAGATGAAAAGAGAAACCTGAGCTGGCAATTCTGATTTGGGAGTCACATTATACTTTGCACATAGTAAGTGTTCAGATCATTTGCTCAGTGAATAAATCCATGAACCTGTGGGAGTTGATATGCACACAAGTGCATAAGATGATTCAAGAGAAACCAGGAAGAGGAAAAGAGTCATCTTCTGAGTCAAGGATAGAACTGGCAGGAATATCAATATTCAAGACATGAGTGAAGAAAGATGAGCTTAAGAAAACACGCAGAGGTAAGAGAGAGCCAGGAGAGAAATGAGGTCCAAGAAATAAGGAAGGAACCACAATGTGAAATGCTACATTAACTGGGACCAGAACTACCACTTTTAGCATCTTAGATGCCCTGGTCCCATCTCCCAAACCCACTCCTGAGAAGGAGAAGGCAGCTACTGCTCCATCCTTCTACTCCTACTTGGCCCCACAATCTTCCCATCTGGGGCACAGGCCCCCTTTGGTCCCTCTTGGTCAGCTCCTTACCTTGTGTGATAAATCACATCCCCTCCAAACTGAGCCATGAACTAGGGCTCTAGGGCCCAGGAGTCATAATGAATGACCAGATGATTGATCAGCTGTTTCTTGTGCTCAATTCTACACCATTTACCCTTTTGTTCAGTAAATGTCACTGAGGCTGTTTGCTCTCAGCAAGTCTGCGATCTCAGAAAAGCATTTTCACCACTTTATGCCAATGCTTTTCAAACGTTAGTGACTTTCATTATCGCGCAGGATGCTTATTTTAAAATGGTGGGGACACCTCTCAGATATTCTGATGAAAGTACGTATGGGACGAGACCCAGGAGACTCCTCCAGTGATCCAAGGACAACAATGACTCTTTTAGGCATTTAATGATGAAGCCTCACCTTGCCTGAGTCAGATATTAGGATATGCATTAATAAATAGCAGCTAACACATAGCCATCTCAGAGCAACAATGAAACACAGTCAGAAACACACTGGCAAGTTGAGCCAACAGCCACGCTATACAGGAGGAGCCTGTTGAAAATGTTGGTGAATTTCTCTTGTCAAGGTTGCACACTCTCCAGAATGAAGTTATTCATTGAAAGCATAGCCCTGGGAGGATTTCTGCCCTTGGAGTAAGTCTCCAAGCAAAAACTGAGCTCCTCCTCTTTCAGCCTGTGGAGCCTCTCCCAGAGGCCTTGGCAACTGCAGATCTGCTTTTCAGGCTTCCCTTTATACTTCTAAATGGCCACTGGAAAATGGAGTTACTGCTTCTTATCCTATGCCTGACCTAGTAGCCTCACCTCATTCTTCTAAGAAACTCATGGTGTCTCTCTAGGTACTTCTTAGGTCCTGCCCATATGTGATGTCCTCAATGTTATCTCTTGACCCACTGGGCTGTGCTCCCGGTCTGTGAACCCAGTTGTGCTGGCCACAGCAGGTGGATAACAGATGAATGGACAGGCACATCACAACTGACCTTTTCACTCAAGGTAGCCTGCTAAGCCTGGCAGAGATCACAGTTTAGCAGCCCCATCTCCCACAGTGGTTTTCTTAGGCACAGTTGCTGCTGTTTTGTTCCTAGCACTTCCGCGTGTCTTTGGGAGGAGGCTTAAATCTTTCATTCTTCAAACCACTCCCAGCTCATTCACAGATTATTTGACCTACTTGTTTGTATGCCTTTGGATTTGCTTTCTCTGTCTTAGCTACTATTATTATCCCAGTCCTGGTTCATGTACTAGAAGACTCAGTGTTTCTGTTGAGGATACCAGTGCCTCAAGCCACAGATTGCTTTGGGACCAGGTCAGTCCCAGCATAGGACTTTACCCTGGGTTAGTCTGGCTTCTGGGAGCCAAGCACTACTTCCTCTCAGCTCACCTCAAATCCTTGCTCTCTGGACTCCTCCCCAGGTCCTTGTTCAGGTCTGGTACATTAGTGAATCACCCTGGATACTTACCATTATCATCTGACCAAAAAGTCAGATTAATATGCTACCCTCTCCTCTCTGATCTTCCTTACCTTCTCTGATCCCTCTGTCAGAGTGACCTCCTCACTAAAAGACCCTATTTTCCCTGCCTCTCTTGGCTACCCTCTTCATTTCAATTTGCATCAGACATGGCCCTAAATCAAGAGAAGGAACTTTAAGAGAGCCCTGAAGGAATAACTCAGGTAGCAGGCACAGGCCGTGCGAAGGAGCCCGTGTCTGGCCGTGCCTCCACAGCAAGGAGGAAGCAGAGACAGTGAAGTTCAGCAGGAAAACAGCAAAGCATCGCTCAGGCTGGGCTGAAGCTCTGCATCCTGAGGACCTCAAATCCTCCAGTTGGAGAGACATACAGGAGAGCCAAGCTCCTGAAGCTTGGAGCTGCTGCTCTTGGCAAAATGGACATATTCACATATTAATGTTAAAAGCTAACTTTTACTGTGTCATAAAGTTCTTTGCTAAGTATTCTACATGCATTATCTAATTTATTCCTCATACGAAACTCAAAAGTCACTGTGCTGATCACTACAGTGAGGAAACTGAGGTTCAGAGAGGTTGCTTCAAGCAGTGGTAATATTGGGGTGGAACCCAGATCTGTTGGCAACCTTTAGGCATGAAAGCCCCTTCTGTCTCGCCTCACAAAGCACAGAGCACTGGAGCTTGAAGAACCCTTTATGCTTGTTCTTGCTAGGCCCTCAGGTGACAGCAAGCTTCAGCAGAATTGCCTTGCTCAAGGTCACACTGCTAGGTGGACGTCTGGGTCATCTGAGCCAGGTTTCACTGTCTCACTGTGGGTCTTTCATTGATTTATTTGTATATTTGAAAGAGCTACAGAAATAGAGGAAGAGACAGAGAGATGTCTTCCATCTGCTGGTTCACTCCCCAGATGGCTACAACAGCCAAGAGTGGGCTAGGCAGGAGCCAGGAGCTTCTTCTGGGTCTCCTGAGTGAATGGTAGGGGCTCAAGCACTTGGGCCATCTTCCAGTGCTTTCCCAAAGCCTTCAGCAGGGAGCTGATTCAGAAATGGAGCAGCTAGGACACGAACCACTGCCCATATGGGATTCCAGTGCTGCAGGTGGCAGCTTTACCCACTACGTCACAATGCTGGTCCCTAGAATTTACAGTAAGGAAAAATCATACCTTGAGAAATAAGACATCAAATAGTCTGTCTTGGAGGCACAGGGTATCCTGCATGAGTATAAAAGTCCCAGACTCAGGAATGAGGACGACTCTGCTCAAAGTTTCCTCTGGGCTCTGACAGCAGAGAGAAGGTCTGATCCTGTTTGCCCTAGCTTCTGGGATGCTACCTGAGATTTACCCCATTTCTGTCACTGTCTTGCAGACACTCTCCTGAAACAGCTGGTGGAATCAATACACCACCAATCATGCTGATGGTAGGCAGGGACAGGGCATCTGCAGTGAGCACCACTTCAGCAGCCAGTCAAGGAGACGAGGGCCTCTGCTTACCTCCTCAGTGTGTGCTGCTGGGAGCTGCTTCTGGAGGCTGCTAGTGTAGGGTGCAGGGTGTCAGCAGGGGAACCCTGGAAGTCCCAGTGCCTGGGCCACGGTGGAGCACAACTAACCTTTAAACCAGATCTCTTCACCAAGTTGTTCAGGGAAAGTGGCAAATCAAACAATGGGGTAGAGAACTAGACTGCTCACTGAGGAACAGGTGACAGGAGTACACTGGGAGTTAAGGATCATCTGTTTAATGAGGCACCAGCTTTGCCACCACACAACTCTGGTCCTACAGGTGCAGGCAGGACTGAGAATGCAGGATAATTTGCAAGAATCATGTGGAGAAGGTCTGCCTTGGGGCCTGGACAGTATTTAATATCTCCATACTATTTGCTACAAGTAGACAGAAACTAGAAAAGGGAGGCAGGACAAGCCATCTGCACCACAGTCTGCGCCAGGACCGTTTCAGGACCCAGGTCTCCCTTAAAGCTTCATGAGCTGAATTCTCAGTTCAGAATTTGAGGCAAAAGAAAGGTCCCTAGAGTCCTGAAGAAAAAACTATTCCACTGACCCATTTCTGTGGGGATTTTCATGCCGTTCTTGGGCTGCAGGATCTCAAATTTTCCCAAACCTTTGCCCATCACCTGATCTGTGTTATCCTGCTTTCTACTTCTCACTGCTATTCTGAAAGCATTGGAAGTTCTCTGCTGATAGCCCCAAACCAGACCACACCTGTTTTCTTAAACCACCAGAAATCAGTAGTGCGAAGGAAAAGTGTTAAAGACACATTAGCACCTGCTTTAAGCTTTCTAATTGGTACAATCAGAAGTAGTGAAAAGAACATTGGAGGAGGTAATGCCTTACAGAGAAATGAGCCGCTCTCTAGGGAATGCAGTATTACGGATGAAGAATGAACATTGCTTGCATAAGCAGTTCTCAATCTTGTCTTTCATAATGGGGAGGTCTCCAGCATGGCTGGATGTCCAAAAGGCAGGAGGAGTTGGGAAAGCTCCCTTGGCCCATCATGTGCCTCTCTGATTCAGCAGCCACCAAACCTCCTCAGGATCTATGCTAATTCATCCAAAGATGTGTTTTGCTTTGTTTTATGGAAGACACCCGCTGCTCCTTTCATAAGTCATTATTTATCCAAAAAGTTGCTGTCTTTTCTACCCATTTAACAACCCCTTCTTTTGCCTCTGCACTTCTGACCTGGGAAGTCAGGGCCAGGTGGCCTATCTTAAATCTACCCTTCAATTCCTCCCATTAAAGTGGGGAAGTTCAAAGTTCCCCTAGTGGCCGTAATGCACAGCCATGGGGCAGTGTATTAAAGGTAGGGTTGTAGAGATCCGTTTGCCCATTTCCACACCTGGAAACTACCACTTGGTCATTCCCCACCCTCAAGTGTGCCAGAAGCAAACCCAACTTTGCCCCAGCCAGGGTCCCAGGGAAGTCCCAACTGGAAACCAAGTGAGGGAACTTGCTATGTCCAGCACTTTAGAATCCACTACCCAATCCCACCCAAATGAGGCTGACTGCAAATGCAAGAAGCAGGGATGTGGCCCTTTCTCTTGTTCTCCCCTGAAAAAGATGTGGCATAAATAGCACAGACTCAGGCACCAAAGTTATGGCCAGCATTTTCAAATGTGGCCACAAGGTGACAGCTCCAGGGACTGAAAATCACCCTGCAGGACCTCTGCAGCCACATACTAACTTGTCTTCAATGCTCCTCTTAAACAAAACACATTTTAAAAATAAAATATGCTTAGAAAGGACAAAGATGTGGAATCTTGTAGATAAAGAGCACGCCACAGAGGATTCCAGGGATGGCATGGTGACAGCAAGCCTGGGGCGAAAGCATAGCCTTCCAAAGGATGAACCCTCTCAGAGGATCCAGCTTGGGTCTGTCAAGCAGCAAGGTCATCCTTCAGCATTCCAGACTCTGAAACACAACTTCTTTCACCAAAGGAAGAAATCCCCTTGCTGCCTGAGAGCGGCCTGGGGGCACAGCAATCAGAAGGAGCCACGTTTAGACAAGACGAGACAATAATGGGAACTCTAAGGGCTAGAACCATTGCTCCGAGAAGTCTGGCACTGGCTAGACTGACAGGGAGGGTGGCAGAGGGGTGGGGTCAGGTGGAGGTGAGATGGAATTGACAGATCTATTTTAGGACAGCAGCTTCCTGTCCTATTTCCCATCCTCCCTCACATAGCTGTTACCCTTTCCTTCTGGTCCACTCAGTACATGAAGCAGAAATGAAATGGAAACCAATGCAACCAAGGAAAAGAACAAACTCCCCACATAGCACCCCCACCTTCCTTGGTCCACCTTGAACAAACCAGAGCCACCTTACTCTGGCCTTCTGCATTCACTCCTTCTTCCTCCCAGCATCTGGCTGGGTGAAAAGCAACTCATCTTCTAACTTTAAAAAAGATGTGCCATTGTGATCGCTGCTCATACATGTGTGGAGATCAAAAGTCCACACAGCATAGACCATAACCTGTCCAAGCCCGTGCCTTGGCCATCCTTACATGATCTAAGAGAAAGAGCAGAAAGCTGATGGGCCCCCCAGAGGGCTGCAATGGTGCAACTGCAAACACTCCTGGCTGGGAGACTGCCCATAACCTGGCCAGGAGCCACAGCAGTAACTTTCCTGGGCTCTGCCCACTCCCATTGTCATTACCACTCCTCCTCCTCTTACCACATCCCACCTCTTCCAGCTCTAACAAGGATTCCCCACTCTCCAGCTGGGCTCTGGTTTCCGGGTGGAGCAGGTGGGATCCCCCTTAACAAAGCACACGTTTCCTCCAGGAAGTAGCCCTCCATGTGGCCTGTATATTCCTTTCCTCCCCTCCTCCTCTTTCTTTTACCTTACAAAGTCAAAACTTCCTTGAAAGCCCAGAACTCTTTGCCCACAGCTCACACAGGCACATACACGAACATCCCCACCTACACAGACAATCCACTCCTTGCACGAGGTCACTCTCCAAGCCACGCCCACTGAGCTTGACAAACAGGGCAGGAGCTCCATTTCCTGCAGGGCAGGCAGGCCTCGCCCTGCAGGCAGCCTGCCTTCTCCTTGACACCTGGCCAGGGTGGCCCAGGCAAAGGGAACTGCTGAGGTCCTCATTGGTTAAGTGGAGAAAACAATCCTGTGACAGCTCAGGCATCAGTGGGAACCTGGGAGCAGGGGGAGGTCAAGAAGAGCCAGGATGAAGACCCCAATGGTGGGGATAGGAGTATGTTCAGGCCGGCGCCGTGGCTCAATTTGCTAATCCTCCGCCTACAGCGCCAGCACCCCAGGTTCTAGTCCTGGTCGGGGCGCCGGATTCTGTCCCGGTTGCCCCTCTTCCAGGCCAGCTCTCTGCTGTGGCTCGGGAAGGCAGTGGAGGATGGCCCAAGTGCTTGGGCCCTGCACCTGCATGGGAGACCAGGAGAAGCACCTGGCTCCTGGCTTTGGATCCGCGTGGCGCGCTGGCTGCAGTGTGCCAGCCATAGCGGCCATTGGGGGAGTGAACCAAAGGAAAAAAGAAGATGTTTCTCTCTGTCTCTCTCTCTCTCTCTCACTGTCTAACTCTGCCTGTCAATAAATAAATAAATAATTTTTTATAAAGGGAGTATGTTCAGAACTTGAAACTGAATGGGATGGGTCAGCACCAGGGGTCTCTGGCTACTTGTACAAAGTCAAAATAAAATGGGCTTTGTGCAGATACCTCAGAGGCTGAGAGCTCATGTGTAGGCAGAAGCATCCCTCTGCTCCTGAGGCCAGGGGCCCTGAGCCTGTGCGTGCTGCCATGGAGACCCTGCAGGCCTACAGGCTCTACTCATGCAAAGGGCAATGTGAGGTTGCAGTGAGCCTGGCCCCAGCAACACCATTAGGTAGCTGGGGGGCCCAAGGCACATCATCACATCCCTCAGGACAGGACTCTGCCCTTTTTAAAGGGAGGCAGTTGACCTCTACAACCCTTCTGTGCCTTAAGTTCCAAGATTCTAACTCCTCTACAATCCAGGGCAGATTTTGCCTCCCATTAAGTATCTCTGATTTAGTCCACTACATAGTATGCCTGCTTGACTGCTACCTTGGTTTTGTCTTGTGGATACTGGAACTTCAGCAAGACCTCAAGCCTTCCTGAAGGTAAGAACTGGGTCTTCCCACCTCCATTAGTCAGCAAGTTCAGAGGTAGCCTGAAAAAGCCAAAGGATCCAGTTGGTATGCATGTGAGACCAACCAGGTATGTCCAGAGAATTAAATCTGGACCAACTTTCATTGTCCTAAGGAACGCTCCATCAGGGTCAGAGCTTGGTCAGAGTGACCAAAGGCTTGCCTCATCCTAAGTGCAAAACAAGGAGTTTCCCTCAGCAAATGAGTTTGAAGTCTGAATTCCCTGCAAAGGAAAACAGTCCACAGCCGGGAGCTGGAGAACATTGTCTTCCTGTACCAGGAACTAGGGATGGGCATGTCACAGCACCAGGTTCAGACCTTGTCTCAGGCACCAGGCCAAGACCTGCATGTGAATTACTAGCGATGGGAACAGATAAAATTCCAGCTGAGGACAGAACAGCCTGAGAGATGAAAGGGAGAAAAACATACCAGCTTTAGAGTTTTTGAGTGGTTCTCAAACCCATGGCTGGTTGTTATGTGAACTAGAACAAGTAGGGGCTGGGGAGAGGAGGAAGAGCTGAGACAAAAGGGAAAAAGGACCAGGGTCATAAAGACACGGGCTTGGGTTACGTCAGTAAATTCTCCAGAAACACATTAGTCTTTGCTGAGTCACTGCGGCTGACACAGCGCTCCCGTCTGAGTTCCGGGAGAACTGGCTGTCATACATGCCCAATTTAGAAATGAACACACAGCCTTGGTGAGATGGTCCACTGTTGGCTTGCTCCCATGCCCCTGCATTCTTCAGCCGCCAGCTGAGGGCTCAACCTCCCTCCCTAAAAAAAGTCAGTCCACCCACCCTTGAGGGACAGCCCCCAAGTAGGACTGTAGACTCCCTGAAAAAGATCCAGCTCTGGCCCCAGGGACTTCATGTCTGAAAGGGAGACCCTGGCATTGGCCCCAAGGAGCCTGGGTGGTGAGGCCCTGCCTTGCTCCCTGGGGAGCTACCAGTCTACTAGAACTCAGCCGATTCACAAGGTGGTACTGCACAACCTCAGAGGGAGGAAGCCAGATTCCCAGTTCTTCCTCTAAAGGGCTTACTGCTTATCAGAGATCTTGTCCAACAGGTACAACCGATCCCCACCAGATGAAGAGTTCTGTAGACTCAAAAGCCTTTTTTCAAATTTTGTTTAAATTATTTGTTCTGCCTGGGAAATGTCAGATTTTTAAGAAAGACATTCTGAAGAAAGCTTTTTTCTCCAAAGCAATCCAAGAAGAGCTGAGAAGGGGTAGAGAAGGCAGGGGGGAGGCATTCCCCTTTCAGTAAAAGTGACAGTGGTAGATTGGTTCAGGAATTATCAACAGCCAGTGAGCATATTCACCAGTTATACTCTCAGCAACAAAAAGCCCTAGGTAGTGATGTTTCTCTTATTCTCATCTTCTGTGTTCTGAGAAAGAATATAGAGTTTGGAAAGAGAAGGTTTGAAAAGACAGATTAGGACTTTTATCTTCAATGTCTGTGGCTGATGGAAATGGTGAGGGAGACAGTGGGAGTTCCAAGACTTAGGTATACGTGGACACTACAACTTCAAATCTACATAAGACTGAAGACAAACAGATGGGAAGGGTGTTTTTTGTTTTCATTTTTTAAAAATATTTGATTTTATAAAAGAAGGTTAAGAGTTGTTATGGACACACCACAATATTTGGGCATTTTGTTTTTCCCCAAAGTAGCATCAACTGGACATCATTACATGCCTAGGTATAACATGTTCACAAACATTATTTTACTTAATATTTATCACAGTTCTCTGAGAAAGACAGTATTAAATCCATTTTGTAGGTGAGGAAAATCATTGCTTACTACATACTTAAATGTCAGTGTTTCAATAATAATAATAATTATAAAAACTTAAAGCCTGGAGACAGGCATTGTGGTGCAGCAGGTTAAACTTGGGACATCTGCATCCCATATCAGAGTGCCGGCTCTAGTCCCAGCCACTCTGCTACCAACCCAGTTTCTTGCTAATGCATCCTGAGAGGCATTGGATGATAGCTTAAATTCTTGGGACCCTGCCACCTACATGGGAGACCCAGATGGAGTTCTGAGATCCTGGCTTCAGCCTGGCCTAGCCCTTGCTGGTGTGAACATTTAGAGAATGAACCAGCAGATGGAAGATATCTGTGTGTGTGTGTGTGTGTGTGTGTGTGTATCTGTGTGTCTATGTGTTTATGTGGTATGTGACATTCTTCCATTCAAGTAGATGAAAATAAACTTAAAAAAAATCAATGCTTGGAAAAACCAAGATTTAATGAGGGGAAAACAAAATATTACCATTTTGAGCCTCTGACAAAACTCATCTAGTTGTTCCTGGGCAGCCTAGCTCAGGTAGTCTACTAGTTGGTGGCAGGGTTCCTAAATTGCCAGAAGGGTATACAATGAAGGCAGTCACTACAAAACTGAAGTGGCATAACATGAAGTGTCAGTATCTAAAACGTTATGTGTCTGAAAAATAAACACAACCCCAAGTACTATTGAAAGGCATACAATAAGACCTAACCAAGCTTAGGTGAGGAAAGAAACACAAAAAATGCTGGAAATGATCATATAATGGGAGGAGAAGGAGCACACTAAGTGCTGGAACACACTAAGTGAAAAAACATCCATTTTCCCCAATGCTAGTCTATCTCTCCAGCATTTATATTCAAGGAACTCCCGTATATATATCTAACATTCCAGCCAAATTAATCCCAGTTACATTTAGATCACCCTGATTACCTACATGAACTTCAGAAAAACCTGAATGCATTGTATCGTATTTCACCTGACATATTGAATTTTACCCAATCAAGGTAACACATTCAACTTCCTAATAAGTCTGCTCTCAGTAAGCCACAGAATCCAGCAGCCTAAAAGAGAAATTCAATAACTACACCCAAGCTTTAGAAGCTCATTCATAGCTGCTGTCCAGAGACAAACTTCCAAAAGGCCTAACTTGCTTAGAGGAAAGGCAGATAAGGACTATAATTCAACTTTGCAAGAAGGAGGTTAACAAACGCTTGGAGCCAAGCCAGGGACTGACTGCACAGCTGAACAAGGAGCTGAAACATGTATAGAAGCAAAACTGAAGATTCAACAAAGCTGAAAAACAACCAAACACTTTCTAGATTTCATATCAGAACTGGACACTAATGTGTAGTTCTTGTTAAGGGGCCACATTACTTTAGGGAAATATTCACAGAAGAATCCTAGCCTGTGGGGCATGGTGGCACAGCAGGTTAAACTGTCTCTTAGGGTGCCCATATCCCATACCAGAGTACCTGGGATCAAGCCCTGCCACTGCTTCTGACACAGCTTCCTGCTAATGTGCACCCTGGGAGGCAACAGATAATGGCTCAAGTACTTGGGTCCCTGCCACTTGGGTCCCATGTTTATGGGAAACATGATGGAGGTTTTGGCTTCCTGCTTCAGTTTGGCCTAGTTCCAGGTGTTGAGCTTTTGGGGAATGAACTAGCAAGTGTAAGGTCTCTCTCTCTCTCTCTCTTTCTCTCTCTCTCCCCTCTCTCTCTCCCGTCTCTCTCTCTTTCTCTCTCTCTCTCTCTCTCTCTCTGTCTCTCTTTTGCTCTGCCTTTTGAATAATAAGTAAAAATAAATACATAGCAGCTGGCATGGTGACTTAAGGCATCACCTGCAATATTGGCATCCCATCAGAGTGCTAGTTCAAGTCCCAACTGTTCCACTTCCAATCCAGCTCCCAGCTAATGCGCCTGGGAAAGCATTAGAAGTTGTCCCAAGTACTCGGGCCCCTGCCATCCACATTGGAGACCCAGATGGAGTTTCAGGCTCCTTGCTTCAGCCTGGCCTAGCCCTGCAGCCACTGGGGGCAGATCTCTCTCTCTCTCTCTCTCTCTCTCTCTCTCTGTCTTTCCCTTTCTCTCTAGTTCTGCCTTTCAAAAAACAATTTAATCTTTTTTTAAAAAATAGAAATAAATATATAAACTTTTTTTAAAAAGACATTTAAAAAAAACCAAAAGAATCCTAGTGGGAGAGCAGGCCTTGTAATCAATTCCTTTAGTCTTTCCAAAGCCAGTATCAGCCTTAGGTGCATAATACATGGCCCTAATTTAGGGCTTCTGGATGATGTTAATAACAATGTTTGCACAGTGGTTCCTGAGAAATGGTGAATAAACAAACCTAAATTGGGAGAAATATAAAGCACTGGAAATCTAAGACAAGTCATACTTGGGGCATAAATTGGGATATTTGGAAAGCGAGGTGATTTATTTCACATGACTTAAAAAAAGTCCACAAATGCCACAAATCTACAAATCTATCCCAAAGAAACCACTTAAGATGTAGACAATGGTTTATACACAAAGATGTTTATTGAGGGTTATTTATAACAGTGAAGTTCTGGAAATTACTAGGTTGTCTAATGGTAGGGTTAATTAAAATATGATGCATCCCAAGACACACTGTTATACATGAAAAGTCTTTAGTGCTTTGAAAATATCCTTATGGTATAATGCTAAGTGGAAAAAGACAAAAAGCAAAATTGAACAAATAATATGATTCAATTCTGTTTTTAAAGGATTTTTAAAAAGAGACAGGAATGAAATACATCAATATGATTATTATTTCTAGGTAATAGAGCTGCAAATACTTTACAAGAAATTTATTATACTTTTCTGCACTTATCTTCCACAAAATATGTATTTTCTGGGGCCAACGCTGTGGCCTAGTGGGTAAAGCCACCACCTGCAGTGACAGCATCCCATATAGGTGCCAGTTGGAGTCCCGGCTGCTCCACTTCCCATCCAACTCTCTGCTATGGCCTGGGAAAGCAATAGAAGATGGCCCAAGTCTGTGAGCCCCTGCACCCTCATGGGAGACCCAGAAGAGGCTCCTGGCTTCAGATTGGCACAGCTCTGGCCATTGTGGCCAATTGGGGAGTGAACCAGCAGATGGAAGACTCCCCCTTCACCCACCCCCACCTCTCCTTCTTTCTCTGTGTAACTCTAACTTTCAAATAAATAAATCTTTAAAAAATGTATTTTCTAATTTGAAATATAGGCCAAGACTAATAGACACATTTTCATTCAGTATTTATCACAAGCCTACTGTTATGGACCTTATGGCTATTACTGCTAAAACTTTTAGATATAATCCTAAATTTAAGCATAACCCTAACACTACACAAAGCAGTATGAAGAACAATGAAGGACAAATGATAAAAACAACATCCCTACTTTCAAGGGAAGGCAACTTCCACTTGTCATCAGCCCCTGCAGTGCACTAAGACCTTGGCTGGAATCCTTATATGCAGTATCCCATGTAATTCTCACTACTGATAACATTTGGTAACCTCTTTATACCTATTCTACAGGTGAAGAAATGTGTCAGAAAGCCTGTAAATTTCTCCTCCCAGAGGAGATTCGTTCTTCCTGGGCTGGAATTCCCTGCATAATTCTCAGGTGTCCGTATTTTTCCTCAAACCCATCCTTCCCCTCTCTGCTAGTCCATGTCCCACTCCCACCAAGTCCATGGCAATGCCCTAGGTCTCCTCTGAGACGACGCATGGAAGACACATGTGAAGGAGAAACAATTCCCTGTGTACCAGGACTCCCTCTGTCCAGGGTTGGGACCTTGATTTATCACCTGTGGTCATTTACTGGTGCCTGGGACAAACAGGGCTGCTTCACAGAGTTACTTCATGGGTTTCCGCCTCTGATTGCCCAGACGATTGTTCTCCAGGGAATCACAAATGCTTGCCCTACCTTTCCTTGAGCCCTTCCCTCTTCTATGACCGCCCCTACTCCTTGTGTCTTGTGTTTTTGGCTTCTTTAATGCTCAGAGTGGTTGCCTTTTGAGGCCCTATCATTCCTGGGCAGCAGCGGTACTGGATGTTTCTCATACTGTGAGTCCACAGCATTGGAAACTGGATCAGAAAGAGTAGCCAGGACGTGAACTGACCTCTGATATGGGATGATTAACCTGCCATTCCACAACACTGGCCCACACATGTGGTTTTCTGTGGCTAGCTGTTTTAAAGTATTGTGATATGCAACAACATAGATATGTGAGTCCACAAGTCAGTCCTAGTTCAGTGCTCATCTGAGGGTGTTACCTCAATCACGTGCATGACAAACTCCCCCAGACCACAGATGGAGAATCTACAGTGCACCTGGTACTGTGTAAGGACTTGACATCCTTCATACCAATCATTAACAAATGGAAAGAATTTCATTTGTTCTTTGATACTGGTGTCAATTAAGATGCCTATTATAAAGTACTGAGAAAATAATCACTACTGATTTTCCTCATGTCAGCTAAAAGAAACTTCTCAAGAGAGAGTTTAGTAAACATTAGCCTATTAATAATGTGGTTATGAGCCTTCAGCAAAAAAGCTAAGCTTCTTTTTCATTCAAATTCATGTTTGAACACATCTATGTTGTTGCACATCACAATATTTCAAAACAGCTAGCCACAGAAAGCCACATGTGTGGGCCAGTGTTGTGGAACAGCAGGTTAACTGTCCCATATCAGAGGCCAGTTTACTTCCTGGCTACTCTTTCTGATCCAGCTTTCTGCTAATGAGCCTGGGAAGCAGCAGATGATGGCTCAGATGCCTGGGTCCCTAACTCCCACATGGGAGTTACAGATGGAGTTCCTGATTCCTGGCTTCAACTTGATTCAGTCATGGCTGTTGTGGGCGTTCAGGGAGTAAACCGCTGGATAAAAGATCACTCTCTCTCTCTTCTATCTTGCTGCCTTTCAAGCAGATGAAAATAATAAACATTTTTTAAAACAAAACTACATATGGTATAATACCATTTTATAAACCTCAAAATCAAGCAAAGCTAAATAATATATTGTTAATAAAAACATGTGCTAAACTAGACCAAAAAAAAGGCAGAAGAATAAACATGAAGCTCAGGATAGTGACTGTCGCTAGGGCAGTCAGGTGGTGGGAGTCTCAGGTGGTGTCTCAGGGTAGAGGTGACGGTCTACTCCTCAAATTAGGGGCGGGGCTCTAGACTGCTCATTTTATTCTCATACTGTCATTATTATTATTATTTCTATTATTAAGCTTCTGAAGGGAATGGACAATTACTGAGTGTCTTCAGCGATATCACTGGATGATATCTTCACAACACCCTCATGAGCTGGACATTCCTTTTTCAAATTCACACTTACAAGAGCGGATTGAGAAATGTTGCACTATATGTCCAAAGTCCCACCCTGTGCTAAGTGTCCTCCACTTAAAAATGCCTCTGAAATCATTCTCCATCGTCTCCCACTCCCTGGTGCTCTGGGAGGCTAATGGGTGCATCCAGTCCATAACAAACCACAAGAAATCAGCTAAGGGGAGGAGGGTGACATGCAGGGAGTCACCTTGAGCTGGTGGCATCTCCTGCTGAAGCCCACGGCCCCTGTCAGTTGCTTCTCACTCAGCTCTCTTCTCTCTTCTCTCTTCTCTCTCTTAAGGGACTATCCCTTGCCTTCCAGAAGTGGTCATGTCTCCCTTCTCTGCTGTTTCAAACCTTTCTGGCTGCCCTGTTCTCTACCCACATCTTTATAAATTGTTCTTGGTGAAAGTCTTCTCAAACAACCCTGGTTGAGCAGCCACGTGTTTCCTGATTGCAAAGTGGTGAAGCTGGGGCCCAAAGCCCAGTGTCTGAAGCTGCCTCTCCACCCTTTCCTGCAACTCAAAGGAAGGTGATTACTAACAATGGTACTTGCCACTGTGATTTGGGTGTTCCTTAGCAGCATAGTAGAATACTATTTGCTCTTCAGAGCTGGTATTACAGACAACTAACAATAGGGGTGCTTAGCTTCTATTACTGAAAAAAGTGTGTTAAAGGTGAAAGCTGTAATAAAAATGATAAACCCTCTCTATATAGGCAACCAAAGAAATTAAAATTGATTCTAAAAGGATAAATGTTAAATCAATGTAAATACAACAATGTAACCTCACTGTACTCACTGGCCCTATTTTCTGGTCCTTCCATCACCTGATTTTTCCCCTTCCTCCTTTAATTGGTGATCCCAGAACAAAAGGCAAGGCACCAACAGCACATTTCAAAGATGGTAACAACAAAACACAGTTTGGATAGCTCAGACCCTCTCTTGCTGAAAATAATAGGAGAAAAACTCTGCAGTTTTCACTTTGTCTTTCTATTAACTGTCTTTCTGGCTCTCTCTCCTTCTTTGCTTATTCATATTTTCTGGTCCTGGTGATGTTCCACAAAGACAGTGCCAGCTATAAGCCTAACTTATCTTTTGCTGAAATCAGTAGAACAAGAGCAAATGTTATCAAATAATAAGCTGCAAATACAAGCACCTTGGTTTGACTGGCATTACAGAATAACCTATCCTAATTTCTTGTCATCTTTTCTCACCAATATGACACCTGCACTCCTTGACAGAACACTCAGCATCTCAGAGGCACAGCGAAGAGCAGACCTAAGTGGCAGATACATCAACTGGTGCCCTTAGGAGCAGCACAAAGATGATTGTGACAAAGCAGGATGGCACTGATGATGTGAAGGAAGAATTTAATGCGATAAAAATAATCCAGGATTTCCTTTCCAGATGTAGTACTTAGAAACTCCTATTTCAAGCATATGGTCAAATCCCAAATTACAATGGGTAGATTATCCATGCTATAGGCTGGGCTTGGGTACTGGCTTGCTCTTAGGCTAAATATTATACATTTTAAAAATACTTATTTATTTGAAAGGCAGAGTACAGAGAGAGAGAGAGAGACAGATAGACAGAGAGGGACATCTTCCATCCTCTGGTTCACTCCTCACATGACCACAATGGCCAGGACTGGACCAGACCAAAGCCAGAAGCTTCATCTGGGTCTCCCATGTGGGTGCAGAGGCGCAAACAATTGGGCCATCTTCCACTGATTTTCTTAGGCCACTATCAGGGAGCTGAATTGGAAGTGGAGTAGCAGGGACAAAAACAGGCACCTATATGGGATGTTGGTGTAACAGGCAGCAACTTTACCCTCTACAGCACAGCTCCAGCCCCTGAATTTTCCACCTTATCTCTTCATGTCTAGGGAATTTCATCAGCTGATCATATCTAAGTATTTCCTTTCTACTCCTTTTACATACGAATACCTGCAAGCAGAGAACACACCAGAAGACAAAAAGGCTAGATAAGTGTAAGATGGATGACAGTCCACAAAGACAATAGGAGAACAGAGCAAGACCCATATCCACGACCTGACACTCAATAAATATTTCTTGAATGACTGAATGGAGTTCCTGGGAGGTTAAATTATAGGACTTTAAAGGTCTCTTCCTATCCTGATATTCTGATTTCTCAGAATAAGATGACAAAGGCCTGGGGAGACTCAGAAGGTGATAATCAAAGTCATCAGGAGCAAGATAAGAGGAAGGGTTCCACCTCAGACAAAGAGGGGTTCCTAAAGAATAACTCAGCATGGGCCTAAACTGTCACACCCTAGCATGGTCCCTATTCTCTGCTAACACCCCCAAATCCCTGCCCAGAGTCCAAGGGGATTCTTATGACTTAAGGGGTAGACAAGATCTCAAGGGAAATCCTTAACTTACTCAGGGAGCCTGAGAAGGAATTATGTATGTTGGTGGGGTGGTAGTGTGAGAAGCAAACATTTGGTACATTTTCAAAGATGATTACTTGTGAGTAGACCACTAGCTGGTACAACTGTTGGGTTACATGCACCTGAAAGTACTTAGGTACACAGGATGTTAGTGGCCAAAACAGCTGAAACAAATGACGGGACGATTGTAACCCATAATTATTCAGCCATTGAGAAACTGGGGGAGGGACCTGTGTGCTAGAAAATAAATAGCTTGCTGCAAACTACCCCAAGTGTGCTGGCCCACCAGGCACCTGGTCTTGCAAAGTAATCAATCAAGTCTTGCTTTTGCTGCACATCGAGTCTAAGTCCATCCTTTGAGCGGACAGGTGAGACTGTTTTTCACAGTGGTAAAACTGTTTTTGAGATCCTGGATTTTATGATAAATGTTCTTTGCAATATCACAGAATCCTAGTGTTGTTCAGGGCCGGAAAGAGTCTTAGAATGATTGAATCTAATCTAGAATGATTGAATCTAATCTAGAATGATTGAACCCTGCTCCCACCCCAGTGCAGGAATTCTTTCTACAGCATCACTGACACAGGGTCACCGGATCTTTCTCTAGAGGCAGAAGTCACTGTTGGACAGCTCCCCGTGGGCAGGTTCTTTCTTCACTTCTGAGTCCTGATCTCTAATTTCTACCCATGGGTAACAGAGACCATGCCTGTTGCCTCCTCCATGGGGCAGCACTCCTAAATCTGAGGTCACGAATCACTTCTCTCCTGCCAGCAAACATTCCTTCAACCACAGGCATACATCCTGTGGGTGCCTCAATGTGCTGGTCCCAGTGGCACTCTCACCGGTCTCTGGATTCTTAAAACGAGGCTGGCAAGTTGAATGCTGCAGAATGGAATGCAGTGGTCCAGATGTGGCCTTCCCTGCACAGAGGACTATTTCTTCCTATTCATTTCTAAATTATCACAACCATTTGTTTCTAGATTGGTACCCCCCAAAAATGGCCACCAAACTGGCTGGTACCTTAGGTCCCAAGGTCCTCTTGCATCACTTGCTTGCTCTTTGTCTGTCTTCCTCTGGCTGGTGCAACTCCTATGCTACCTACCAGTCCAGTCATATCTCATGCTGCCTTTACTGTTACTGATTTAGTCCTAGATAGGAAAATAGCCAAGTTCTCCCTAACTTCTTCACAGTGTCTGTTCCTGCTCACCATGAACCCTTAATTTTCCTGACATTTAGAAGTTCTAAATATTTTTCAAGTAAGCCATGAATAAATGCATGAATATTAAATGTTACTTGCAAACTTGACCACACCAGTCTGTAGTGAAGACTCCATTGCCATTAGAATCTGGCCTGTTAGCATCATTGACCATGACTCAGAATAAACAATTTCTTCTTGTCAGTATCATCTGCCTAATCTATATGTTCATTTTTCATAGTTCTTCTTTTCTCCCAAAGCTATGGTTAGGCTGAAAAGTGGCAAACCCTATCTGACCCATTAAGTTCTTTAGTATTCCCACCCAAGCTAACTGTCGTTAGAACAGTTCTGTTCCAGATTCTAACAGTTGTCACATGTGAGCTTGAAGCCAACAGAATTAGGAAGTGGTTAGTGTACAAGACTAATTGGTGGACTCTGCAGTCGGCCAAGTACTCACACTCCCAGTGACCTTGGGTCCATAGGGAGAAGGCAGCTGATATCACAGATCAGTTCTTCCCCCTGAAGATGACAACAGGACTCTTGCCTGACACCTGCCAGTACCCATGAAGAACCTTCTGTGTTCTCAAGAGCACAGGATGCAATGTTTGTGCCCACCTTCTGAGAGGCAGAGATCCTCTATCTAGTATTTTCTTTCATTGATAATGTATTGTTTCTCCTTCTTCCTCACTTCTTTCCCCAAACCCCTCTTGAGTTTCATTCCCCTTCACTCTACCAGAAATCTTTTCTTTTTAAGTTGCTTCCTATCAGTTTTGTCCCAATCTTCATTTAACAAGTCAGAATGCAGAAAAGTATTCCTGCAATTTTTCCTAAAGAAAAGATGAGCCTTTATTAGCTGCAGGAATGAACATACAAGAAAGAAAAATGTGCCCCTTCACATCTCCTAGGATCCAAATTACCTCTGATTCTGAAAGAACTGAGAGTTCGTGATGGATCCCTCGGAAAAGTTCCTTTGTAAATTGCTTCAGAAAGCGCCCGGCTTTATGCCTGTTAGTAGTGTACTTGGAAATGACACTTTTAAAAACTGCTTAGCCCCTACATGGCTAAATGGCTAAATTACCCAGATCAATCATAGGTTATTTAGTCTGTCTCCTTGCCTCTGAGACAGATAGGAATATTTCTTCTCTACAAAGGTCTCTGGGGGTGGGGGGAGCAAACCTTCTTCTCTTTTGTTCAGTTCATCATCTCATGCACACAAAGTTTAGAAGGTCTTTGGACATAACCCAAATCCCTTTCACTGGAGCTTAAGGCCCTCTATCTTTTTTCTGGTCCCCAGTGGATATCATAAAGAAAAAATAAACCAGACACAATCCAACGTCTGTTTGTTCACAGCCTTTTGCTTGGAGCCCTTTTGGGCTTATCATTCCATTCAGTATCCTCCCAAGCATTTGATGACCACTCTTGAAATCCACTTTACCACCTGCCCATCACCAGCCACCAATCCCTTTATATTTGTCTCCCCTATAGCTCCCTGGAAAGTGTGCTTGCCTCCTTCGACACCTGCCTCAAGAACTTAATCAGCACATTCAAAAATTATCGCAGGTCTCCCGGCAAAGGCAGAGCCAGTTATATAGCTCATCTATGTAATTCAATAATCTTCCTATAAAATGCACACAGACAAGCCAAATGCTATGCAAGCACACAACTCCACTTCTTATCTGCCACAACAAACACTTCACAGGCTTCAGCTCCTTTAAGAGACAGAGCAGCACCCTTGCTGGTCAGAAGCAAGGATCGGGGCAAGAGCCAGGAGGACTGAGTTCCAAGCCAAGTTCCACCACTGATCCCTGCAAAATGTTCAAGTCCCAAATAAGCCCCATTCCCCAAGCAGAACTTGACACATGCTTGCCTAAACTGCTTCAGTGGTCTCTTCTTGGCTCTCACATTCTAGAATTCTTTGGCTGGGCAAAGGCATCTTCCCTCTCATCTCAAAAGATATAAATCATGTTCTTGGCATTTCCCCTCTATCCACTTACAGGGCCAGCATCACCTAGAATGGTTTCTCAATCTTTCATTACTGCCTTCTGACCTGAAGGAAACTTTCTGTTTTTTAAATTTGCATTTATTTTCATTTTATTGGCAGAGAGAGAGAGATGAAGAGAGATCATCCCTCCCTCAAAGGCCTACAACAACCAAGACTTGGCCAGGCTGAGTCTAGGGGCCTGGAACTCTGTATGGGTCTCCCACAAGGGTGGCAGGGTTCCAAGTGGGTTCCAAGGAGTCATCATCTGCTGCCTCCCAGAGTGCCATTAGCAGGAAGCCAGATCAGAAGTGGAAGCCAGGACTTGAACCAGGCATTCTGATAAGGGATGCAAACATCCCAAGCAGCAGGTGATGAAACTGCTGTGTCAAATGCTCCTCCCCCAACCAAAAGAGACTTTTTAGAGCCACCCCCACTGCCAATTGCCTCACTCAGTGAAATTCTAATACCACACAAACACAGCCCACCAATACCATAGATACTTCGGTGGCTAACACAGAAAGCAGTGAGGCTCTTTTGCACCTGCCCAGAACAAGTTTTTACTCCACTTAGGGGCAATATTACCCCCACTGAAAATGTATGACCTATCTTGAGCCAAGGGCCACCACTAGCTGAGTAATTCTAGTGGCGCTATTTACCCCTAACTCCAAGAGCCACAAATTTATTCACAAGCCAGAGGTTTTGAAAATACTCCATTATGGGAGCCAAAGTGGAACTATTTGCTAGGAAATAGCTTCCCATCCCTCCTCCCTGTCTCCTGTTGCACAGTCAGTGCTGGTCACCTTAGCCTGAGACACCACCTCTGCCCACAGCTCCCATTCCATTCACATGAATCCCAGCAGTAACAATGGGAATGATGGGAATTTGGCAAACAATGGGTGGTGATATTCCAGGAATAATTAGAACTCACTCCAAGGGCAGAAACCACCCAGGCCCCTGACAGAGATAGAGGCTGCTTCCAACTCTTGGCATCAGTCCAGCCCCCCTCTCCCTGCAGGCCATTCCCCTTCACCTTACCTTGGCACACTGGCCAAATACGTCACGAGTTTCCGCAGGTCTTCCTGTCTTATTCTGTCATGATTGCTGCGAGCAGGGAAGGTCAGGATGGGTCCCCCTCGCTTATCACGGCCCCCTGCAGGGAGCAAGAAGAGGGAGTTTAAGAAAATCAGCCAGGAAAGTCAGCTGCAGAGGAAAAAGAATTCTGTCTGAATACTGGAAGAACAGGAAGCAATACAGTGCCCAGAGAAATCTGGCCACTTTTTAGGACAAGGCAGGGGGCTGGCCACACATAGCACATGTGACCTTGGACAAGTCTTTTGACTTCACCGATTCCTTCTCCATAAAAGTCAGATGAAAATGCAGTGGGTGCATTTTAGCCCATTACAGGAATGATGGGAGGACACATGGGGAACACTTGGAAAGCAAAGCTCTCTACAAATGGGAGATAACAAAGGAGGTGGTGGTAACTGCTCTTGGTAGAAAACAAGCTGATGGAAAGTACTGTGTCCTCTGGATATTTAATCCCCAATTCCCTTCTCTTTGCAGCTCTCTGTGAGGTGGCAGTGTCTGTGATGAACTGTTGACCATGCTGAGAAGGCTTTAAGGTGTCTGTCCATGTGGGGACAGAAGTGCCGCGAGGTTTTCAGACCCATAGAGAAGACAGTAAGTGTTTTCCACACAGACAAGAGGCCAGCCCAGCCTGCCTGCCTGAGGAGCCACCTGTCACTCCTGCTGGAGGAGCTCATGAATCTCATCAGAAATAAGGATGCTCAAGGTCTTAATCACTGCAAAGCTTAAGTACACGTGCTAGCATTACACATTTTCTAAACATCATGTTTAATAAGGCCAGAAGGGGTGCACCAAAATGGCATTCACTGTTATTAGATGGCTGGGATTTCAGATGGCTGCTTTCCCCTCTCTATTTTCCAGACTTTCTACTCACTAGTTATTATATGATTTCAAAATGTACTCAGTAGTGAACACTATACTAGGAAGCAGAACTGAGTTTCCCAGGAGGATTAGACAGAGATGAAGCTAAGGTGTAGTAACTCTGACCCTCCATGGCACTGGCTATTATTGTACAAAGAACAGCTCTGTGTCATGATTTGAGGCAGCCATTTGACAACCCCTGGGAACCCTCAGCATCTAAGGAGGTAGGAGGGGTCAGCAAAGCCACCACCAATGCCCGAAAAGCAACTTAAAGCTCAGTTATCAGAAGAAGAATCTCTTATAAAGAAGGCAGACCCTCCCAGGACTCCACCCAAGTGTAAGTTCATGAATAATGTTTCCTCTGATTGTGGGTTCCAGAAGCCTTATAGTCAGAGGGGAGACTTGTCAATCAATCAATCCAGGATCCTTCTGAAGAGGAAATAAGGAGGCTGCAAAGAGAAGAGGATCAAAGAAAACCAAGGCCACTGAGAGATTTTGTCCTGATGAAAGTCTGTTTGCTCACCCCTCCTGCCCCAGCCCCATCTGGGCAGATTTGTACAGACTGACCTCAGAATTGGCCCCTGGACTCCAGCTCCAGACCTTGTAAACAACCAGTCCTCATTCTTATACTGATAACTACCCTCATCCCACCTGTCCTGGAAATGGTCCCCATCTCCCCACTGCCTTCTGAAGGAGGAAAATATTAAATAGAAAACTTCCCCAAAGCTGAGATGCCCTCCAACACTCTTACCCTTGCCCATTAGCCTTGACTTCACCATAAACATTTTTACTCTTCAGTGGTTTTTTCCCCACAGCTGTTTGTTTTCTTCCTAAGCTTCCACTGACACCTTACAAGTAGAGCCATGGGAACGTGGGGAGCCAAGCATGGTCTGACCTGCCAAGCCGAGTAGACCTGGAGGACTGGATGACACTGTCCCTCCCCAGCTGGAGTCAGTGCTGACCTTGGAGACACCAATTTCAGAATTGTGGCTGGGAAAGGTTCCAGATGTCTGGAGAAGGTTAGGGATGGCAGGGGAGGAGGAGTGAGATGAGAAAGCCTGGGGAAGAGTCATTATCTTCTTTCAGGAAGTGTGGATAAGGGATCAAGAAGAAGCAGTAGGACTGAGTTATGCATTTTCCAGAAAGGAAAAGACTTGCAAGTCTATAGGAAGAAGAGGAGGGATCAGCAGAGAGGAAGAGAATCATGATGCTGGAAAGGGAAGGGATAATGGATGGAGTGAAGCCTCAGAGCAGATACATGGAGAGGGTTCATCCCACAGGCTGGGGGCTCCCCTTTCCCTGAGACTGGGTGTAGGACCCAAAGAGGGAGAGGAACCAGAGACAAAGTATGTGGAGATTAGTTCAGCCTTTCTGAGGGACACCGCTCCTTAGGGGCAACAGGAGATGAGAGCAGAGATGAAGAATGAGAATCCCCTGCTAGAGTCAGTGTGCATTGTGGAAAAGGATCCCAGAGGGTGGCAGGCCAAGTAGCCAGGATCTGAGAACATGACAGAGACGACAGCATGACCTGCAAAATCACCACCCATATGCTCAAACACTTGCTATTTGCCTACCTGTGCAAGGCTTCAGTGCTAGGAACTACGGGATAGGAGCATAAAGAGTAGAAGGGGGAACAGAGATATTGTTAGATGTTCTAGAAATGGCAGTGTTCCCCTTCTGTGGAGACAGGGCATGGAAGGGCTGGTGGAGGAGATGAGGCCAAAATTGGGAGAAGCTGATGCTTCTTGCCTGGAGTGGAGAGGGAATGATGATAATATTTTGTGGGGTTAGACCCCCTTTAGGGCAAGAAGATTAGGGGCATTGCAGAAAGGACAAGAAAAACAACATGGCAGGAGTTTGGTACATGTAACAATATTTCTCCTAGATTCTAATACATGCATGAACGTGTGCGCACGCGCACGCACACACACACGCACACATACACACACACACACATTCTTAAGGGTAGTGAGATTATTCTGTAGTTTGCGAAATGCCAGATTAAACAAACATAGAGCTCTCTATTGCAGGACCTCCCAAGCCTTAAAAGGTTAATGTGCTTTAACAGATGTTGCAAGTGAGGGCAACAATACACAGCTTTTTCCAAACTTATTTGAGAGTAGAATCTCTTTTTGAAGAGATGTTCTATGGAATGCATCTTGAGAAACGTGGGTCCAGAGTACAAAAGGCTGTACCCCAGTGGCATAGAATTTTCCTGCAGACAGCAGAAAATGAAGTTGGGGAGCTAAAGGAGGCATAGAGGAATCCTCAGGAGGTAGCCAAAAGGAAGATATGTATGCCCACAAAGAAACAGGGGTAGACAGGGCGCTGCATGAAAGGGCTGAACAAAAGGGACAATGAGTGTGATGAGTGGGAGGCTTTAGCAGCACAAAGGGAGCCAGAGAGGCCAGGAGGAGTCCATGGGTTGTGTACCACGGGGCAGGGCAGGGCTGGAAGAATGGAGGCTCAGTCTCAGATCCTGTGTCACACACGTGCACGTGCCCACGTGCCGAAGCTGTTGACCTGCCCTGGGTGAGTACACGCTGCTGGTCCTATGGCAGCATGGCTTTCATTTCACCTGGCAATCCGAGGGGAGAACAGAGGAGGGCAGCTCCATCAAAGTTCAGTTTTTCTCCTCACCACCCTCTCAGCAGTGTTTTCTTCTCTGAAAGAAATGCAGCTGGTATATTGCATTCTTTAATTCTGAGTTTCTTCATTTTATTTCTGTTTTTGTCTTTTGAAAGCTCAGGATATAAGGGGTTGTTTTTGGATTGTTTCTGGGGTTTTTTTTAGATGCAGCCCATCATTATCTCCCTGGCAGCCTCAGTGTCTTTCCCCAGCATGGAAGGGCAATGTTCCCCAACCCCCAAAGCTCCTGGCACCCCAGGTGCACCCAGTTGAGGCTTCCTGGGCTCATATCAGCACATGAAAATGGCTGCACACCCTTGACCTCAGATCCTGTGTCACACATGTGCACGTGCTCACGTGCCGAAGCTGTTGACCTGCCCTGGGTGAGTCCACACTGCTGGTCCTATGACAGCATGGCTTTCATTTCACTCTGGACACTTCCTCCCTGCCTCATCCCTGGTTTCTCTCCAAGAACAAAGCTCTTGTGTGCTTCATTAGGAACCATTCCCTACCACTTGGAAGGGCTTTCCTAGAGCTGACTCAGCTGTACCTCTGGGCTCCAGCTAAATTCACATAGGGAAAAATAAAACATGAACCATCAAACAAGGGTCTCGGTGTCAGAGTGTGCTTAGTCTGTCCTCACGTGCCCCAAATTGATGCGGAATAGAAGGGTGCTCAGAAGGGATGTATCTAATTCAGATAGGCTTCATGGAGGAGGCAGAATGGAAACTGTCTCAGCAAGGAGAGGAGAGACTCAAACTAGCAGAGTGTATGGGGAAGGCATGCAAGGGAGGAAACATCAGGCATATGTGAAACGGGAGGAAGGGCAGTAAACCCAGGGGACAGGAAGGGTACCAGGTGATCAGACTAAAAAAAGGAGGAAAGATCTGAGTGGACTCCCTGGAGTCCTGTGGGTCATTTCCCTGGAGCCAAGCACTGAGAAGCAGAAGTCAGAGGCCTTGCTGTGTCCAGTGTTTTGCAGGAGGTCTTCCCTCCGCTCAGCAAGCACCCAGAATGCAAGCTTACACAGGCTTGGAGGCTGGTCTCACCTATGCCCCCCTGTATTGAAAGTGGTGCTATTGATGCTGCCAAGGGTTTGGTCATCCTGGGCATCAACTTCTTCACTGATAGGAGGCTCAGTACCCAACAAGAGCTTCAGCTGCTAGCACCAATGGGGATAGGCAGCTTCCTGGTCACTTTTGTCTAATAGCAACAGTAATAATGAAACTCTACTTCTACTACTATGACTTATAGTACAGATAGCACTTCAGACCTTAACAAAGGCTTCACATACGCCTATTGCCTGCCTGTCCTAACCACACCTGTACTCCCTCACTGCCCTCTGAGGAGGTGGGAGACAAACGTTACTTTACCTCCCTTCCCTGAAGTCCTCCCACTGCAGCCTGGTGCCCTTCTCCCCATCTCACCATTTTGGCAGTCACCCATCAGCTGGGCCAGAAGTGTCCATGGTGTGAACCCCTGCACCATGGAACTGTACTGGCCATACTGGTTGCTGTTCTACCACTTCACTGCAACTCTTTGTAGACACCACCCAGAAGTGAAGGCTCAGCTCAAAAGGCGTGGGCGCCTGGGTGTTTCTCCAGAGGCAACCCCTGAATACTCATGTTGCCTTTATCCCAGCCCCTATTTCAGGACCTGCCAGAGATGCTGAAGCAGGAAGCCAATCTGTAATTTGTCAATAAAAATAAAATAATAACTATGAACATTAGCAATAAAGGAAGTGAGATTAAAATGAAATAAAAAATAAGTCAGTAGAGCCCTATTCTGGGCTTCAGAATGACTCTGGGACACCTTATTGTTTGAGGGTTGCCCTAGCATCTCTCTCCAGACAATCACTTGCTTCAATTATAACGAGACACCACACCCTTTCTTAAAGGGCCAAAGATATCTTTGGCTCATGGGCCATCTACTTAGTTACAGTGAGAAAGCAGCCATCAACAGCATGTGATGTAGGCTGAATGGCCCCCAAATTAGGTCCTAATCCCAAAACCACAAATGTTACTTTATATGGAAAAAAAATGTAAATATGATTAATTTAACCACCTTGGGCTAGAGAGACTGCTTTAGATTAGCCAGGTAGGCCTTAAATGCAGTTATAGATGTGCTTAAGAGAGTGACACAGGGAGATCTGACACAGCCAGAGGAGAAGGCAACATTCACAGAGGCACAGAAGGAAATGATGCAGCCACAAGCCAAGAAATGTCAGCTGGTGGGACAAGGAGCAGATCTCCCTTACAGACTTGGGTGGTCACAAAGCCCCTGCGCATACTTTGATTCCAGCCCTGTAAAACTTATTTTTGGCTTTCAAAACTATGAGGGAATAAATTTCTGTTATATGGAACAAGTTTGTGGCCATTTGTTGTGGCACCATAGGAAATGCATATACTACCTAAATACACATGACTACATTGCAATAAAACTTTATTTACATAAACCAGGGGCTGTTCCAAATGCTGCGTATTTCAAACCCCTGAATTAGACACAAGAAGTCCAGGTGTGCATGACGAGGTTGGGGGAGAAGTCAGGGACAATATTTGCAAGTCATTATTTAGGAAAAAAAAAATCCACCTAAATATAAACACTCACTTGAGTTTCCTTTGCCAGCAGAGATAAGGAGTCATTGAATAACATTTTAATCGCTTGTCCGTGACCTACATGAGACCTTGGGGAACATGTGAGGTGGCCAGACTCTTGCAGCTGGAGCATCTCTCACAGGGCCTCGGTGGCTCCTGTCCCACCAAGGAGGGCGAGGGAGGGAGTATTTAGGAGGTGGGTGTGAGGAGGACGTGAAGATTCCACCTGTGGTTGCAAACGTCCTCCAGCACCTCCAGCTGGGACGGAATTCTCCTTCCTCCTCTGCCTGCCTCTGCAGAAAGGAAGCAGCCACTCCAAGACAAACATCCACCTCCATTGTTTGCTCACTAACCCAAGGCAGTGAATGTCTGGACACACATGCACCCTAAAAACTCCCTAGGTCCATTACAAAGCAAAGTTCCACAAATACTCACCAGACACGAAGGCCACTTTTTCCTTTAGGATGGGAAGGACATCAGAAGCTTTCAAACCATCATTCCGAAAAGACCCTGTGAGACAATGAGACAGAAGGAATGAGGGTTAAAGGCGCCAGGAGGCTGAACTGGAGCTCCCACCCTCCATCAGCCAACCCCGACATCAGTCAGCAGGTTCTGTCTTGTTCAGACCCTACAGCCCAGCCTTGAGGACCAGGCAGGAGAGGTGTACAACAGAAAGGACACTTCCCATGATGTCAGACCACACAGAAACCAGGGGTACAACTCTCCTGGCCCTTTTCAAAAACAAGGTACCCCCACCCCATGAACAAAGTGCCATGTTCTGGAAGCAGCCATGACAGACGTGGTGCTGCTGAGCAGTCTGAAGATGGGGAACTTTGGAAGTCGTTTTTGCTCTGCTGGTGTCCAACACAGAGTTTGGTACTCAGTAAGCACCAGCACTCAGTAAATATCTGTCAAATAAGTCAGATGCTATCAAGGTGGATTACAACGACCTAAATTCTTCTTGCGTTTCTTCTGAGTGGCACAACAACTGTTGGTCTTCATTTTACAAATGGAAAACATAAAACACAGGAGTCCCACAGTCGGAAGCAAAGTTGATGACATTTACCATTCCCCACCCTTACTCTTCCTCCTCCTCAATGTCATCATCATCATATTCAGGCCACAGTAGACAGGAGGTGGGGAGAGGAATCTCCCACAAAGGAAATGCACTTGCCTATTTAACTCATTCTTCATCTAAGCTTGCTGTTCAGTTGTGAAGTCCTCTCTAGGGCCTTGATGAGTTCCTGTTAGGGGGCTTCTGGTCTAGTACTGGGGCTCACAAAGAATGGGAAATAAAGATATGTTTGGAGAAACAGAAGCTTCAGGAGGCAAAGGACAACCTGGCCCCAAGTGGGAGGTGTGGGAAGGGAGGACATAGCTTCTCCTCACACACAAAGCCCCAGACTGGTTCACTATACCCCTATCATTTAGCCTTAGTACTCCACAGTGTTCTTGGGGAGATCCACCCACCCTCCCAGTTGTAACTGGTGTTTCTGCTGTGAATCAACACAGGGATTCGACACAGGTGGACCCCAGAAGGCAAGGGGTTCTGTGTCAGCTCAGTGAGACAACACAAAACCATGGAGACCCCATCCAGTGCCTTTCTCCATTTGGCCTACTCTCTTGGCATACGAATCTGACAAACCCCAAAGGAGAGCAGCATGCTGGACACGATGTTCCCATACAACCCCTCAATCTCCAATCATTGACTGCTTCCAGAGGCCCTCCTTGGAATTTGAACTGCAACTCAGGACTAAGATCACTGGTTTGGGATGGGAAATGGACACTCAACCAAGGAAGGAGATAGAGGTGTTCCTGAAATGCCAGTGCCCTTGTTCAGAGTGCAAACCCTAACCCCAAACAGTTTCCTTCCCATCATCTCTTCCTTTTCATTTTACACCAAATGAAGATAGTAAGTCCTTTATTCATCAACTGATTCTCTTAACGATTGACACGTAGTACCTGATGCTGGTGTAATCAGCTGTGAGGCTCACTTTGAGAAGACCAGGTGGGTAACAGAAGGAAAGAGCAGCACCATGAAAAAGAAAGCCCTAACTTAAAAGACCATAAGCCTCATACAGACTATCCTTAGATTCTACAGCTACTTATGCTCTAACTTTATCTTCAACATAGAAAAATTAATCTACTAATGGAGATTAATTAGAAATATAAATTATCAAAGAATTGACAAATAGATATATAGGGTTTTTTTTCCCATCATGCAACAAGGAAACTTTCCCATATTCTTGGCAGGGAAGAATCCTATTAGGCTTTTTGCAACTAGTCAAAGATCACCCTTAACTAATATATGAGTTGTTTGTGTAAAATGATGCTTCTGCATCAAAATAGCTTTATATCACTACACACACTACTAATTTATATAGAAAAAAAAACTTTACCATGAGAAGCTAAGTTTCAGATCTATCTTCTTTCATATGATTTATAAGTTCAAGATTAACAAGGCCCAGGGCTGGTGATGAAGCGCAGTGAGCTGAGTTGCTGCCCTTAATGCCAGCATCCCATAGAGGGGCACTGGTTTGAGTTCCAACTGCTTGCTTCTGATCCAATTCCCTGGTTATGTGCCTGGGAGGGCAGTGAAAGATGTCACCCATGTGGAAGACCTGGATGGAGTGCAGGGCTCCAGGCTGCGGACTGGAACAGCCCCAGCCATTTTGGGGAATGAATCCACAGATAGAAGATCAATCTCCCTCTATCTCATTTTAACTCTCAAATGAATAAATAAATCTTTAAAAAACAGCAAATCCCAACCTAATGAGATTTCATTGTATAACAAGAATTCATGTAAGTCTTTTCTCCTAAACTTCTGTCCTATTTCTTCCACTTCTCTCCCTCTCCTACCCTACTGTGTTAAAATATACAAGAGTCCTAATTCCAGTCACTAGACCTCAAGGAGCAGTTTTGAATTTGCTATAATGGGAGCAAAGATTCCGCATCCTATCGCTTCCCTGCTCCTGCCCATGGAGAGGAAGAGGGACTCCAAATCTTGCCCTTCACACTCCACTCCTCATGACTCACTTCTTCCTCTGTCATCCAGGGCCAAGGACCTGAGTGAAGCCAGGCAGCTTGTCCATGCACCTTGCAATCACAGGCTGCACTAAATGTCAGGATCTTGGGCTCAACTGTTCTAAGACTCCCAGGGCTTCCATTTTCAGGGCCAGAGTCCTCCCCACCCAGTGCAGATCACTGTTGGGCTATCTGCTTGGCTGTGTGCCTACCATAAAGAAAACCCAAAATGTCCAGATTTATAAAATGCATAATGAGGGGATAGTCATTTCCAACAACAACAACAATAAGACTTTTATGTTATAAAAGGACTTGCTCCACAGTCTCTTTAAATAAAGTTCCCTTAGTGGTTTGAATTAGTTTTTCATTTGCCAAAAATTGAATTGCAAATAACTTTTCAACAATATATATATTATGTAAAGCCAAGTAGAGCTAAACTAATTAGCTCAGCAGCTCCAAAATGGGTGACCTTGCATATAAAACCTATTTGTACTGGCTGCAGATCCTAGGTCTCACTTCCCTGGGGGCCTTTGAGAAAACAGCTGTTGGAATACATAATAAGGAATAACTTCATTGAACACCAACTCAAACAGGACCAATGAAATAGCAACATGTCTCATGTTTTCACTATCAGGTACATGTCTCTGTAGACTCATAGTAAATGTTCAATAAATATTTAATCAAAGAAAAAATGAGTGAATGAAATGTTAACCCTTCTTAAAGTGATTTACACAAGATCAGAAGCCTCACCTGTTACCCAACACACTGGTGATCTGAGTAGATAATCCCCAGGGTACCACTAAGTTCCAATATTCTGACTTTCTGAACCTTTTCTTCTTATTTATAAACTTTTATGATTTTCAGATTATCAAATCAATGTGCTTTGAATGGAAGAATTGGGAACAAATTCCCCAACAAGATTCAGCAAACCCTAGGAAGATAAAACAACACTTCCCTGAATTCCTAATAACTCTTTTCCTGGAATCAGTTTAGGTATTGGAATAATCAGGGTAAGTCACCCCATTTTGCAGGTAGCCCAAGCAAAGTTAGAGATAAGTGATGGAAGAACTTCTGTGGGCTACCCACACTTCAAAGGAGACATGCTTACTCTGCAATCAAAGTTCTGATACAAGGTACATTTGATAGCATTATTAGACTATAAACTCTAGACCAATCATAGACCAGCTTCCTCCTTTAACAGAAAAGCCTATTGAAACAGTAGGCCCTTTTCTACCTCCAAAGAAAACCTGAAAAGAAATAAGAACCCTAAGCCTTTGGAATTGCTGCAGGAGGAGTAAAAAACACGGCATCCTCAAAGACCTGACCCAACGTGGGTGTTGTGCCTCCTCTTAAGGACAAAGGCATGCTTTGTCGGCATTCAGTGCTAACCCAACCCCACTCATGTCCTGCTGCTGTCAGAATTACAAGCCTGCTGTTCCGTTAATTAGCAAAGCTTAAATGCTCTGCCTCGATTAGGGAAGTAAAAATTGCCACTGCCATCTCCCCAGGATTCTCCAGCATGAGTCTTCTACAAGCCCCACTTTTGCTCCTCCTTGCTCCAAATGTGAATGCTTACACTGCTGCTCTCTGTTCCTCAGCCCCTTCTCCTGGTCACCACTTTCTGTATTGGACATTGCCAATCATTCTCACTCTGGCTCCCAGCCTCCATGGGTCTCATACGACAACAGCAGGACTGGACCTTGGGCCGCAGACCCTGTCCATGGTTCTGTGGACCTGGGATAACTATAAATCCCCTAGGGCAGCTGGGTACCTTGTGCTGTATGCTATCTTCCAACAAGCGATTCTTAGACAAGCAAAGTAACAAAGAACTGAATAAGCATCTATTGAGCTGTTGGAGGTCTAAGCTGACAAGGTACCCATAGATTGCTCTTTCCTTTGGCTCTGAGTCACACCCCCTTAATTTGCACTTATGAGAAATGACTGTTTTACCAGTAAGACACCAATTTCCTACTGCTTGGGTTGTGCCTCCTCTTTCTACTCCATCTCTATGGTGTCCGGCTTGAAAGCCTTGATCAAAGCATCACTAAATCACTGACTGATAAGATTTGGCTTGCAATTGAAAGTTCCGATAGCTCATTTGGTTAAACCTTGGTTTGGGTATAATTTTGACATTTTACTATTCCTGAAGTCATTCTTGAATCAGTTCTTTATTAAGCACTTATTAGATGCTAGACCTTAGGTTAGGCTTTAGCGACAATTAAGACAAATGAGAAATGGATCCAGCTCTCTAGGGAATTTCTAAGCAGAGATATACAGGGATGTAAATGGGACAGGGCATCTATGCAGAACACAGAGGGGCTCAAGGAAAGTCTTCCAAAAGGGTGTCTTAAAGCCTACATAGGAAAATTAATAAGCATCACCTACCACCTAGATACCTGCTGGAAACATAGACTCTTGGGTCCCAAACTAGACCTATAGAATCAGACTCTGCATTTTCACAAGAATCCCAGGGGATTCACAGGCACATTATTTATTGGAAAGCACTGTACTAAAGTATACTTTAGTAGTCCAGAGTTGCCTTCGGGGGGCGGGGGGCGCAGAAAGAAAGATAAGCAGCTTTTAGCCTGTTCTAAACAGGACATTTAGAACCTCATCTAGCTCCTATCTCCTATCCCCACCATGGAAAGACTCCTCACCACTGCTCAGGATTTTTTTTTTCCTAGACATTCAGCTATTACCCTACAATCCATCATTCAAATTCAGTTCTGGAATGAAAAGGACATTCAGGAGATACAGAATTTTCCTCTAGAGGGCACTGAGATTGGACCACGTTTTTTTGTTTGTTTGGGTTTTTTTTTCTTTTTTCTTTCTTTTTTTTTTTTTTTTTTGGTAGTTAGAGTGTTTATCAATAACACATGTCCAAGCTGCTCAGAATTTTGGTAACTTAAACCATTCCTTGATACATCAGATGCTTTAATTTTATCACACATCTTCCTCCCTACCCTCAGAGTTCTGCCTTCTCTAATCACACTCAGTACCATAAATGCTGCTATGGATCATATTTAAAGACCAAGATATCATCTCTGAGATGAGCTTTGAGGACAGAGAAGCAAACTTATGTCTGTTTATCCCCCCTTCATCCCATACCCACAGTTGCAAGGCCCTGAATATTGGAGAATACTGGACAAGTGCAGAGGAAGGAAAGCAGCCCCACTCTGTGGAGCTCCACATTTGATGAGCACACAGTGCTTATCTCAGGCAGTTCTCTCCCTTGGAGGGGAATTTTCAGCCTCATAAAATACCCAGTGCCTATTTCCCCTGACATCAGAAAGCTACTACCCTGTATAAAAGATTCTAAGATTCAAAAAAAGACCATCCTACATCTACCACATCCTGATGGTGCCACCACCCATTGAATTATGCCAATAGAAATCTTGAAGGCATTCTAGACTCTCCCCACTTCCTCCATCACAATATTGACTCAGACTTTGGGTTCTGTTGATTCTGCCTCTTAAATCTCTCTCAAATCCATGATTTCCTCTGTGCAGCTCCCCTGATCTCTGCATCAAGTTGAGCTGTCCTTGGTTGTACCCTATGCTCTGTCACTCCTAGATGGTATTTATGTGTTTTCATATTACTCCCCGTTAACTGGTCCTGACACCTTAAGGGTAGGGACCATGTCACATTGCTCTACTCTAGCACTTACCAGGTGCATGTCACATAAAAGGGGATCCAGAAATACTGAAACAGCACATACAGGTACTAAGACACAGAGTAAGTGTGGTGCATTAGAGGTAATTTATCTGGGCAGGAGAGGTGATCTTTGATCTAGGTTTTGATTAACGAAGGGCCAAGGAAAGGTGTGAAGTACCAAGGAAAGGTGGAAAGTATCAAGAATAGGTCAGCAGACCACATGCCTCAGATGGAGAGCACTTACTGGCTGAACAAAGCAGAGTTGGCAGGAACAGGAGAGAGTGTGGAAGTGGTAGTGGGCTCTGTCATCTGATTTCCCATAAGATGATGACTCCTGGGTAGGTAGACATGGCTACAGGTGCCTTTGGAGATGCAGAGAGCCAGGGCTGCCTGCAATAAGGGGCAGAGCTGGGGGCAATCTGGCTGGTCCTAGGAGAATGCTGTGGCTCAGAACAGAGGGGAGTCTGGCAGGTTCTGACTCTAACATCCAGGTGATATTCTGCTCTATCTCTGAGGATAGGTGAGGTTGGGATACACGACCCCTCCTGAGGCTGCTGGTGGAATATGGGGGCAGGAGCCACTGGAATGTTGTCTCTTTTGACTCTTCCTAAATCCAGAAAAATGTCTTTGAGTTACCTCCTGGGAGCCTGCCAGGCCAGTGGTAGTGGCAGGTCAGTGGCAGGCAGGCAGTAGTTTGTGTGAAATCCCAAGAAGATAGAATATAGAACTGAGTCATAAATGAAAGAGACTTTAGGACATGATCTCTTCTGTGTAGGGAATAGATGGGCAAAGCCCTTGGGAGAAGACAGTCAGTGTAACCGGGGATGCCAGGGAACCTATGAGTGGGGAAACGTGAGACCCTCATTTCCCCTTCTCTCCTCCTTCCCTGCCATGTTAACAAAAAAGGAGGAGAAGGAGATGGCAAGACTGGAAGAAAATGACAAGAAAAAGAGGTGAGAATGAGAGAGAAAGCTGGACAGAAAGATACACACACACACAAGTTAGTGCAGAAGTGGAGGAGAATATCGCCTCTCTTTACAGAAACGCTAATGAGTTACTGAGGAAACTGCCAGCTGGGAAACTCCTCCAGCAATTATAATATGTTCCTTGGAGCTCTCCTTAAAACCACCACCAAGACAGGAAGTGTGTGCTGAGAGAAGGAATAAATTTGGCAGACAGACAGGGCTGCTTAGTGACAGCAAGAGAATACACTACACAGTGCAGAGACCCACATGTGTCTCCTGAACCTCGGAATCCATCTGCTCACATTGAGGCCACTCCTCCACAACCCCTGTCCCTCTTCAGTGCCACTCATAAGCCTCAAATGGGTCTGGTAGCATCCTTCTCCCCAGGCGGCAGGTATGCAGACCGAACAGTTTTCCTTCCTGGCCTGGGATTTCTAAATGAGGAACATTCAGGAGCTTCTGTAACCTAACCTTATTTAAATATAATAGAGGAGAGAAAAAACCCGAAGATCCTCTTTTGGCAGCTGCTAAATGCTGAGCTTTCCTAAGCAACAGACCAAACATCAGATTTTTGTGCAACATGAGGCAGAAGCTGGGTACTTGAGATGATAGCCAGGTTGGGCAGTCTTTACACCACAAATAAGCAAGGTTACACTTCTCTTGACTCTAATAATGTGCATGTGAACTTCACCCCAAAGTGGGCATTCTCTTAACTGTACTGTAGTGAGTCCCCAGGGCACCTTCCCTAATTGATCCATCACCACCAGGCCAGGTTTCTCCTTCCCTGTATATTACACAGCACATTCCTCACTGTGGGTTATTGTCCACTGCCACAACTGGCTTCCTCACTATACTCTGAGCTCCTTGAGGCAGGGACTAGGTGCTTATTATCTGGGAATCTCCAATGCATAATGAGTGCTTAATGAGTGAGCAAGGGACATCCACAGTGATGGCTCCTTCCTGCTATAACTTGAATACAAATTGGAACCCAATCTCATGCAGGCATTTAAAACCCAAAGTCATAGGTTAAAGATTCTAAGTGAGTGTTTAGGAGGTAGGACCTGGTGGGGTATCCTTAGGTCGCCAGGGATGTGTCCTTGGAAAGTAGTTTTCATGAGAGGGTCTGGCTTGGCAAGTGACCCTGCTCCACCAGTGCCATCCACAGTCCTCATCAGAGACCAGGCTAATAGGCCCACTTGATCTTGGACTTAACCCTTCAAAATCATGAACCAACATAAATCTTTTTTCCTTTTAAAGTTAAGATGCCCCAGGTATTTTGTTGTAATGAAAAAAAATTGACTAATAGTGGTGCTTAATAGCTGTTGTGTCTCTTCCTCCATATTTCTACCTCCATCTTCATCTTTCTCCCTCTATCATGCTTCCATATGAACTCTAATTGTGGCCAATTTCAATATTTACCTTCTAAAGTCAATATTAGATACAAAGGCCTGGCTAATGGGCTACTTTTGAAGAGCAGACATTTGTAATACTTGCCATTGTTAAGTTAGCTCCATTAAAGATTGCTAATAATTAGCACTTTAAACGTGTGGGTAACACCTCTCTAAGCCCAGCTAATGAGCAGACCATTTCTGTTTATTCTTCACAAGATTTAATATTAGCTCAAGTTGAGACCTCAGCTGTGATATACACAGGCTTATTCACTCACTCTCTACCTCCTTCCCCTGAAAATCTGGCAGCATTGAGTGCAATGCAGACACAGGAAAGTGACCACTTCACAGGGGACAACATCTGCCCACAGTTTTTCTTTCAACTAATTCTTTTCTAATTGATCAGTTTATTTAAAGTGACTGTGCCTGGTGGGTGGTGGTGATGGTGATGCATTTGGGTTTTTGTTAGTTTGTGTATTATATTGAACATAACTCTTGGATGAATTTTCTAAGTAACACAGAACAACAGCTTGTCAGAGATGAGTTTGAGTCAACTGCTGAACATCAGGAATATATTTGCTATTAGAGAGTTACAGAAGTACTGAGAGGCAGAAGGTATGGGTTATGAAGTTCAGACTTATAAAAGGCTCCCTTCCTGGGACCCTCACTCTGTTCCTCGCCCTCTTCCCCAGATGCATATCAATAGTACTTAATTTAATGAGTGCATGCAGACTTTAGTTAGGATGAAATTGCTGACCTGAGAAGCTGGCATTGGGCCCTACCATTATTGAAGGCACTCTGACAGGCATCTGGCATCTCCCCAATACCTCTCCTCTCTATTCCCCAACCCCTTTCCCATGACCTGAAATTGAGGCATGGATGGCAGTAAAGCAGCAATGGCTGATGATGCAGTTCAGGGCAAGAAACACTCATGGGCAGCTGCTGGAGCAGCCCCTCTCACCCTACCTCAAGGTTTCTCCCTAAACCCATATCTACCACTAATTCCACAACTGTGTCATTCCTGCCGCAGCTATAACCATTGGTAGAAGCAATGCCATAGGGACATACTGAACACAGACTGGACAGATACCCATCAACCAAAGACATGGACCAACCAAGGCCAAGGCAATAACCAGGTGTGCAAAATTGCAAGTTCAGCCTGACAGGTGAGAAGGGACACACCCAAAGGTCATGTTAGGAATAAACTAGCAAACTAAAGCATTCTCTCCCCCTTCAAAGGCACGCATGCGGCTGTCCTTGGTCCTGAACTTGGGCATAACTGTCACTCAGAGTACCTGTAAACCAGATGAGAAACAGGAAGAGAAGAAAGCAATGTTAAGATGTATCAGGGAGAAAAACCATGTAAAGAAGCACTGGAGGACATCGACATGGGGAGGTTGCTGAAGGGAATAAAAAGACTTGGTTTGATATTGTTCTCACACAATTGCTGTAACCAAGAAAGAAAGGTCTGTGCACATACCCTCACACACAAGAACATATAACAGCCATGGAAATTAGATGTCATTAACCCTGTATTCCTCTAGTTCATGCTTAGATTTCTAGCTAGCCAAATCTTACATGGGTGGGATGGCTGTGGGAAGATTCCTAGAATCTTGTGTAATTATTTGGTATCTAAATTCACCCAACTCAATAAAATTTATTGGGTACCTTATGTGCCAGGAAAAGTTCCAATCATGTGGGTATGAAGATAAATAATGTAGAGTTCCTTACCTTATTGAAAGCTTAGTTTAGGGAGTGTGTCAGATACATCAACATAGACTTTCTTATTTTTTTTTATTTTTTGACAGGCAGAGTGGACAGTGAGAGAGAGAGACAGAGAGAAAGGTCTTCCTTTTGCCATTGGTTCACCCTCCAATGGCCGCCGCGGCCAGCGCGCTGCAGCCGGTGCACCATGCTGATCCGATGGCAGGAGCCAGGTGCTTCTCCTGGTCTCCCATGGGGTGCAGGGCCCAAGTACTCGGGCCATCCTCCACTGCACTCCCGGGCCACAGCAGAGAGCTGTCCTGGAAGAGGGGCAACCGGGAAAGAATCCAGCGCCCTGACCGGAACTAGAACCCGGTGTGCTGGCGCCGCAAGGTGGAGGATTAGCCTAGTGAGCTGTGGCGCGGGCCAACATATACTTTCAATATCATATAAGAAACACAATATAGAGGGACATTTGGGGGAAAACATACAGAAAATCCCAAAGAGTTCATAAAACTCCAGTTTAACAAAGTACCTAGAAAGTGAAAAGATCAGTAACTGGTAAAGAGCAAAAGGTTATGGGATCATCAGCAAGGTCATGGACTGGACAAAATAGTGGTAGGTTCTGAGGTCTGCCTGGACGGTCTACGGGAACAGAGGAGAGTAGTTAAAACACGGTGAGTTTGTTTCCTAGCACCTAGTCTCTCTCCAGAGCAAGAGAGAGGTGAGTTAATGTTTTTCAGAGACAAGCAACAAATTTCTCCCATGAAGCTAGCATAACCAAGACTCAGCATAAGCTGAGAAGTAGCCAAGATTAGGAAAGAGTCTGACTCACAATGCTGCTATTTTTTTTTTAGAAAGAAGCCTAACAATGTCAAGTGCTAAAGAGAAACCAGTGGCAATCTGAATATCTTATAATGCTCCAGTCCTGCCCTAGCAGTATGGAAAACAACAAGGAGCTGGGAGGTATCTGCATAGGGCAGGCTATGTAATCCTCTATGCTGCTCCCCGGAGGACAGGCTAAGCCACACACTTCTTTTTGGAGCACCTGTTAAACAGTGGCAGGCCTCTGAACTCTGCCTCACAATTATGTGTGATAGGGGAGGGCCAGGAATCTCATAAAACTGTATGAAAATTGTTGCATCTGTATTCATATGTATCCATTTTTCTGAAAGAGCACAAATGTAAGTTCAATTTTCATCAGATTTTCCCAGGGGTCTATGGTTCCCCCAAAGAATAGAGAATCACTGGTCTAAGATCAAGCCAAAATTAGTCCAGTTACCTTGAATTCTAACCACTAGATCCTAGATCCTATCACCATCCTCTGCCTCTCATATGCCCACTTTCTCACTCTCATAGCATAGATGAGACCCAAGATTGTGGTTGAGCTTGCAAAAAAAAAAAATCAATGAAATTATTTCAATTCCTTGACTTGGATAAAAGGAAGCTGAAACTGATGGTAGGAGGTGAAAGCTATCTGAGGAACCTGTGCCCTGAGGACAACCCTTATCAGAAGTGGTTCTCTCTCATGATAGAGCTTCTGAAGGCCAGAAGAATTGAGGTTATACATGAAATGAGTTTTATAAACACTTATACAGTGCCTTTCCTGGAAGCCTCCCAACTTAAAGATATACCTGTTAGAATATGATGGCAACTTGCTCCACGACTCTAGGTCAAGGTCAGAGCCAGCAGAGGGAGTTTGCAAACTTACTTAAGAAGATGCCTGGTTGGATGCCTGCAATGCCATCATCCTATATGGGTTTCAGTTCAAGCCCCAGCTTCTCTTCCAATCCAGCTCCCTACTAATGGTCTGGCAAGGCAATGGAAAATAGCCTAGGTACTTGGGCCCCTACATCCATGTGAGAGACATGGATGAAGCTCCTGGTTCCTGGCTTCAAAGTGGCCCAGCCCCAGCCATTGTAGCTATCTGGGGAGTGAACCAACAGACGGAAGATATCTCTCACCTATATGCCCACCTGCCAATCAGGCTACGTAACCACTCCCCTTTGGAAGTGGATAAAAGGCCTGGAGCACGGTGAGGGTGGGCCCTTCCCTTTTTCTCCCTTATTGCCCTTTGTTGCCCTTGCTGCTCATGCCTTCGGGGCACATGGCTTGTGAGCCACTCACTCCTTGCTTTCCTGCCTGCATGCTTGCTGCACACGGCTGGCTCCTGGCCTGCTTTCTTCTTTGTATGGACCCCAACTTAGCCTCTAGACTTGTCTTTCTCCCCTAGATAAAGCCCTCACTCTCCTATGCACTTGTCTCACTGAATACAATCCTTAAGACTTACCATGTTGTCTGTTCTATTTGAGCCAGTATTCAGAATTCTTCTCTGAATACATGGCAAGAACTCACAAAGCTTATTAATTTTGGAAAATATTAATAAGGAGGTCGGTTTCAACTACAGTAAGGAATGCTTGGCCATTATATCCTCAACAAGCCATTTTCTGCATGAGATGACAAGTAACTTCAGGACAAGCACACACACCCCAGAGGTAGCTTACAGCCCTGAATCAAGCACAGGTTTCACATTCCCAGCTCCAGCACTTGTTTGCTGTGTGCCCTTAGACAACTGACTTAACCTCTCTGCACCTGTTTCCTTGTTTGAGTTAAGAATACTTTACACAGTGTTGTAGTGATTAAGGGAGAAAATCCATTTGAAGGTACCAGGTACACAGTTGATGATAAAGAAATTTAATATTCCTTCTATCTTCCTTATTCATTTTGAGATCTTCATTATGGGGACTGGCACAAAGTAGATGCTCAGTAACAAGTACTGATTATGTGAATAAACGAGTAAGTGAGGGAATGAGTAAGTGGATAGAATAAACTCAGAAAATGGCTGCTTAGAACTGCCTCCTCACCTTCCAACTGCACACCTGTAAGGCACACTGCTGGCACCCATCTGTGTGATTCCCCTGAATTTTTATTGTTTCCCTCTGCTACACAATCTGTGTTGCTTGGTGAATATTCCAACGACTCCGGGTTCCCTGGAGGTAAAGGAAAGCTTCCTGTTCACAAAGCAGATTGACTACTTGCCCCACCTCCTATGTGGAGAGGGCTCGGTCATGGGTATCCCTCCCATACCTGTCTATATGTGCTTCTGCTAGGAGCTGCCACCCTCATTCCTTCTTTTCTCAACATCTCTCTCCCAGTCCTTAGGAGTACTGATTTTACACAAAGACATACAGGTCCAGGGGGCATTTCTGGAAGTATGGCACTGAAAACCCCTCCTAAGAGTAGGGCCATCATCTGAGATGAGACAGTTTCAACCTCTACCTATAGATGACTTCAGAGCCCCATGGGGAGCCATGGCTGCCTGCAGGGAGAAAGGATAAGAGGCCTGAGGGGACTCCATGCTCTGTGAGTCTTGTCTTTGGCTGGCTTGGAATTGTTAGGCTGTGGTAAACAGGAAGTTCACAGAAAGAAAAGCAAGGGAAGTTAAATGCCCTTCACACACCTGAGCAGGTAAAGAGGTACAGAGGAAGGGTAAATACAAATCCAGGTGAATCAGACCTACAATCTACCTGCTACTTGTACAATAAATGTCCCTAGGCTGCTAAGGTTCTCTACTTCATGCTCTCTGAAACTGTTTTCACATTTCCCCCAGTATTCTGAGCAGAAGACCTCAAAGAACCTGAAATAGCTGGTCTACTTTGTTCTCTTCTAGCTCCCAGAAAACGAGGAGGTCTTGCCATGACCAGGGAGCCATGAAGGTGCCTTATACATGGCTGAATTTGCATGTGTGCTCAGAACGCAGCTTATATGCTAACACCAGAATAACATAAGTTAGGGAGTAAACACATTTATCTTAGGCTTATATAAGTGAACACTCAGAAATAATTTCAATGTTCAACCACCAGGGACTAGTGAAATAAAACATGATATATCCACACAAGGCAGCCATTACATATGACAAAAACAAAGAATAGTTCCTTAGGAAATTTAATTGATTGTGAAGCAGGCAAAACAGGTTATAAAATAATAAGTGCTACTTCTTCATCCCAATTATACACATACTGGTATGTGTCTGTAGGCATGTATGTGTAGGTGTAAAAACCACATATTAAGTAGCTTCAGAAAGTTCATGGAAAACATGCATTGTCTTTTAGTTGAATTTTTCCATGAACTTTTAAAAGTGTATTCATATTGGCCGGCGCCGCGGCTCACTAGGCTAATCCTCTGCCTTGTGGCACCAGCACACCGGGTTCTAGTCCCGGTCAGGGCGCCAGATTCTGTCCCGGTTGCCCCTCTTCCAGGCCAGCTCTCTGCTGTGGCCAGGGAGTGCAGTGGAGGATGGCCCAAGTACTTGGGCCCTGCACCCCATGGGAGACCAGGATAAGTACCTGGCTCCTGCCATCAGATCAGCGTGGTACGCCGGCTGCAGCATGCCGGCCGCAGCGGCCATTGGAGGGTGAACCAACGGCAAAGGAAGACCTTTCTCTCTGTCTCTCTCTCTCACTGTCCATCTGCCTGTCAAAAAAAAAAAGTGTATTCATACATACATTCACACAGTGGTTATCTCAGGAAAGTGGGCTGAATTTCTTAATGTTTTTCTAAGTCAAATTTTTCTTATTTATTCTCAAAATAATTGGAGAAAAGTAAATTCATTCCTTTTTATATTAATCCTTCATGTACAAGACATTATAAAACATCTATGCACTTAAAATTTTTAATAATTAGGTTGTGGTTATGATACTATCTGTAAACACTATTTTTAAAACAAGCTTTTGAAAAATTTAGGACAACTGTGTAATGCAGCTTTTCATTAACTGATGTGATTCTGTGACAAATAAAAAATGACCATCATTTATCATGGATAAAGTTGTTTTACAACTAAAAGAACCATAGTCCAAATGAACTGTAGAAAAAAGTTCCCATTTTTTTCATTAAATGTCACCTAAAGATCTGCCATATTATAAAATATCTAATAAGAGAATATAAAGCAATGGAGAAAAGATGAAATATCCAATAAATAGCACCAGAAAATGGACTAATTGGAAAAGAAAAATAATCTAATCTTTACAACCTCATCTCATACACCAAAATAAATTTTAGATGGTTTAGAAACCCAAACTTAAAAAAAGGCATTAAAATTTTTTTTTAAGAGAGGGGCTGGCAGGGCTGGTGGGGCCGGTACTGTGGCATAGTGGGTAAAGCTGCTGCCTGCAGTGCTGGCATCCCAAATGGGCCCTGATTCAAGTTCCGGCTGCTCCACTTCTGATCCAACTTCCTGCTATTGAACCCACATGGGAGAACCAGAAGAAGCTTCTGGCTCTTGGCTTTAGATTGGCCCAGCTCTGGCCGTTGCTTCTATCTGGGGAGTGAACCAGTAGATGGAAGACTCTGTCTGTCTGTCTCTCTCTCTCTCTGCTTCTCTATAACTGTGCCTTTCAAGTAAATAAATAAATCTGAGAGAGAGAGAGAGAGAGGCAGGCCAGCGTTGTGACACAGCAGATTAAACCACTGCCTACAACCCTGACCTCTCATATGGATCCTAGCTCTTCTACTTCCCACCCAGTTCCCTAGTAATGCAACTGGGAAAGCAGCAGATGACCCAAGTACTCGGGCCCTTGTCTCCCACATGGGAGACCTGGATAGAATTCCTGGCTCCTAGCTTTAGCCTGATCCAGCCCCAGCTGTTGCAGCCATTTGGAAAGTGAACCAGCAGATGGGAGATCTCTCTTTCTCCGTGTTTTTCTCTCTCTCTCTCTGTAGCTTTGCTTTCAAATAAATAAATGAATCTTTAAAAAAAAATCTGAAGAAAAATATAAGTATTTGATCCCTGAATAAGAGTTCTCTAAACATGAAAGCCTTGGAAGAAATCAGAAAGGAAAATATTGGTGGCTTTGTCTATATAAAATGTTTAAATATACATCAGATTATAAACAGAATTAGAAAGGCAAATGACAATCTGGGGAACATACTTATAACAAATATGACAGAGGAAATATTAACACTACTCCATATTTAAAACACAAGCTAAGAATATAAATATATATTCTGAAAGAGAAGGAAAATAGCTAATAAACATAAGGAAAAGTAGTCCACTAAATTAGGAATCAAAAAAATGCAAACTAAACAATGAGAGATTTTAAAATCCATTAAATTTCAAAGCTTTTGAAAAGGGAATAATCCTCACTGTTGGCAAAGGCTTAATGTTACCCCTCAGTGCCCATACCCTTGTTAGAACAAGTAAAATCGCTACAGCCTTTCCAGAAAGCAATTTGGCAGTGTGAATCATAATAATAACACTGTGTACAGCAAATGACCTAGCAATTCCCCTTCTGCATGTCTATCCTAGGGAGCAAAGGAAAATGAGAATAATATTTGAAGACAAGGGATTTCATGCAGCACTTTTTGCTGAGGTCCCAAACTGCAAACAGCCTAGAGGTCCAACAGAAGGGGGAAACTTAGATAAACTTGAGACAGGTATAAATAGAAAACCAATCAGCCATTACAATGTTTTATTGAGTAATTTTTAATTTCATGGAAGAATGCTCACAACAGGATACTAACGATACATGCACTATATATGTTAGGCTGAATCATATGAAATTACTGAGGCACAACTGCTTTTTTTTCACCTTCTGAAATAGTTATTTGGCATGATCTCAAATATGTACATACACGATATATTTCTGGGTTGTGATATTATGAAGCTATTCACTTTCCTCCTTAAACTTTTCTATAGTTTTCAAACTTTCTACCATGAATATGTATTAAAATTATAATGTTGTTAAAAAGTACATGAGGCCATATAAAGAAACACTCAAAATTCAAATATATGTTAAACTACTTCTCTCCCCACTTTTTCTGGATTTTATAACCCTATGCCTTTTTGAGCCCTTAATCTCTATGCCCTTCTTCCTCTTGTGTGTTCTTCAACTCATTTGCATGTTCTGTAATTTGCTCATTGCAGTTAATCCCCAGAATAAGAAGCAGGGCTCTAGAAAGGGTCTGATATGGGTGTCAGTCCCTCTTTCTCCAGGACACCTTCCCAGAAGACACAAGAGTCCTGAGATTTTCAGTGCCCAGAGAGGGCCCTGACCCTTTCATTCAGTAGAAGTGCCACAGAAATGGCAGGGCAGGCAGCCTCCTGCACACTTGTGCTGCTCTCACTCCCCTAACACTAAGACTGGCATTCCTGTCCCTGTCCCAAGGTAGGCTCACATGTGAAAAGACAGGCCCATGGGCTCGGGAGAGGGTGGCTACCAGCCCCCTGCAACAGCTGACTGTGAGGGTAATTCCAGCTGCCCCAGTCTAACTTCCCTGTGTGCCCTACATTCTTGATGCACGTTTGTTGGAGTTCCAGTCAGTGACATAATGAGGACTCATACCTCTTGTTGACATGTCCCCTCCTAATACTCCTTGTCTGGACACTTCATGAAGCTCCCAGACTTCTAGGCAGAAAGAACAGCCTTGCAGTGCCAGCACTGACTCGGAGGCTTTGGGGAGGATACTCATCCTCTCCACCCTGAGCTTCCTCAAGTGCACATGGGCATTTCCACCTTGCCCCAATAAGGATAAAATAAACTCAAGGAAAAGCAGTTTGCAAACTGCCAAGCTGTATATAAAATTAAGGTTTTAGCCATGATGCCTTGTATTGTAGCCTTTTTGTGAAAGCCATTATGGGTTTTATGACTTTTAGATCTTGAGATTATAGGCTCTGGCTAAATCCCTTCTACCCCAAGTCCCATTGACTTCGGGGAAAAGGTAGTTCTCCGCATCTGTGATAAGAGAATGCCTGGGTCTTCCCACTCCTACTTGGATCATCCTGGTGTCTCAGATATGAAGATATAAATGTGCTGACTGCAACCCTGAACTCTTCTCAAAGATAAGCTGGGAAATATAGGGAGAGTGGCTCCCATCGTGGCTGACATCTGTGTCAGAATACCCAAGCAGCTCCCTTAACCTCCATGCCTGAAACCATCTCAGCATACCTACTAGGGCACTCAGGCAGACCAGACCCAAGAAGACATTTTTGGTTCAGGAAACACTAGCCCCAGTAGCATGCTGCTGCCTCTGCCCATTTTTTTCTCTTCTGTCAACTTAATGTATCCTTGGAATGTCCTTAACCTAGAGTGATCCAGGAAGTCATCTGGGAAGGGGACAGAGCCTTCAAATGCCACGTAACCAGCCTCCCAGTGGAAAATATTTCCCCCTTTCAGCACCTTCTCCCATTACACCTAAACATTTCCAACAGCTTTACAAAGAGCTTTACAAAGAGCCATTCCAGGGAATGGGAAATTGAGAGAAGTGGAAAGAGGGGCTCAAAGGCACATGATGAGTAGAGCACTCTAATCTCAGTCAAGTGTTCTCTGCTCTATGCCACATGGTCTAAAGAGTACCCCACTGCAGGTGCATGCATATTAAGATTCAAATTGCTGCCTGTGGTGCTGGCATCCCATATAGGTGTTGGTTCAAGTTCCAGCTGCTCCACTTCCGGTCTAGCTCTCTGCTATGGCCTGAGAAGGCAGTAGAGGATAGCCCAAGTCCTTGGGTCCCTGCACCCATGTGAGAAACAGGAAGAAGCTCCTGGCTTCAGATTGATGTAGCTCCAGCCATTGCAGCCAACTGGGGAGTGAACCAGCAGATGGAAGACCTCTCTCCCTCTCTCTCTGCCTCTCCTTCTCTCTCTATGTAACTCTGACTTTCAAATAAATAAATAAATAAATCTTTTTTTATTAAAAAGAAACAACTGGGGATAGGTGCTGTGGTGTAGCAACTTAAGCCACTGCCTGCATCTCCAGCATCCCATATAGGTGCCTGTTCATGTCCTGGCTGCTACCTATTAATGTTCCTGGGAAAGCAGTGGAAGATGGCCCAGGTGCTTGGGGCCCTGCACCCACATAGGAGACCTGGATGAAGCTCCTGGATCGATCCTGGCTTTGGCCTGGCAAAGCCCTGGCCATTGCTGCCCTTTGGGGAGTGAACAAGCTGGTAGATGACTTCTGTGTCTCTGTTTCTGCCTCTCCCTCTCTGCAATTCCATCTTTCAAATGAATAAATAAACCTTTCAAAAAATAAGAATAAAAAGAAAAAACTGACTTCTGTTTCCTCACCATTTTTTAAGATTTATTTTACTTATTTAGTTGAGAGACAGCGTTACTGACAGAGCAAAAGAGAGATAGAGAGGTCATCCATCCATGGGTTCACTCCCCAAATGTACAGAACAGCCGGAGCTGAGCTGATTTGAAGCCATGATCCATGAGCTTCTTTCAGGTCTCCCATGTGGGTGCAGGTGCCCAAGCACTTGGGCCATCTTCCACTGCTTTCCCAGGTACATTAGCAGGGAGCTAGACTGGAAGTGGAGCAGCCGGGCCTTGAACCAGTACCCACACAGGATGCTGGTGCTGCTTGCAGAGACTTAGCCTACCATGCCACAGTGCTGGTCCCTTCCTCACCTTTTTAAATACATATATATTTGATTATAAATTTTTAAAATACGACCAGTCTTTCCACTGGGAACCAAAGCGTTCATTACTCACTCCCAAGCCTCCGGTAGCTGCCCTTGAGCCTCAGTCACTTTGGGAGGAAGCCTGTGCCAGAGGGACAAGAAGCCTAAGTGAGAAGCGTAAATGAGAAGCAAAATCTTCAGGTTCTCTCACGGGGGAAAAATCTTCACAAAGCTAGCAGACCTAATGTTTTCAGAGAATAGTTCAAAACTCGCACATATGCTTACCTCATAGTGTCCCTCTATCAACCCAATGAAAAGTTGAGTGACCATACCTGCAGCTGCTGAGCCACAAAGAGTCATCCTGTCCAGCGGCTTTTGAAGCCCACAGCCAAACACACGGCAAGGTGAGAAG